>NC_045785.1:136038666-136339649 GCF_009873245.2 Balaenoptera musculus
CCTGTCATGTTTATCACATACCCCAGTTATCTGCCAAGAAGAGGCCTAGAAGAGGTTCTGAAGAAATATTGGATGGATGGACGATTGAGTGAACCCATAGTTGAGTGTGACACCAAGGGTCTTGTCTGAGCTGCTCCCTAAAGGCTACCCAAGCAGAGTATCCTGCAGAAGTCCGCGCGGCCTTTCTTTCTGCAGCCTGGCTGTCACTTTGTCCGTGCGGCAGTGGTGCGGGCCCACCCGGGGCACACAGGATGGGCCCTTGCCTCCTCCAGCCCTCTCCCACCCACCTCATGTCCACCTTTGCGTTTCAGAGCATTGCCAGGGGTCAGTGTGGGACCCAGCCTGCCCTCAGCTGCGCCTTCTGACAAGAACAAGAAAAGCAGCGGCAGCATCTCCTCCACCCTGGGGCTGAAAAAGTTCTTCTTGGCCCTGACAAGTCAGGGCACAAGGCCCAAGCTGGGCAAGTCCCGCAGCTACAGTGTGGAGCAGCTGCAGCCCCCGGCGCCCAGCCCGGCTTCACACACCAGCGCCCCCAAAATGAAGAGAGCCCCATCGTTACAATCCCTGCATCCGGTGAGACCCAAGGGCCCAGCCGAGGGGTGTGTGAGGCCAGCGGGGGTGTAGCCACCATGGGAATGAAAGGTGGAAGGTGGAAGGAGGAAAGAAGTGCTGAGGGTGCTGCCCAAGGAGTCCCAGGTGGAGAAAGGGAAGCTACTGGCATCCCCACAGTCCATCCGCGAGACGTGGATTCCCTGGACGCAGTGGGGGTGGGCAGCGCCCAAGCTTCTGTCCTTCCACCCCGCGGCCCCAGCCTGGGCTCATCCTAGACCCCCGCCCTCACTCTGCCACCTCTGCCCAGTCCTGGTGTCGACTGCCTGATCGTTCTGGAACCTTTTCCGTGGCCACAGCCACTCTGTTAGTCTAGCACAGATCACTTCACACCTGGATCACCTCAACGGCCTCCTGACGAGCATCCCTGCCCTGTCTTTCCCCACGTGGTTTTTCAGAGTGGTCCTTCTGGTGTGCAAATCTGGCCTTGCCATCCCCTCATTGAACACCTGCCACTGGTCCCTTATCACCCCCAGGATAAAGTTCAGGTCACTCGACATTGCCAAAGGGTTTCTGTGATCTGACTGCGTTCATCTCATCACTCTTCTAACACTTGACCCCATTTATCCTTGACTTTGCAGTTCTGTAATCAGGCCACACAGTCTGACTTTGAACCTTCCCCGGAAATGCTCTTCTCTACCTGCTAACGTCTGCTCATCCATCAACACTGAAGGCACTGCCTTCTCCAGGAAGCCGCTTCCAGTCCCTCCTTGGGCTGAGCTGGGCACCTCTGCTCTGTCTTCCCTTCTCATCCTGTGCTTCCCTCCTTCACGGAACTTGTCACATAGTATTTTAACTTTTGTCTGTGTCCCCTCGGTGGAATGTGATTCCCTGTGGAGACACTACTTGATCTTTATATTCCAAATATTTAGTATGATGATTAGTATGGTAGACATACTCAATACACAGCGAATGAATGAGTGAGTGAGTGAGTGAATGCAGGGCAACCTGCTGAAGTTCCCCCTCCCCCGTGCTAGAGGATAAACCAACAGCAAACCAACAGTAGCACCTAACTCTCAGCTATGTCTCTGAAAGTGCTGTTCTATTCCAGGTGTTTCCAGGTATTATGTCTATTCTTCTCTTTCCTGCTCCCTCCTCTGGGCAGAACGAGGCAGGCGATTGCGGTTTGGGGCATTGGAGCCTTTCATTCTTCAGGCTGAAGTAGGGAAGAGAACGCAGGCTGAATGAAAATTCCATTGGTTGTCTTGCACCCTGTACAGAATAAATATTTGCTGGATGAATGAATGGAAGACAAAGAAACAAAAGCAAAGCCATGTCAAGCTGGGGACAAAAGCCTAGAGTGGCATTGTGCTCCAGAAATTTGCTGCTTTTCTCATGAAGTTAGATTTGTCCCCAGTGTGTCTGAGCCGTGGTGCCAGGATGTATGGCCATCAAAGCTTCAATCTCTGTAAACCCAAGGGAAATGAAAGCCCGTTAGTGTAGGAGAGGGGTTATGGGCAATGTAAGCCAAGTGGGCAAAGTTAGGAAGTAAGCTGGCCAAGAAAGAGTGGGAGCAAGTGCCAGGAGGACTGCGCAGCAGAAAGAATTGTTCAAGAACTGAAAAGAGAACATGAAAGAAGACTCCATCTCACCCTGGTATATTCATGACATATCTCAGGGTGAACACCTTCCTGTTAGACTGTTGTGTTGACAAGTGTGTGTGGAGAGGGGGTGGATGGCTGCTGCCCTGGCTTGGTTTTCCTTTTGCCCTCCTGAGTGGGCAGTGGGCACCTTCGCCACGTGGGCTGCTCCCACGTCCTCTAGTGGCTATGGCTCTTTGACCTTTGCACCTGCATCTGGAAGTCTCCTCCCTTCTCCCCTCCCCCTCTTTCCCTGGGGAACTCCTGCTTGTCTTTCCGTTCTGAGTTGACTTCTCCCAGAAGGCCCTCCGGAACCCTGAGGCAAGGTCAGGGCCCCCTCTTAAGCTTCTTGATAATACATCTTCCTGAGAGCACGGATTTCCAATGTGATAAATAATGTGTGCGGTATTTGTTTAGAAGTCGGCCTCTCCCTGCCTCCCACCCCCACCCTTGGAATAGCCTCCTCACTGGGTCAGTTTCTAGAACACAGATCTGACCTTGTAACTCTTCTGATTAATATCACTCAGTGGCTCCTCAGCAGGTCATATAAGGTCCTGCCGGGTGTGGCCCCTCGGCTCCAGCCTTTCTCCCATCACCTCTGCAGCCCAGCCACCTAGACCATGAGTATGTTCCAGAACATCCATGCTTTCTCCCATCTCCCTCTGTCTGCATCTGCTATTTCTTCTGCCTGGAACACCCCACCTCCGTCTTCACCTGGAGAGCTCATGCTTCAGGCCCCACCCAGGCGTCAGCTCCTCCAGTGCCCTGGAGCCTCCTGAGCTGAGTCTGTCTCTGCTTCCCTGCACAGCGTTGTCCGTGCTTCTAGCCTCACACTTACAACATGCATTTAGGGCTTTTGACCTGTCCATGCTCACCTCACCCCCATCATGGTGCGAACTCCTTGAGGGACTTCCGTCTTGTCCATTTTTTTAATGCACAGTGTTTTAAGGTGCATACTTGATAACATTTTTAACGTCAGTGATCATAAAAGGGATACTAAAGAATCACAAACTATTTAAGATTTTAACTCTACAATTGTGTTTATTATTCTGTGATTAATTTGATTTCACCCTTTTTTCATAATCAAGGAAGAAATTAGATTTTCTTAATAAGTGAGATAATTAGCATTACCCTATTCAGTTGTTATTTCAGCCCCCAATTTTTTTTACTTGGAAGCTTCAAAACACCTACATAGGCCCATCTCCTTAAGTAAGTTATGGTTATTCCTGTTAAGCACTTTGAAGTAATGACAAAAACTTGTGCCATTACTTTCTTAGCAGGCCCTCAGGTTCATGGTTGGGGTCCCCTCTCTGTCAACCCCTTGCCAGGTGGCTTTTCTCACCTGCAATATTGGGCCTTTCCCACTAGGTGTCACCCTCTCGCCAACGTCGGAAAGCTGCCTCTTTTCAGAACCTCCATTCTCTGCTGAGTGGCAAGGTGGACCGGTCCAACCTCTACCTGGTAGGGGAGCCAGGGGATCACAATGCAGCTGACAGGTAAGAGTGGGCAAGTGGTTTGGAGTGTAAACCCAGGGCATGGACAGTGGAGCTAGATGCTTAACTCCTTCCTGCGTTAGCAGCACGGCCCAAGGGGGGGGGGGGTCCCTTTAAAAGAGAAAGTGAGGCTGGCTACCTGTGCCTCAGTTGCCTCAGGGGTCTTGGAGGCCACTCCTCGGTGCCCTTGTCCTGTGCAACTGGACAGGGGTTGGGGTTTCTGTAGAGTTGGAAGGTTTGATTCCTCCATCCCTCTACTATCTAATGACATTTTGAAATCAGAATGTTCAGGGAGCTTCCTTAGCCCAGCTAAAGATCTGACTGAAGATCCAGAGACAGGGCCCCCAAAGAGGCCCTCGCCCTGTGACCCTGCCTAGAGAAATCCACCCTCTCTGATGAGACCTGCTAGGCTAGCTGCTCTTACCCGGGGCTCCATGGAGGAACTTCAGGGGGTCCATTAACTCCTGGAAGTTTTATGTAAAATTAAAGCTTTCGCCAGATTCTCAGATCTCTGCACCTAAAAAGGTTAACAACCACTGCTCTTGGGGGAGGGGCTTCTGGGTCTGCAGCGGGCTCTGCGGAGCCTCAGACGGCTGTGGGAACCTGCCAGGCGCAGCCCTGGCTCGTGGCCTCCGCCGTCTTTCAGCCAGGGCGGGGCTGGGCCCCAGTGCTGGCCCTCTTTGCCCTCACTCGCCTGTGGCCCCTCACAGGCCAGCCAAGGCGCCGCCCCGGCGCTCCCTCAGCGTGGAGGACGTGAGTGCCCCGGGCCTGGCTCGTGCCGTGGGCCGCATGGTGGAGGTGTTCCCGGATGGCACGAGCCAGCTGCAGCTACAGCGCTCCCCGGAGGGCACTTTCGGCTTCTGTGTGGCCTCTGGGAATGGACGCCGGGACTCAGGTAGGACCCCCCCGCCTCCCTTTTCTGGCTCCACAGCCCTGGGGCCTTGGCAAACCACTGCAGTGCCTTCTGGCTGCGGTTGTTTCCGCTTCCTGTCTTTGGCTGAACAATGAGCTCTGGACTCAGACAGCCTCTCAGAGAAAGGACTGGAATTCTCCCCTCAAGGGGGTAGAGATGGCAGGCTTGCTCCACTGTCCCTCTGTCCATCTTGAAGTCAGAATCTCAGTGCCATCTTTTCACTGGAGAGCCTGAGGGAGGTTGTCTGTGCTGGCTGGTTCTCTGGATCCCTTTGACGTGGCTGGTGTGTTTAACTGGTTCCCCTCCTCTAGCTGTGGAGTATGTCTGGGCATGTGGACCGTGCCTGCCTGTCTGTGCATCCAGGCCCCTCCCTCAGGGCTGGCTCCTGCCGGGCCTGTTCGCATGTATCCTGGCTCCAGGCCCCTGGCTGGGTGGCCTGCTAGGTCTTGATTCAGTGCTGACAGGATCAGGGAGGGGCTGTTAACATCCTTCTGCACTCCGGCCAGCTCTCAGCCCTGCCCCATGAATCTTGCAGGGCAAAATGACTTCCCCAGGCCTTTACCCAAGGTCTGTGGGTCAGAATCCATCACAGGGCAAGGGACCTTGACATACATTTCTCAGATGAGATGAGTAAGGAAGGAAGACAGACGTGCAGGAGTGGGAAGGAGAGGAGAGAGAGGAGGAAGAAAGGGAGAGACAGACACAGAAAGACACGCTCAAAGCTGCCCTGGCTGGGCTGTGCCGCGGAGGGTTTAGTCCTCTGCTTTGATCTCCTAGGTCAAGATTATTTAGCTGGCTGAAATCTGCCTGCTGCCAGAGTTGCAGACCACAGCGAGTTCTTGCGTATGTTCCATCATTCATTTCTCAACAATATACGTTGAGCACCTACTGGGTGTTGTAGATACTGGGGATAGAGCAGTAAATGGAACAGAGAAAATCCTCATCCTCAGGAGGACGCATTCTCATGAGGAAGCTAGACTGTATCTACAAATATATATATATGTTTATTTATTTATTTATATTTATTTATATATTTTATATATACATATAATGTGTTATATGTATGTCAGATGGCGAAGAGTACTAAGAAACAAACACAAATAAAGCAGGATAAGGCCCAAGGGCAGTGAGTATGGGACTACCGGTGGGGCAGCTTTTCTGAGAAGAGACCCCTGAGCAGACAGACACTGGAGTGAAGTGAGGGTGGGCCATGTGGTGTCTGGGGAAGTGTGTTCCAGGCAGAGGGAACAGCCAGTGCGAGGCCCTGAGGGCTGGGAATGAGCGTGGCCTGTGGGAGGAACTGCAAGGAGGTCAAGCTGGACAGAGAGGGGTGAAGGGGAGAGACTAAGCTGAGGGCAGAAAGGTGGGGAGACAGCTGAGCCCAGAAATGGGGGAGAGAGACTGAGCTGAGGGCAGAAGGGGCTTTCTTGCCAGTGAGACCGGAGCCACCAGGGGCTTGGAGCAGGGACTGACGTGCTCTGATTGAACACTTTAACAGGCTCACTGGCTGCTGTGTTGAGAATAGACCCTAGTGGGGTGACAATGGAACCAGGGAGACCACTTTTAGGGCTATTTCAACAGTCCAGGAAAGACATGGTGGTGGCGGCTTAGACTGGGGTAGCTGTGGAGGTGGTGAGAAGTGGCCGGGGTCTGGTTGACTTGAAGGTAGTTTTGACTATTTGCTGATGGGTTTTACATGAGTGCGAGAGGAAGGGAGGACGAGTTTCTCCCCACTCTGGCCCTCAGGAGGGTGCCTGTCTGTCCTCACAGGGAGATGGCCATTGTGAGCATATGTTGACCATTGCAAAGTGCTCCACGGGCTGTTAGCCACTCTGCCCGTTCCTCCAGCTTCCTGTCTCCTTCGGTGAGGGAGACAGGCTCTCCCAGAGAGGCAGCATGCAGGCATAGTTAGACGACAGAGTGTGGTTTGTACTCCAGCGCCTCTGCTGGCTGTGTGACCTTGAGCAGGTTACTTACCCACTCTGAGCCTCAGGTCTCTAATTTGTAAAATGAAGCTAATGAAACCCTACCTGGAAGAGTCATAAGGAGCATTCAGTGAGGTACATGGGAAAGTGCTTGGCCCATTTCTTCCCTTCCCTTTTCAGAAAAAGAATGTGTATTGGGGGAGTAGAACTCCAGACGGGGGCAGACATGATCTGAGTCATCTGTCAATGTGAGATCATACCCAACTGGCCATTCTGCTATGCCCCCCATCCTCCCCCAAAGTCCCTTTAGGCCCCTTTGCAGGCAGTGGGACCCCCTCCCCCATCCCCTGTCATGGACTGCTGATGGGCAGGGGTCTCTAATGACCAAGAGCTTCTTGGGCTCTGCCCTGGCCCGCTCCCCAGGATGCCCCTCACCTGGTTGGTGCAAGCTCTTCCCTGTCCTGCCCAGCTGGTGCCCTGCTCCTGCTGCTGCAGTTGGCTGCTGGATGTCACGCAGAGCTCCCCTCACACATGGAACATGGCTGGTGCTGGTGCCTCCTTGCCACAGGCCGTGCTCCAGCAGCCAAGGGTCACTTCTCCTGGGCCTCAGAGGGGCCGTGAGCTGGGGCTGGTTTGCATTCCTCACTAAAACATCAAGATGCTGGTGTTACTTGCCGGCTATCACATCTGATTCTGTACAGGCATGTGAGAACAGCAGGCTTCACCTTCTGCTTCTAATTGAATACAACACAGAGATCACACATCCTTAACAAAAGCCGTTTCCAGCAGACAGTAAATGCCTACGATAGCAGTCTCTCTGTCATATTTGTGTCGTGACTTTCAGTTGTGAAACCTACCCCAGGCATGACAGCAGTGTCTGGTCCTCCAGCTGCATTCTTTTGGGTTTTCTCATCACTCCCCACTGGCATGTTCTGCGGTACAGCAGCCGTTTCTGCCGGCTCCACCCCTGCCCTCCTTACCTGCCTCTCCCCATGCCACCAACACGCAGACAGGGCAGACAAGCTGTTAAAGAACCCAGAAAGAAGAGGGAAAGGATAGGGCAAGGGCTGAGAGAAAAGCCCTGTGCAGCCAAGATGGCAGACAGACCTTGTCAGGAGGGAGCCGGCCTTGCAGGAAAGGCTCAGCTCTGCCAAGAAGCACTGAGAGGCAGTTCCACAGGTCAGACCAGGGAGAAGGAGTATGTCAACAGATCCGATTTGCTACAGCCAGAGCTGCAAACCTTCAGGTGCCTTAGAGGAGGTTTCAATGCACTTTCAAACCCGAATTTCAGAGGGTGGGCTCTGAAAAGCTTGACTTCTGTTGGGGCCAGAAGCTCCTGGGGGCTGGGCAGACAAGAAGATGACCTTGCGCTCGTCCAAGACATCTTAAAAGGCTTCCAGCCGGAGACTGGGGGACCAGACGAGATGCTCTTTCGGGTCCCTTCTAAGGAAGCTGATTTTAGGAAGAGGAAGCAGGGAGTCAGGGGTGGGCAGCTGCTTAATGTTTCTAATCAGCCAGCCAAGTCCAGGCTGGGGAGCAGCGAGGGTGCTTAAGGCAACTCTAACCTGACCCCGTGAGTCCTGCAGGGGCTGTCGCGGCATAGGGTCCCCACCCTGCAGTCCTCCCGCGGAAGGGGCTGAGCTCTGCACACCCGCGCTCACTCGGTGCGTCCGGATGGAGGGCACCCAGCTTTCCCTGGAAGAGCCTGTGCTCCCTTACTGTCAGGTGGAAGCAGCTGACGGAGAGTTTGAAAGGTTTTCAGCAGAAGTTGAGGCAAGAGGGGCTCCCTCAGCTGGACCGTCCTGCACTATGTAGCGAGGGAGCCCAGCCCAGCCAGCCCGAGGCTTCCAGAGCCTTCCAGAGCCTGCTCCACTGAGTTCCTCGAATTGAACCCCAGGAAAGGAGAAGCAGGTTCTTCCCAGGCTCACCCTACCTTAGAGACCCAGGGAATGGTCCCAGCCAGGTGGGGCCTCTTGGGGTCACTGAGGGGAGAGAGTATGTGTGAAGAAGGGAAAAGTGAGCCACGATGACTTTAAACACAGGGCCAGAATTTCTATGTTTCCTGGGCTTTTGCCCAGAAGCCTCTGAATCCTAAGTAAGGAACCGTATCCGAGGAAGACTGAGGCCAGGGCTAGTCCCAGACAATCCTGTGAAGCAAACCAGGTTTGGATTTGACCTCAGCCACGTTCGCTACTCCAGTGGTACCATCCACCACCCAGCTACTTGAGGGCAGCAGCTGGGTCTTATTTGTGAATCCCACCTAGCAGGGTGCCAGGCATGTAGTAGGTCTTTGTCTCAATTTTTCAACATTTTCCTCCCTATTTTACAATCAAAGCTTATCCCAGAAAAAGATAAGATTAGCTCATTCACACTGGGGTGTACATGAATAATAACAGCTTAAAGCATTATTTGTATTAGGAGGATTTTAAAAGAGGAGACAGAGAAATGAAGTTATACCATGGAGGTGGGCACACTGTATCTATTTATAAAGCCAGTTGCGGTTGTGAAGTGGAATAATGAGGGAGAGAGTGTGTGTGTGTGTGTGTGTGTGTGTGTGTGTGTGTGTGTGTAGTGCCCTGTATGAGCACCTGCCTCCCCTCCACCCCAAACAGCATCCACCTGAGCATTCCACAGAGCTGCATGTCTTTGATTTGGATTTCCTGTGTTAGTTCTCCTGTTTTCCTTTGCAGGGTTCTACGTGCAGGAGATGGCTGATGAGAGCACGGCCAAGCTGTACTCCGGGCTGCTGGGAGTGGGGGATGAGATCCTCGAGGTGAACGGGGCCAAGGTTGCAGGGCTGGGCTTGGCTCACATCAGGGAGCTCCTGGCCCACGCGAAGAGCTTGTCGATCCGTGTGCTGAGGCAGAGGCCTGTCCCACGGTGACCCAGAGGTGCCTTTGCCCTCACCGTCACCCCCTTGGAAACTCTGAACCACCCCAGGGGGTGGCTGGGAATGCACTACATAAGGCTGCTTTGTCTACTGAAAATGAACATGGTGGCACGTAACCCCTTGGGCCTTGGCAGGGCTTCTGTGACTGACCACTTTAGCAGAGGGAAGGAGCCTGTTTGTGTATTTTGTTTAAGGATGTTAATTTATGCAGAACCGGGGAAAAGATATGGGTCTTCCGCCCTGACCAGGCCTGAGGTGTTGTCAACATCTTCCTGCACCTTTGTTGGCAGGGGGAGGAGAGAGATTCAGTGGGTCCTTCGGTTGGTCCCTGAGCATCGCCTTACCCCCAGGTCCCATCCCACACTGTCAAGGGCTCCCCCAGCCCTTCCCACTCCAGAGCCAAAGAAAGTACTTGGCCATATTGGCCTTGAGCCCGCCTTTTTCAGTCTCATTTCTCCCAGCTCCCATTCGACACCTCTGCTTTTTTTCCAGAAATGGACAAAGTGTCCTGGAGTAACAGCCTTACAGCCATTGACCATGTATTCCAAACCCAAAATTAGCACATGTGGTCTGGTGGGAGAACATCTGGGAGATGTTATCTGGTAGTCAGAATATTAGGAAGTTCTGGGAAATCTTTGTGATATAAGGTTGAAGGAACAAAACGAAACCAAGACCAATTTCAGGGAAGTGCAGCTGTGGCCAGTGGGACTGGCCAGACCAGCCCTGCCCCCCACCACAGCCTGGCCATGAGGACCTCTGTCTTCCTTCTCCTGTGACCTTGGACACGGGCTGCAGCTGGTGCCGAGCTGTCCCCAGCCACAAGCTCTCTG
Source organism: Balaenoptera musculus (assembly GCF_009873245.2). Classification (NCBI taxonomy): domain Eukaryota; kingdom Metazoa; phylum Chordata; class Mammalia; order Artiodactyla; family Balaenopteridae; genus Balaenoptera; species Balaenoptera musculus. Next base: position 136,048,907 of record NC_045785.1, read on the forward strand.
CCCAGACTCCCTGAGGGCAGCTGTAGGTGGGCCGCTGGCAGGGAGATGGCGGGGCACGAGCAGGGGGATGGGCTGTCCTGCCTGGGCGCGTCCACTGCCCAAGGGGTTGGGACTCTCTGGGAGTAGATGGCTGTGTGTCAGCCTTAAATTATTAAAGAACAACGCTGAAACTTATCCTACTCCGAGTTGCTAAATTCTGGGCTGGATGCTCACTTGACCTTCACTAGCCCGGCAGGGGCCTGGGGTGGAGGAGGGGGAGGGGAGGGGGAGGGAGGACACAAGCACAGCAGTGGGCAGTGTTGGCATGCCAGAGGGGGAGGGCTGGGGAGGCCCCTGGGGTTGGGGTGACGCCAGGGTTGAGGCAGAAGCCTCCAGAGATCATCCTTTGGCTGGTAGAGGAGCCTTGGGCAACGTGCATTTAGGAGCAGGAGACAGAATGGAGCTAAGGGGCCTCGGATAGGAGCAATGGGGATGGGGGAGGCTTGGAGTGGGCAGCCCAGGGCTGCTTTACAGCCGGCTGGGTGCAGGCTGTGGTAAAAACACAACAGAATCAGGTTAAAGTGAGTGTTGCTGCAGCTCTCAGCAGGCAAGGTCGCCGAGGGAGACATGTGGCCTGAGAGAAAGAGGATGGGGGAAGGGGTCAGGCAATCCTGTGGAGTGTGTGTGCAGTGAGTGTTCTCCCCTCCTAGGGCCTTATCAGCAGGAGCCAGTTAAAAGCCCTCTTTACTGTCCCTGGAGGGTAGGGGGAAAGCATGGCTCCCAGAGCCCCCCAGCACTGCAGGATGGGGAGGCTGGGCTGGCCTGGGGGTGGGATGAAGGGGGGTTGGGGAGGCTCTAGCAGGTGAGCAGAGGGACCAATGGAACAAGTGCTTGGGCCTTGAGGATGTGAAGAGGGTGCTGGGACACCTCAGAGACCAGCCTGGGGCCCCCAAAGCATAGAAATAGCCCCACAGCAGAAACTACAGGAGTGGGGAAACCCTAGTGGCTCCCCTACCCCAGCTTGTGGCCTTGTGGTCATAAAACTTTGGGGAAATTTCATGTTGAAAAATGCTTCTGGGGCAAAAGTCACCTCTGTTTTCTCTGGTGAGGATAACGATACCGATACCGTGCCTCAGCTGAGAAGAAATGGAAGCGGGGGTGGGGTGCTAGGGCTGGGACTGGGCAGGGAAAGGTCTCTAAGAGGTACTGAGCAGCTGCATCTGTTACATCCCAGGTGGGGGGTCAGGCTCTTGACACACCTTATTTTGTCCTTAAAATAATCCTGCCTGGGATGTCCCATTTATTATCTTCATTTACACAGATGGAGAGCCAAGTTTAGCAGCAATGAGAGGCCACCCAGACCCGGCACTCTGACTCAGCGACCACTCTTCCTACTGCAGCTCGCTCCCCCCATGCCAGAAAAGGCTGGATGGGAGGGGGAGGGAGGGAGGGAGGCACTCTGAGCTGTGTGTGAAGTAGACCTGCCTTGCTCTAATTCCACAGAGGCAGAAGGCCCTCCTTCCTGGGGTAAGATGCTGGGCCCCGACTTGTGCGGGTGGGAGGGGGCTTTGGGTTCTCCAGCCTCCTGTGTGACCTTCCCCATCTGCTCTGCCTGGGGAACTACTGACCTAGAAAGCTATGTCCAACCCTGCGTCATCCGCGCCTCCCACAGGACCATCAGAACGCTCTTACTTAGAACCTCGTGTTAACTAGGCGCCAGGCAGGAGCTCAGAGAGATGAGAAAGACCTTACCAGGCCAGAGGCTAGGGGGAGATCAAGCATTCCCACCTGGCCTGGTGGTGCAGTGAGAGGAAGCACCTGGTTAGCCCCGGGGGGACAGCCTGAGAGGGATCAGTGGTTAGTGGAGAGGGGCGGGGCGGGAGATGGGGGCGGGGCGGGGGGGGAGGCAGGCTTAGGCAGGGGGAGGAAGTGCGTCCAAACAGGGCTTTGTAAAAGGAGGAGGAACTCACGGGAAGGTAAGGGAAAGGACGTTCAGACACGGTGGCAGTGTAATGGTACGCTATGTGTCCAGACCTCGCTTCGCTCAGGTAGGCACCTGACACTGCGACAACACGGTACAGAAAGTGGCACCACCTTTAACCTCAGGCGTGACGTCAAATCCTTAGGATGACGGGAGCGGGGTGGGGTGGGATGGCAAGTTGCGAAGCCTCCAGCCGAAACCGCGGGCCCAGTGCTCGCCAGGCAGGCCTGGGAGGCCAGGGCGCCCCGACGCTGATTTTTTTTTTTTTTAAGGGGCGCCTCTTGTTGGCGGAGGGGCAGGTGGGAGGCGAGAGCGCGTCTCCTCGGCAGGGTGTGGCCGGGTGCCCCCGGCGTGGGGACCGAGGTGTGTCGCGGGACAGCGACCAGGGGGCGACTGTGCGGGCTACTACCCGGCGCCCACAGCGCCCTCCCCGCGAGGCTACTTTGTTCCTCGGGTGTTGCGGGCAAGTCGGGTCGGCCGGGTGGGGCTCTGCGCCGGCCGCACCCTCCCCGCCCCTCCGCTGACCCGGAGGCCCCCGCCGCGCCGGCAGGAGGCTGGGGCCGGTCTGCGCTCCGGGCCGCCTGCCTCGGTCCGCGCCCGCCCGCGTCTCCGCGCCTCCGGCTGCTCGCCTCGGCGGGGCCAGGGATGCGCCCGGGCGCTGGCCCCTTGGGGACGTCCAGCCGGGCGCAGGCGCGCTCACAGCCGCAGGAGGGTTGGAGCCTGGAGTTTGACGGGGCTGGGTTCTTGGGGGTTTTACACCCCCCTCACCCCGCACACCCAGGACGCTTGGCTCGGCGCCCGGGGCCGGGAGGAAGACGACCCTCACTTTAGCCTCGAGGAACGCACCGTTGGGGGCGGGGGCGGGGGGAGAGGGCAGCCTGGAGAGTTGCACGGAGCGCGCGCCCGGCTCAAAGAAGGCGATGGTGGCGGCGTGCCGAGCGCGGCGGGGGGAACGAGCTGGAGCGGGCGGGAGGGGCAGCGAGGCGACGCAGGGGCGGGCACGCGTGGCGGGGCGCAAGAATGGGGACCCGGTCCGCGCAGTGCCCCGAGGGCTGTCGCGTGGAGGAACAGCAGGCACCGCTCGAATTTTGGAAATCAAGGTGCACCTGGGAATTCAGAGACGCGCAGGCGCTGCGCCGTCTCCCACCCTGCTCTGCCTGCTCAAGTATTCCAGAGCTCTGCTGGGGACATAATGGTCACAATCCTGAATGCTTACGGCGACGCTGCGACGGAGGGACTACTTTATTTCCGTGTTATAAACTAGGAGTCCGAAACTCCGGGGTTAAATTACTTATCCAAGATGTGATCCAAGGTCACACAGCAAGTAATTAGCGGAGGGAGGATTTGAACCCGGCCCTCTGCAACTCCCCGCCTGCGTCCATGCACCTTCCTGGGACCCTGTCCTCCGTCGGAGGCCCACAAGCATCCCCCGCACCGGCCCGAACGCCCGCGAGCAGCTCGCGAGCCCCGGCTCCGCAGTGACCTTCACCATGACGGCGTGGGGGGCTTGGCTTGGGTTTTCCTTCAGGGAAATGGAGCTGGCGCTCCCACCTCCCCGCGGGGGAGAGGAGTAGGGCGGGCAAATCATTTTACAGAACAGTGTTTCCCTAACTGCAGGCACAACCACTAGTGGGTCACAAAATCTATCTTTTAAAGAAAGACCAACATTAAAAAATAACAGAGCCACCTCGCACAAGGCAAGGGTAGGTTTTGTGTGGGAAACGCTTCTTTCAGATGTGTGTGTCCTGAGTTGTAATCTGAAGTGTGTTCTGGTCATGCTCTGAGGGTGGCATAGAACAGGCCCTGAGGCTGAGGCTGGGAGGCTGGCCCCTCCATTCTGCCCTCAGGGCCCAGCGCTGCCCAACTTGGAAGCTGCTGAACTGGCCTGGAGGCTGGTGTGAATGCACCTGGCCCCTGGGGGGAAGAGGCCTCCTTGCTCCTACATCCCTGTCATCTAGAGGAGGCCTGTGCCCTGGGGGTGGAATGCAGTGACTGGATGGGACTTCCTGGTCCTCCAGGCTGGCCTCTGGCAGCAGGAGTCTCACGTGAGCATTTATTGGTTTGAGCTTCAGTTGTTGGTTTCTTGGTTCCACCACACCCCAACTCCACGCATTCATTCATCCACCCATTCATTTAGCTTATTTGTGTGCCTTTGTTGGAGCCATCTTCCCCTTGTCCACCCACCAACCCCAGACAGCCTTCAAAAATGTCAGAGGTGCCTGCCCTGGGAAGCATTCCTTGACACTGATGCTGAAAACTTGTGCACCAGTGCCGAATGGAATCTCGGAGACAGAGTTTTGAGTGAAGTAGAAAAGAACAGCTTTATTGCTTTGCCAGGCAAAGGGGGACACAGCAGGCTCGTGCCTTGAAAACTGTGTGTCCCAATCCGGGAGGATTTGGTGAGGAGTTTTATAGCAGTGGTTCAAGGGTGGGGTTGCTGATAAGATTAGGGTGTGTGCAGGGCCTGCACTCCTTTAATCTGGTCTCCGGTAATCTCCTGGTTCCTTTAATCTGGCCTCAGGGGGTCTTCTCTGGAATGAAGAATGGTAACATCTTCCATTTGTTAGGGGTTTTAGTTCTGTAGAAGAGCTCAAAGACATTGTTACTGTATCCCTTGAGGCAGAACCAGGACCTGCCCCAAGGCTGCACTATTGTTTCTTGGCTGCTCCTCCTCCCTTGTCTCTGCATCCCCTCCCCTCTCTGATTAGCAACTGTTCGAATCTGCCCTTTGGAACTCGGGGAAGGTCATGGAGGCTGGAGTCTGTTCCCTACAAACAAGAAATGGGGGACAGAAAGGCTTCTGTGCCCAGGATCCCCACAGGGTCCTGCTCAGTTTCAACACCTGCATGCTGTGGCTCCCTCCCCTTAGCTCCCATAGGATCTGGTACCAAGGGCTCTTCGTTGTGGTTCTTTTCCCATAGAACTGCTTGTTTGTCCTCCACCAAACTTACCTGGCAACAACTGGACTTCCCTGGCTAATCTGCCCAACCTGTTTCCCACCCCAAGTCCCCAGGCTGCCTCCAGAGCTATTGAAAAGGCTGGGCTGTCACCTGGTCCCCTTCCTTCCCTCCCTCCCCATCATCCTCTCTGAAGTTTTCCTTTTCCTGTAGAGCCAGAGCACCTGCTTAGAAATGGCAACAGCCTTCCTTGGCAGGCAGCTCTGCCCAGCTCTCTTAGGCTGCGGGTTTGGCCAGGTCGGAGTGCTGGGCCCCGAGGAAGGGGGCTGCTGGGGTTGGCTCTGACACTCTGCCCACGGCGCCAGGGCTTCACAGCTGTCCTGCCAGGCCTGGAGGGTATCCGGGCTCTCCTGTGGATGCTGGGCTGCCTGCTGGGCCCGCCTTTGTCTTGTCCTTCTGCAATCTGGACTCAGGCCCCAACTCACAGTGTGAAGCTGCCCTTATGGGTCTGGCCAGATGCCGGGCACCGGGGAGAGGCCTGCCGTGCCCTTGCGATGCCCATATACCCAGGGTGGAGGCAGCTACAGCTGTGCAAAGAGACAAAACCTGTCTGCCAAGGGCTACGATAGGAGCCCCAGGCAGGAGGCCCCACTGCACCTGGTGAGCAGAAGCGCTTCCCAGGAGAGCCAGCCCCAGGCTCACTAGCCTCCCTCCAGCTCGGTGTTATCTCAGGAACAAGGAATGCTGGCAGCCACGGGAGCTCACAGCAGCCTTCAGATGCCACAGCTTTCTCATCCTGTGCTCCCCAGACTGTCTCCAGGCTTTTCTGAGTTTATATAATGTTTGCCTCACTTATTTTTTGCACATTTCCAGCCAAATAAACAAAAGCTCCAGAACATTTCATCAGCAAGGCTGAACTGCTTGATTGAGGTCCTTGACCAGATTTCTTGAACTCTACAGTAGGCTTATAGGGTTCGAGTTATGGTGTAGTCCAAGGTGGCTGGTGTCCATCATTACCTTCGGCACTTCTAGTTCAATGCTTTCATCCGGTGCTAACTTGTACTGCAGGTTATTTGATCCCTCTTCCTCTCCTCAGCTGTACTCTACCGTTTCTCTGGTTAGAACAATGGCTTGCTGAAAGAAACATCTGCTTGCCACCCCTGAAACCTGGATGGTGACTTTTCAGGGAGGCTGCATAATGGTCCAGTCAGACCTGGGTTCCCATTCTGACTGTACCACTTACTGATTGTAACCTTGGGCAAATTCCTAAATTGCTCCGTGCCTTAGTTTTCAGGTATAAAATGGGCCTCAACAGTATTTCCCTTGGGACTTCCCTGGTGGCACACTGGTTAAGAATCCGCCTGCCAATGCACGGGACACGGGTTCGAGCCCTGGTCTGGGAAGATGCCACATGCCACGGAGCGACTAAGCCCGTGTGCCAGAACTACTGAGTCTGCGTTCTAGAGCCTGTGAGCCACAACTACTGAGCCCACATGCCACAACTACTGAAGCCCCTATGCCACAACTACTGAAGCCCCTGCACCTAGAGCCCATGCTCTGCAACAAGAAGCCACTGCAATGAGAAGCCCCCGCTCGCCACTAGAGAAAACCCGCGCACAGCAACGAAGACCCAAGGCAGCCATAAATAAATAAATAAATACACTTATAAAAACAAACAAAAACCAAAAAAACAGTGTTTCCCTCATGGGGTTGTGAGAATAAACAAAAAACAGTGTTTTACTTCCTCAACATGTCCCTAAGGCCTTGGTCAAAGACCTGCTGGCACATCAGATTCTCATCAAATATTGGCCAGAAGTATTAGCTTTATTAGCTACTAATGAGATACAAAGATTGAGAAATTTGCTCCTGGAAGAGTTGATGACCCCTTCCCAAAGGCTGGCCAATCCCATGAGCTTTTGTGAATGGAGACGAAGTATTTAACTGTGTCCCTAAGGGAGGACGGAGAACGGGAGGGAGGAAGCGGCAGTGCAGAGGTCAGGGAGGCTGGCCTTGCGAGTACATGTCCAAGTCCAAGGCGGCTTCTGGAGCCCATCACTCCCTCCCTGAGAGGTACTGGTGGGGACGTTTGTGCTCAGGCTCTGCCTGCACCAGACAGGAGCCACCGCTGCGTTCTGGCCGTCGGCACCCTGGAGTGGGGGCCCTGTTCCCAGACAACTGACACCCCAGTGTTCCAAGGATGGGGGCGCAGTGACTTGAAACGTGTCCTCTTGGACAGTGAAAACATTGTGGTGGCACGGATGGGTCTTCCCATCCTGTGAGTTCCGTTTTTGCCTCGGGCCTCGGCCTCGTCTTTTAACACTTCCAACAGGAGTTCTGTGTAAGACTTGCAGCCAGTGGGACCTTGGGAACAACAGCACTCTTGCTCAGCCGTGGGGATGCGCTTCTCCCCTTGTCCACGCCACGTGGTCCACGTTGCCCCCTGGGGTACAGGGAGGCGATCGGCTTTTATCAGGAGATACATGGAACCATTTCCTCCTCCTGAAATATTCACCGTAACTCTCAAAATAAGCACTCACTCCTCTGTCGAGGCTGGTTGGTATGTTGATTCGCCTCTGCCCCTTCTGGCTATTAGGTCAGGGGGACGTCAGGCTGAGGACTCGGGAAGCACTGCTGGGCCAATTTCTGTGTGAGGCAGCGGGGGCACAGTATGTGGTCCAGTGGATGGACCTTGAGAAACTACCTGTTCCCCAATTTCCCCATATGCAGATTTGAGATAATATTAGATGAAGAAACCTCTCTGGTTCACACAGCCATTTCCAGTGCTATATGTGTTAACAGCAAGTACTTAGAACAGTGCCTGGCACACAGAAGGTGCTCAGTCAGTCTGGGCGAGGATGATGATGGCAAAAGGAATGATGACGATCCCTGCCCCTAAGGAGCTCACGTAGCCTGGTCGCCTTGTCCCCCAGAGCTACCGACTGGGACAGGCACTATCCTAGCTGGTTAACACTTCCGCGAGAGGGAAGTACGGGACTCAGTTCCTTTGTGTTCTAGTCTCTCTGCCCGCCCCCCCCCAGGTGCCTCATTCCAACTGAAACTGTGTCGTATGATGTTGTAAAGGGGTAGTATGGCTGCTTGGGGGTTTAAGAATTCATATAACATGCTCAGCCAGAGAAAACAATTTAGAATCCACATCTTCCACCAGGCATGAACTTTTCCCACCCCAGACATACGCATGTGTCCGTGTTTACTAGTGGTGATGGAAGGAGGGGAGGGAGCTGTGTTTTGGTATGAAAAGAACTAAAAATAAAAACCAACCAAATCAAAAACCAGGACAAAGTTCACGGTCTCTCCATTTCTCTTTAATACTGAACAGTAGTCTTTATACAGTTGTAACATGATTTCAAGAGTAGAAGTAAGAAACATTATTGATAAACTTCAGGGTGTAAAAATATCACTTTTAAGGATGGCTAGTTGAGGCTTTTTTAAACACAAGTTTTTTTTTTTTTTAAAGTTTTCAAGTTTATAGTGTCATCAAATTTTGTTTGATGTCAGGATTACAATGAAGGCCATGAAGCTGTTTTATTTTACAGGGGTGGTTTACTGCAGCCTAAATTCCACGATGCAGGAGCATTGGTTCTCACACTTGACTGTGCATCAGAATCCCCTGGAGGGCTTGTTAAACAGCCCACTCACCCCACCCCAGTCTGTGAGTCTGGGGCGGGGCCCGTGAATCTGCATTTCTAGCAAGTTACCAGGGGATGCTGCCGCCGCTGGTCCCACACCACACTTGGAGACCCACTGCATACAGGAAGCAAGATCTACCCACAGCGGGGCTGTAAACTGCTGGCACCAGGGCTCTGGCACTGTTCTCGTGTTGGGGGGTGCGGGGAGAAAGCACCATCTGGAAATCACCACGGCGTTTGCATTTCTAATCCTTGATCTCACTTCTTTTGTTTGTACCTTCTAGTTAATTAAAAATAAAATGCCGTAAGGTTATTTATCCTTGAAAGAGAAAAACAGTGGTTTAGTCCTGCTGAGCACTGCCACGTATTACACTGTTTTTAATTACATTAATTTTTTATTACAAATGAGCCAGTGAAAGCTTATTTCCACTTACAAAAACCAAATCCATCATTTACAGCTTGCTTTCTTTGGCCCTTTCCGGTTTCCAGGCCACCCCCCAACCCTGAGCGTTCTCCCGCCCTGGGTCAGCCAGGACGTCATAGCATGGCACTTAAGGCAGTTCCAATAACTTATTAGTGGGACACCTTGCCTGGCCTCTCCTCACCTCGCACAGACGCAGGGCACAGACGCACTATCTTCCTGAGGATTAGGACGGCTGTCTCTCCCGGAACCGACTAACTGTGGCGTCACAATTCCCATCCAGTAGCAGGGTCTCAGCCAGAACCTACTTTCTGCAGAGCAGGAAAGAACCGCCCTGAACTTGGTCCCACCCCGGGGCTGACGGAAAGCCGGGCTGGAGTGGAGTGCTGGGGCTGCCGCCAGGGAGCAGGCCCAAGAGCTCTGGTGAGCGGACAGCAAAGCCAGGTGGTCTTGTTTCTAACACCCCTGGATAATCAAGTGGCTTCCGGGTTTGATAACTCATAACCTTTTAAAAAAAAAAGGTAAAATACACTTTCTCACAAAGTGTCTGGCTGCAGCTGGCAAACCAGGACCATGAAATGTTCATGTGAAACCCCAGCAGTAGGGCAGGTGATTGGACAATCACTGTCTAAGCACAGCTCCCATCTGCATGGCCTCGGGGAAGGGCACTTCTGGACAATGGTCACATCAGAAGAAAGACAACACCAACACATTAGCTTATGTCAGAGGGAAACCAAGTTCTTCTTTTTTCCTCACCTCCCCAAGCATCTGTCCTAGTAAAGAGACTATAATAGCATATAACAAAGAACTTTCAACGCATGGAGATTGCAGCAACGTGACCAGAGCGCCAGTGGTTGTCCAAAAGCAAAAGACATCAAGTGGCTGGGCTGAGGGGGGAGCGTGACAAGCCACTACCAGCCTACGTCACGTCACTGAGGTCAGCTTGGTCCAGACGGGGTGCAGGCTCCCTGGTGCCAAGTCTGGACTGCACCCCACCCAGTGACTCCCATGTCTGCCGCGGGAGCTGAAAGCGTTTCAACTCTGAAGCAAGAGGACTACTGAGCTAAGTGACCGTAAGTCCTTCTGAGGCTACCGTCAGGGATGCTAACACCCCAGAAGTCTGCTAGCTTGGAGCTTCGGCCCCAGCCTGGGGGACCCGGCACCCGGCTTCAGTCTCCAGGTTCACAGCAGTGCCGTCCTAGGCTCTGAAGGGCTGTCCTCTCTACTAAGAACTCTCCTGGGGTTCTGGACTCGACAGCAGACAGCAGCCTCCCTGTGAGCATTATCAGGCAGACATGGTGGGACGGCACCCATGTTTTATAGACAACAGACGGACACGGGCCTTGCAAGACAGGAGCTCCTTGTTTTCAGCACAAGCATATTCTGTGAAAGCTGGGAGCTGGGTACGGGCAGCTGGGCAGGACAGAGTCTTTACCTCCTCCTGCCAGGGCAGCCCAGGGGCTAAGTTGCCCCTCGAGCAGGAGCAGGGGCCCTGGAGGAAGAGGCCGCTGCACCTGACGGCCCCTCGGGGCCCTGTCCTCGTGCCCTGTGGTCGGGGACAGCACCACCTGACTGCGGGGCTGAGGACCCTTTGGCTTCACCTTCTCTCTGCTCTTGATGGACAAAGAACAGTCTTCAAAAAAAAAAAAAAAATCTTAAAAAACCTGGGAGTGGAAGAAATGCCAACGAGAGTTAGACGAAGAGGGAGGACTGGCGGTAGTGCGTTCCGTATTTTAGAACTTTAGCTTTCCAGACAGTCCGAATTTTGTTTTGTTTACAAATTTGTCCTGTGTACAGGTAACGCCAAATGGTCCAAATTCCAGAATGGGAAAGCAACTCATATTTATCAGTTGGTTTTAGATCTTCAAATGCTATGAATTCTCTAGAAAGGTGGTAATGGTCTCACTTGACAGGGAAATTACCAAAAGAAAAATCTTGGCTCTGCCACCTTCACTTACAGAAGGTAAAACACTTAGCAGAGACAGATTTCTGCTGGAGTTAAGACTACATTTTTCTTCGCAGCCCTTAATCTCACGAGGTGAGAAGGAGTGGAAGTTGCCAAGTTGTTGGCTACCAGACCCATCAGTCTGTTTAACTCTGGCTAAAAGCAGAGAATAATGGGCAAGTTACCAAGTTTCTCCCCCGGCTCTGGCGTGAAGATCCTCATGTAACATGCATGCTGCGACTTCCAATTGCCACACAGTAGTGGCACACAGAGCGCATTGTGATTTTTCACAGTTCTCACAAAGACAAGATCAAAAATCAGGACTAAAAACTAAAGGTATTTCGGTTTTCCAGCTGGAGTCCCACTCTGGCAAATGCTCTCCATGGTTCATTCCCCCATTCTACACCCCACCTCACCAAACCAGGGGATGAGAGATGCTCTTCCAATAAACAGAAATCGAGCTCTTTCTGTTATCCATCATATTCTGCCAGTTTTTTAGCAATGACGAGTACAGCACGAGGTACAGAGGCTGAAGGAGGGAAAAAGCCCCACGGCTACAGGAAGTGCCTCTAAGCCTTGTAGGGGTGTCGCGGGCATCCACTCCGCCCCCCCCCCCCCAGTCCACACTCAGGGTCAGGGGGCCACTTGCAAGGAACCCAAAGCATGAGGATCACTGATGAGGAAACCTAAGCCCCTGGCATGCTCTCTGCCAGTCTGGAGTCTGACTGGGCGGTAGGCGTGGTCTTCAAGTGAACACTGGTCTGTAGTGACTGCTCAGTCCTGGTACAACAGGGTGGGTCCCAGGATCGGGCCAAGCAGCTCCGACAAACACGTGAAGAGGCGACCTATCGGAGAACCAGAGGCCAGAAAGAGCAGTGGCCCTACAGGGAGAATGCCGTAGTGACGGGATTTTAAGCAACTTTTCTTTCTCAACAGATTGCTCTTCAGCTTCAGCTCAGTCTGGCCTACAACAGCCACTGTTTAGCAAACACCTTAAATCAGCGAGCCTGCTGACTCTAAATATCCCCACACATTTAGTAATTAAGCCTCGGCGTCACAAAACTTGGTCCCTGAAGCCTGGGGAGAATCTTACTCACTAATGGCCAGCGTGTTCCCAACAGGCCCTGCTGACACACGTCAGTTTCGAGGGGCACAGTAAATCTGGTAACACCCAGATAATGGCATGGCGTTTAAACAGGGCAATCCTGTAATTCATCAAGAAGCCAGCTGCTTCGTGTCACATGGCAAGTGGGGATTACAGTACTGAGACAAGGTCCACGTGGATGTTTAAAATGACGTGTATATTTTAATGCAAATCTAAGGACCAGCCCTGTCCTCAGTTTGTAGAAGACTATCTTAACAAAGTCTCAAAACTCTGTAAAACAAATAATCTAGTACCCTACACCTGAAGCCCTTTGTAATAATCACTTTTTTTCCTAATTTGAAAAGAAATAACATATATCATATAGAGTTGAGTGTAAACGTGGATGTCAATCACCCTTTTAGTTTTATAAACCTGCTTTTAGCTTTCATCAACAGGCAGATTTCCTTACCAACCATGATCCTAAACATAATACCCTTCTTTAAAAAATTGTTACAAATATTTATTAAAAAGTGCAATTCAAAGGTTAGCTAGGCAAGTACATCATTACAAACCACACACACACACACACACACACACACACACAAAACAAAAGCCCAACACACACAAAAAAACAAGATACAAACAAAACAAGAAAAAAAAGCGTGCTGAGGAATGGGCCCCAAGAGATGAGGAGATGGAAGTCAAAGCTAGAACTCTACCCAGATGTTGCTGTGCTTCCCAAGTGCAAAAAAGATAGTGAGGAGAGACCTGCAGCTTCCACTGCCAAGTGCTGGCTCTGCGTTCAGCTGCTACTTCAATATTAGGTTTTCATCAGGGAGGTTATAAAAATATCCTATATACATGTGTACACTGGAGGCATTTTAAAAGTCATCAGAAGCTTGAAGTGTATAGTGTCTCAGCAGTTTCAGCTACTAAAACCCAACTGAAGCGTCTGTCATTTAAATTTGGATTGGCTCAGTTATTTGAATGGATGATAAAATTGAATTGTCATCTCAGGGAAAAAGGAACCAAGTTCACCTACCCATCCTTGCAGTCACTCACAGGGTAAGAAAAATCTGGTCCAGAACTAGTCTTTTTGACATTATAGTTTCTGAGTAAATGTAATCAACGTGCTGCCCCCCCCAGCCCCCAAGGCAGAGTGCTGCAGGAATAAAATAACTGCCAACGACACCACCTCGGGATCTCAGTTCACTCACATGAGCTGCTCATCTAAGGGTCACTCTAGAAATGCAACTCGCACCTCTAGGCAGGAGGCTGTAGGATAGCGGCATGAATCCAGCAAGGGCCTGACCCTGGCGACCTCACCCGCCCTCTGCAGCTGTGTCCTGCTGCCCTGTCCTCCCTTCAATTCAAGCCACAAGTTGCCAGCACCCCCAAAGCCCAGTGCTTTTCATTCTTCTCCATTGGTTATTCCTACCACAAAAAACTGTGCTCGGAGAAGCACCTTCACCCTAGCACTTATCCCTGAAAAACCAATCACTGCATCTTCTGTCACAAAGTACTTCTGAGCCCTCTGTCCCCACTAACCGCCAGCTTTCAGGGGCAAAGGGACGCTGCCGCGACAGGATGTGAAACCTACCCAGGAGCCCGCATCCCCGATGGATGCCTCTGGATGGGCCAGCACGTGCTGTCTGGCGGGGGAAGGATGTGAGCGGGGGGGGGGGGGGGGGGGGGGGGGGGGGGAAGAGCTGCCAGGACGGATGGAATGAGCAACAGCCAACGCGAGCCAAGTCTGCGAATTTTTCTGGATTCCTCGAAGGCCCTCCAGGGGGAGCGAGGTCCAGGGGGGCAAAGCAGGGCCCGCTGTCCTCGGATCAGGGCCAGGGGGCACCGGGAGTGTGCAGTCGTCGACTTCCTCTTCCCGCCAGCCCCCCCCCAAGCGGGGCTGAAGGACCTGTCTCCATGGTGAGGTCACAGAGAGAAAAGTCAGCGCGGGCTGTGTTTCCAGGAGAGGGACGCGAGGAGCGGGCACACCGTGCACTGCTTCTCCCTCTCCCCTCGGGCTCCTGTGCAGGAGGAAGCGACCTGGGGGCCCCGCTGTCACAGCACTAGGAAGAGGATCAGCACGACCAGGAGGACCACGAAGAGGACAGCGATGGCACACCACTGGCGCCGATCTGGAAGGCAGGACACGAGGATCAGCTCTCCTGGGACTCGACAGCCCCCAAGATACAGTTACAGGAAACTTAAGGCAACACCTGGATGCAGGCAGAATGGGCAGAGGCCCTGAACCTGCCCGGGCACCTGGGACTCTTACCGCCGCTCTTCCCGGCCTGCACTGTACATGCATTCACAACCCTGCTCGTCCCCTGAAAGCCAGCCTGGTAACAAGCACCTGCTTTGTGTCTCAAGTCTCTAATTAAAATCTATGGATCACAGTTTTCTGCTACCACATCCCTGGAAAAGGTGTTGGCATTGGTATTACAGATCAAAGCTCGTCCGCTTTAATCTCCCACCAAAATCAAATCATTTAACTAAACAGTAATCATGTTCTTTTCTTAATGAGCACAATGGAAGGATAGAAAGGAGATGAAAGCTACTGCTGATCACTTCAGGAAACAGCGAGCTGAAAAAGCGAGCTGCAGTGATCACGGGGTGATGAACTTCACACCACCCCTGGGCAAGAAAGATCACTTAACCAGTAACTGTGTTAAAGTAACTGACACAGCTTATCTGTAAATGAAAGTGGAATGTCTTTTCTGAAGCTTTCTGCCCTACTCACAATTTAGAACAGGTGCAGTAAACAAAGTAGCCAGAATCCATCTAAATGGCCGAGACCAAGGAGGCCCTGAGGGACAGAAGGGCCCACACAGGCTCCCGCCCACAATCCTGACTGCGTCCCCCTAACTCTCAGGGCTGCTGGGAAAACTACACAACACGAATACCCTTGCACACTCTGTGGGCCCACACTCGGGGCACAGGATGCTGTTTGTCGTCAGGATGCACCCTTCACTTGGGCAGATGTAGGAAGAGCAAGCCGTCTCTCCACAGAGGAGCCCTGCTGTTTTGCACAAAGGGTCAGGCTGAGATAAAGCCTGTGACAATGCAGCTCAACTGCTGGAAGTAAGAGTTCCATTTAAGTAGAAATACAAAGGTACATATACTGATTCACCAAAAGTTTATTTGAAAGCCTGCAGATTTTAGCACACCAGAGCTATTGAGAATCACATTATAAAAAGGTCTGAATCTAAGAAAATACACTGCAGAACTTTCCACAAAGCAATGCCAAGTCCACAAAACACGTACTTAAGTTACTTAAATGTCATGGACAGCAAAGTCTTAGAACCGGCCAATAGAACTGCTACCAAACAATAGTAAGTAAAGCAAGTACCTTCCTAGTGGCTCATCCTGCTCTCCATCACACATGCTAGCAACTCACTTAGTAACTGGGGATTAGGGTCAAGACCTCAAGTCCATCTGTTCCTTTTCTGAAACAAGACTAGTCCAAAAGGCGTGGGGAAGCAGGGCTGGCCTACTCCAGATAATAATCTGTTAACTATCACTTCAATGGTCCAGAAAACTGAAGTCCCTAGCATTCTTTCATCTATTTTAAAATGTTTACAACAATGTAAAAGCCCTCTCATTAAACTGATTAGTCTATATTCTAGGATGATACAGTCAAGGTAAATGCTTCCTGACAAGGCACCCCGCCATCTCAGACCTGGATTTCCAATACCGAACCAGCTTCCTGTCAGCCTCTACCCAACCCTCCTCCCACCTCCATTCACTTTCTCTTCTGCAGCTGCACTAAATAGGGGTTTTCATCAAGGAGGACAGCCATCACACAAGCTAGCACAACCCAGGTATGCTCTTTCAAATGCACTTCCCTCTGAAGTGTTAAGTTGCTTCTAGGAAGCATGAACTGGGCAACTCCACGGAGCTGTTACCCTAGCAGACTTCCCCCCAAAAGGGGCGGGTACTAACCACAAGGGCTTTTGTGACCTCAAGTGAATAGTCCTAACCAGCTTTTTGCAAGCTCAGGACCTGCCTCAAAAAGTCAGGGGGAACAAAGGGGACTCCACAGGTTTTTCCCCCTCCCAATATAGTCTCTTCCCCTAAAGAGAAAAGATGAACAACAGAATTTGGGAAAGTGAGGGGAAGAAAACCTTGGTACCCACACAAAATATACTTTTTGAGGGTAGGAGAATGACAAGATTAGTCTCTCTTGGGTCATTCAAAAAAGTAAGCATGGCGTCTTGGGTGATTTCTGCCCAGGAAGCAGCCAGCACTTGGGGGGGGGGGCGGGCGGAGGTCTCGCCTCTGCAGGGCTGTGGAGGGAGAGCGTTCAGTTACTGCCTAATCAAACTTCAGCGCATCTTGACACTCTTTATGCACAGGCTTGGTTGAAAAGCAGTGAACTTTCCTAAAAGTTATGGAGGAAAACAGAGACAAACACAAATTGCCTCGTCGTCAAACTGGAGCCAACACAGCCAAGTAGGAGGCCCCGAGCAATCTCTCTGGGGAGCAAATAGAGATTAAAAGGAACCCCACAGGCAAGCTGTCCAAACCCAAGGGCCTTTCAGGCTAAACGCTCTGTTTCCTGGCTCTCTTTCTTAGACAAACATAACTGAAGTTCTTACTTTGCTCCCCAAACTTTTCTTCTGGGAGAAAGTAGGAGAAGGCATAAGCAGGCCTAGTGCTATTTATACACACTGAAACACTTATCACAATGCAAAGTACTTTTCTAAATTATTCATACCCAGAATGCTGGGGACAAGGACACAGTGCATCTTTGTTCCGCTGCTCTTCTCCAAACAAAACTGGTGCTGAAGTAGCTACTAGACTTTGCGACTAATACATAAACTAGTGAGAGATCTGGTTGAAATTGGTTATATAATACTTCAGTAAAACGCTTTTTTTTTTTTTTTTTTAAAGAGGGGTGGGGTGGAAGGAAGAGGAGAGAACAGAGGGAAGCAGGAAGAGGACTTTGCAAACCTCCCTCTAGGTGTGTGGAAGACGAACTAAGCTGGTGCCTGCCGCAAGCAATGAAGAGCCTGCCAGAAGCATGAAGATATTTGCCCCTGGAGAGAATGAAGGAAACCAGGAAGCTAGGAGCTTCCCTTTGTCTTGAATATAACAGGTGCTTTGCCCCCAGGGCCATCTTCCACCTATCTTATCCTTTCTTTTTTTTCAAACATTTACTATGTACTAATACATGAGAGACACCATTAAACACTTGTACACTAATTATTATTTCATTTAATCCTCACAATGACCTTGAGAGGTAGGCATCAACCTGTTTTTTTTTATATATAAGAAACTGAGCCCGAGAGAGGTGTTATGTAACTTGACTATGAGTTAAACTGCTGAAAAGCAAATACACATGTATTTAAATCTTGCCTCAAAAGGCAAGATTAGACTATTAGACTCTGTAACATGTATGTGACAAGAGGAAACCAACAGAAAAACAAGGTGTCAAGAAACAGGGCATGTTCTGATGTGGGAGGGGGTGCTCTGGTTCAAGAACACTTACATGACCTTGAAGAATGTCTCAGTTCCTCCCTTCACCCCGAGACTCCCACAAATAAAGAGAAAAAAAGATACTAGATTTTCTTTTGACTTAAAAAGGTATTATTTCTCATATAATAGGGAAGATGGGTTGTAGTAACAAAAAAATAGTCACTGGAAAACATCTTCCTACATAGTAACTAATTTGAAAAATGTTGCTTCTTTATCCCCAGCCTGGTGCAAATTTGCTGGAATAGTTTACTACAAATTTAACTAAAAACAGTTTAAATGAGATCTGCAAGGCCATCTTATTCTGAAATGGTAGAGGTTTTTCTTTCAGTGAAAAGTCAGTCCAGGAGAAACAGTAACTGGCTCTTAATTACTGTTTTAAAATGAATTCCCTATTTTGGCAAGGAAAGAGGAAAAAAGGAAAAAGAAGGATTTTGTAATTGTAAAGAAAGTTACTCCACCAGAAGGAACGTCATCGGACACCATCAGCCTTGCACGGGGCGGAACACAAAGACTCTTCCCAGGTGAAGGCCACAAGCAGAAGACAAAGCCCACGCGTGCTAGTCTTCTACTCTCTGACCCCAAAGCATGACAAAAATGTGCCAGAGGAGAGGGATCTGAATGCGCACACCTGTGAGAGACCCCCTAGACTGTGTGTCTAGAATTTAGTAAGAATTCTCGAGCTTAAAAGCGCATACATACCACTGGTCATGTGAGATACTTTTGCAAGTTTCTTCATCACGTTGTCCAGCCGAGACTGAGTGCTCTCCAACTCGTGAGAGAAATCATCCAACATACTAGAAAGACAAGCAGACGCAGGAGGCAGCTGGTCAGCACAGTCTCCAGATACACTGGCCATGGAGCCGGGCCTCAGTTTTAGCAAACATCAAACAGGCAACGTTGGGGTCAAGCCCCCAGCCTTTCATCCTTAGGACAAGATATGTTTTTGATTTCAGAATTTTGGAAATTTAAAGAAGTAGTAAGTTACATACACTGTGTATTAGCCAAGCCCCCAGCAGGGTCTGGGACAGTCCCCATAATCAAACACACAAGTTAACATTTCTGCAAAGAAAACCATGAGGAGTCATAGCTGCGGTCAGTTCAGGTTAGGTTTTTCTGTAACATGAGCTTGCTGAAAATTTTTTTTTAATTTTGAATTTTTTAGAGCTTTCTAGAATTCAGAATTGCAGACAAGGCCAGTGTGGACCTGACCATACAATAATATAAACTCGGCAGCAGTGCAGTGTAGCAGAAAGAAGCCTGTGTGAAGTCAGACAACCAGGCTTTGCCACTTGCTACCTTGGACAAGGGACCCTGTTTGCTCATCTGTAAAATGGGGCAGTCCTATCAGCGCAGCTTCCCTGCCAGGATTCCTGTAATACCCAAAGCACTTTACAGCGATGTGAGTTAAGAAATACACTTTGATCAAATAATCACCTCCTTTCAGGCACCCTGTGCTTTATCATAAAGCTGGCGGCCTCAGGACTGAGTTCCTGACGGTGTGCGCGGCCCCTCTACACCCACAGAGAACCAGCTCCCTAAGGCTCACACTTGCTTGCTGTCCAAGGTGCAGGTGGGAAAGAAGACACCAACATACTTATACCAACGGTGTTTATTTCATAAATTACTAAGCATTCCAGACTTTTCAGCTTAAGATTAATATATGATCGTCCTGAGGCTAGAATGTGACACACCAATTAGTACCGGAGGGCTTATTAACAAGGCTTTATTCCTCTGGCAGCATCAAGGGCAGCTGGAACTACTGGTCTGGGTCTGTGCCCACACGAGGCACCTGACAGCCCTGCAGGATTCCGGCAACCAACTCCTCATTGAGTCAATCATTAAATAAACTCCATGTTGACAACTAAATAAACAAGCCTTTGTCCCTTACCTGAATTTTCAAATGACAACATTTTTAGCTCATTTTAGATCCTGGTAGCATCTGGGCCCTGCAGCTGGCAGACCTATCCAGGCAGGGCCACATGCTGAGCTACCTGTGTGTGCTGGGTAGGACTTTTCTTACTGAAGACAAAAACGGGTAAGTCATCCAACCTCCGGCCCAAGTACACCCACTCACCAAGTCTCTAGCCCAGCTCTAACCAACTCAGCGCTGTCCAGAAGAAATATAATGTGAGTCACGTATGCCACTTAATATTTTTTAGTAGCCACATTAAAAAAGGGGGGGGGGATTAATTTTAATCTATTTAGCCCAATATACCTAAAAATTATCATTTCGCCATGTAATTTTACATTTTATTCATACTGAGTCTTCAGAATCTGGTATGCATTTACACTCAGGGCCCTTCTCAGTTCAGACTGGCCACATTTCATGTACTTGATGGTTGGTGGCTACTGTACTGGACAGCACAGGTCTAAGTCCAAGACCCATGTTTTTTCCTTTCAATTTACTTAGTATTTTTATTACAGTATACACATACACGGTTTGTAGAGCCAAACAGACCTACAAGGGCCTCATAAAAAAAACACAGTTGTCTCGCATCCCCGAGGGCCACCGCTTTCAGCCCCTCACACTATTCTCTCAGCGCTTTCTCCAGTTTTTGAGGCTACACGCCGGCACCTCAGTATCCCTATCCTGTTGACTCCGCACAATGAAAAGCTAGGGCTTAGCCCTCCTCCCATTCCATTCCCCACATCAGCATCCTTCCCGCTTCTCTTCCCCCTTCCTTCCTTCCAATATAATTGGGTCACAGTTTGATAAGGTCAACATTCAGGGTTTACACTATCATAAGTGAGGAAACGCTCCTCTCCCAGCTCGGGGGTTTGGGGCATGAATCACACTGCTCCTTGGCTCTCCCCTCTGCTGGCCGAGGATTTGGCTTTCTCAGGTCTGTTGAGTCAGTAGCCATTCATCTATTTTGCAGGATCTAAAATGTTAAGGGCATTGCTTCTTATTCCAAGCTCTATGTCCCCATAGATTTTATGCCGTTAAAAAAAAAATTCCCTCTGTTCCTGTTCTAGTGGACTTTAGAGAAGGGGCAGAGATAAGAGGTTGTGTTCAGTTCACCATCTGTAACTGGAAGTCTGCCAGGCTCTACCTCTACCCAACCAGGGAAACTGCTCAAGTAATTAGTCCTTTCCCATCCCCACAATACATTTGAGGGTAAGAATGCATTTTAGACAAATTAAACTGCATGCCTAGATTCTTGTTCTGCCAGCTTCCGACCTGGTCTCCCTGCTTCCAGTCTTTTCCACCGTGGTTCATCATCTAAACCACGGAACGATGGGCTTCCCCCAAAACATAAACCTGACCACGGCATTACTAACACAACCTTCGCTGGGGCTGTGTTTCCCACTGCCCTTTGAATAAAAAGTCCGAACTCCTTAACATGGCTTCTAGGGCCTTCCCTGATCTGTTCTCTGCCTCCCTGACTTGACTTCTGCAACCTCCCTCTCAATCTCCATGCTCTAGACACACTAAGCCTCTCTGTTCCGTGCACTTTTTCACCCTGAAATCGTCACAGGGCTCTTTCTTCCTTCCGGTAGGCCCTCCCCTCTCCCCGCTCCTCCCACCCAGTCTCACCCCACCTGGCTACCTTCTACTCATCCTTCTGGTCCCAGTTAAACCTCTCTTCTCTTCTCAGGGACTTCAGACTGAGTCAGGTCTGCAGTTTAGGCTATTAGGGCCCTCAAGGCACCACGCATCCCCTACCGCTGTAGCCCAGCCCTCCACTTGTCATCACTCAACGACTTGCACCATTTATGCAACATCTGTTCCACCCAGTGACCAGTCAACTCTGATGGCAGGGACACTGTCTATTCTCTTGGCTCCTCTGTGGATACCCAGGGGCCATCCAGTAGAACAAGATGCCCAGTTTGAATTTATAACGAATGAATCCATAACGTTGAACACAAAATCGAGGTAGGAGAGAGTTTCTGAAATATCCTAGTGGAATGATTATTTTTTTCAGAAAAAATATTTGTGAAATGGTAAAGGTATTATATGGTAGCGTTTAAGAATGCTGTTTTTGGTGTCATACTTCAGGAGTGCACAAAGAGATTGTTCTTAAGGAAAAACAAATCCAGTTATATTTTCTTGCGTTTTCTTTTTCTTTTTGTGGGGGAAGAATTTTTTATCGGTTGGAATTAAACTGATACTTTTTTCCCCATAAAATTAAAATTTAAGATACAGAGCAGAAAGTCCTGTTGAATGTAGTGGGAGAGGCACGGGATGTTAAGTTAGCCCATGTCCTATCCTCTTTGGGACAAAAATCTCCACAGAGCTTACACAGCTATATCAGTTTTACATTCCCATTCATAACAATACTTCAAATACCTGTTTGGAGGAATTTGTTCCTGTTTTTGCAGGTGTTTAAAAATATTAATAACTTTGCCTAAACCCTATTGAAAATTGTATCTGACAGATTCGCTTCTTTTGGAGAGGCCATTCTGTAAAACAGAATAAAGATGCAGCTATAAACAAAATAGCTTTTGGTTTTACTGGCCGTGTAACTGTCAGGCTCTTTACGGGTCCTGTAAGAGGGCTTCTCCCGCCATTTCTCTGCAGCGAGAGGGGCATCTCGGTACTCACACTGCCTGCTCCTCCAGCTCCCCTCCGATGCGCTGGGACATGTTCTTCAGCACCCCGATGCTGCCAGAGACCAGCTCCAACTGCTCATCCTGCTGTTCCACGATCAGCTGGTGCCAGAGAAATGGGAAATAAGCAATTAAAATCCATCTTACCTGGTTCCAAGCCCAGCACTCTAGCAGCTGCTAGCTTCTTTGCCAACTCGGGACAATTCACATTCAGAAGCAAAGCCCAGAAATCAAAGGACCAGACCGTTGCCTCGGAGAACACGCTGCTCAAAGGGCTGGGTTGTAAAGCTACTGATCTCCCCTGCGGATCCAACTTGTGAACAGTCAGCGGGGCTTGAAACCACCCAGAGAGATTTACCCTGGTTGGCTGAAGTCCAACAAGGGACAGACAATGGCCGAAAGCACCTGTGCAGTGACCACAGACACATGCGGATGCTTGGGAAGAGGAAGCCCGCTGCCAGGGTCAAGGTCTCAATCCGCAACAGCCGGCCACAGCTTAACTACAAGAGGAAGTCTGGCAGATCTCTAGACGTGGGAAAACTGCGCACACAGAGTCCTCTGCTCCCTCCTCAAGGACAACTAGAGGAGGCTCTGTGGCAGCAAGCAGACAACTTCAGAGCCATAGTTACTTTTAATTGTGTTGTAGTCACCTCACTTTTTATTAAAAAAAAGAAAGTGTGCTTGGTTAATAGCAATGTAAGTAGACAAATGGTTAGGCAGACACGCTACTAGAAAAAGAACAAAAGAACACATAACCTACATGAATATATAAAACACAGTATTTAAGAACCAGTAGTTTTGATGGACAGATAATCCTCAAATCCCCAGATACTTTATTATTAGCTTCCTTTTATTAATACAACTACATATCAAAAGCAACAACACAAGTGTAAACAACCTCACCTTCCTTCTACCCCTTAACCTCCACCAAAGCAATCATTTTTATATATAACGGGACCAAAACTTTCAATGAAAAAACAAGGACTCAGTTTTTCTCGAAGTGCCTTTGTTGAAATGAACACAAAGCCGAGCACAGAAGTGGAGGCTGGGGAAGAGGCTGCTGTGTTTTTAAGTCAGTGGCCTCCTCTGTCAGTTTCGGGTGTCTGGTCTGCTTGTCCTAAGAAATCGAATCAAGATTGGTTCTCTGGAAACTGTCATGCTCTGAAGGACGTTTTAAACAGCCTTTCTATATGCAGTCATCACACAGGTAGACTCAGGCAGCTGCAGGGCGAGCTCTGGTCCATCCTGCCCATCGTTAGCATCAAAGCCCCCGGGGCGGGGCAGAGGAGCGGGGAGGGAGGCACCTGGCCTCCCACCTCCCTGTCCTCGGCTGGTGGTTCTCAGGTACCTGCTGCTGCGCCTGTTGCTCCTCGATGAAGTGGGAGTTGGCCAACTGGAGCTCCCGGTCAAGGCGCCCGTATTTATCCATCGTTCCAGTGCTCCAGTTCTGTCCGCCACTGTCTCCTAGCAGGGCCTGCGAGAGTGGGGCAGGGGGCAGAAGAAACAAACCATTACTACCTCTGCACAAATACCCCATCACCATGATATAAAGAGTTCTCCCAGTGCTCATAAGCTGGCCTCCCCGGGGTCAGCCTTTTATGTAGTGGTGTAGGGTAGTGCCTGTGGGGTACAATTTAAGGAATGCCAGGAAGGGTACTCTCTATTTCCAAGCTCTCCCAACGGGACTCACAAATGGGCTCTGTCCCATTAAAATGCCAATAAATGTCAACTTGAAATCAACAAACACCCATCTGTGTACTGCTCTGTGGATCTAAAGGCACTTGGTCTCTGTGGGCCAGCTCTTCCTAGCACCCTTGGAAGTTCACCAGAGACCTGTTGCAGGTTCTAGTCTCACTGATTCCAGACGGCTAGAGTCCTTTCTATTTAAGTATGACCCAGGGAAGTTTTGGTGTTTTGGAAGGGGGAGGAGAGAGTTCCCTAAAATGACAAGAAGCTAAGTCACAGCCCCTCACACACAGAAGGCACAAGAACCATCAATGTGTATTCAATGTAACCCACAGACAAATCCCAATGCCCTTCAGGTGAACTAAAAGGCTACAGGTTTCCCAGACAGAACTGGGGGTTGCTTCACCAGGCAGCATGGCCACAGTGGGTGCGTGACCCTGATGACCCAGGCAAGCGTTGGCCCTGAAGTCAGTTCTTTACCTGGGCCCCCAGGGTCAGGTTTCTCAGTATGAATCTGAGGAAGTCTGTAGCCAGAAAAGGATAAGTTTGCGAATGTCTTCCTTCCTTGAAGAGGCCAGCCAGCAATGTGAGCTGGCCCTGCCTGGAATGCCCACAAGCCTTTCTGACATGGCCAAAGTACTGCTCAAACCAGCCCTGCACAAAGAATCAGAAGAAGCTGGTGAATAGGATTCTTCTTCCTTGTAGAGCTGTCAGATCTTCTTACCAGGTACTTTTTAGCTCTGGAACTGTTAAAAGCCTACCTGACTACGTGGTTCTGTCTGAAAAGCCCTCCAATAGCCCCTCAGTGTTGACATTAGCCTCACCTGACTTTCAGATGTGAATTCAGTCAAATGGCCACACTTGAGGCTAAGTTCAGGGAAGCTCAGGATGCATCTTAAGTTCTGAGGCAGTTACGAGAAGAAAATCAGGAGGCCTGAGAGCTTCCAGCAGCCCAGGGCCTCAGTCAAGAGTCTGGATGGTAACTGTCTCCGGTATAAGGCAGACCCAAGGCTTTTTGGGGATGGCTCTGCTCCAAACTGGTTGCAGGGCTGTCAAGATTTAAAAGGTCCCGCTCGTTCTGATGCGAAGACTCGAAGGACTCTATGGAGGACACTGGGGCCTAGTGATAATTTTTTCAAGGTCAGAGAAAGGCTACAGTGCATCCTTAGGCTATGGGCAGAGAACTGGAGCTCCTGGGGTCACAGTCAGGGCTATTTTTTCTAGCTTACCTATGGTCTACTCCTGGGTGGACATATGTCATGCTGCTAAGAGTCATCTGTGCTTTATTGTGAAGCAGTTTATAGAGTTCCTTAGTCTGACCTCCAGGAGTCTGGTTAGTGGGAAAGAAGACAGAGGGCCGGGAGCACCAAGGACCAGCCTGTGTGCAGGTGCCAGAGCAGGAGGTCCTGGCTAAGCAAGGAGCACCTGGTGCTAGATGAAGCATCGAGGCGGACTGCGCCTGTGTGAGTGCTTAGAGAACCCTGGCCCCGCTTTTCCTTGAAACCCTGTGACTCGGAGACATTTTACTCACCGCCAAAAACAAAATTCCCAGCCATACTAGGAAAGGCTACGTATAAACACACATTTTATTTATGTTAGTTCAAATATACTATCTAGAGAATAAAAATTCAAGTAGAAGTAACAGAGGATAGGTGTTACTATTCACTGTCGAAACTAGTGATACTTCAGGTACTGTCACTCAACTTCTGTAAGCTGAAGCAGGAACGAAAAGGGGACTCCAAAACTTGGCCAGCCTGCGGCCGTCACTAGCTTCTCCTAAGAGTTAGTGCCAGACGGGGTGACTAGCTAATGGCTTTCCTAGCTGCACTGAGAAGAGCAAGGAGGGTAAGTGGGAAGAAAAAAACAATGACTTGGAAAATGAGATGCAGGGAAAGGAAACAGGATTAAGTTAGGTGATATTTAGAAAGTACTGTCCCCTTTTGAAGCTTTTATAATACTTGTTCTCAAAATTAAGTGGGTCGAGAAACACCTACAGGTATAAAGTGAGCATTTACATCATAAACTACTGATTCCTAGTTAGTTAAAAATGCCGAGCTGATTTCTTGAGTTAACAGTCTACTAAATTCAAAGAATGGGTCTCCTGTAGCTTTTATTTTTGATGTGTCAATATCTGGGCTTTGGTTTCTGAAATTAGGTTTCATAATTTATTTGTCATAACTTATAAAAACTGGACCTCACATCAAAAAAAACAAAAGATACTTAAAATGGTGAAAGATTTAACACACATTAAATTAACACACATTTAAGTTTCCTCAAATGCTTTACATAAAATTTCAATCATTAAATGTCTAGTATTTATGTAGGTATAAATGTGAGTTCTATGCATAGGCAATGTAATAGCAGCTAGAAATAAAAAGAAAAAAAAAAGAAAGAAAAAAGACCATGACACCATCCCTCCTAACTCACAAAGGAGCTTGACGTCCAGCAGAGAAAGTAAGCAATTACAGCTCTTAACAGAGCGCCTGGCACACGGAATATGCGCAACAGGTGCAGAATAAATGGCCTGTGGCAAAGGCTCTAAGGTACGCAGGGGGTGCAACGGGAGCCCAGAGGAGGGAACCAGAGGGTGTGAGGGAGGGGAGCGGAGGCGAGGCTGCCTGCCAGCATCACTACGGGCTCAGCACACAAGGTCTTCTGCTTGAATACATGATACACGAAGTCAGAATTTTTAAATTCCAAATATCTCTGTATTTTCTTTGATTGATACTGTATATTCTGATGTTTACTCACCTGTCTATTTTTCCTTTCAGCTAATGCCTGCACCGATGAGGTTGACATCTGATCCTTCATGTCCTAATGAGATAAGTAGAAGACCAGAAAACAAATGAACATCCTTAAACAAAATCATGGTTAGTATTTTGCACACTAGCAAAATATGCGTAATTTATTATTAATTTTTAAACAAAAATACAGCATTCTTTGACTTCTATTTTCAGTCTCAAAAATAAAGGAAATAAAGAGAAGGACATGCCCTTAAAAAGAAGTAACCTGGACACTAAATTTAAATATGAGGAAAGAGAAAGTATTTCCTGGGTACCTACCATAGGCCGGAAACACTGTTAAACATGTACACATATAATCACTGACTTTCCACAATGCCCCTGTGAAGCTGGTATTACCTTCATTTTACAATTGAGGAGACTAAGATCTAGAAAGACTAAGATACTTTCTCAAGGTCACATAGCCAGTAAATGGCAACCCTGAGGTATACACACAAAAGCTGTGTTCAAGGGCTAGCATCTTTAAGTATAATACATGTAAAAAAAACCACGTGCTTTATGATAAAGTATATTTACCATTACACGCCAGAGAATATTTTCAAATAGTGATAAACAGGTCACTTATTTTATTTGAGTTGCGTTCATGTCAAGTATAGACTATTTCTAACACCAGTATTTTCCAGAGTGGTATCAAAAATAATTTTGTATGGAAAGAAAAATGAATTACTTAATCTAAAACAAAACACTTGGGGATTCCCTGGTGGCGCAGTGGTTAAGAATCCACCTGCCAATACAGGAAACACAGGTTCGAGCCCTGGTCCAGGAAGATCCCACATGCCGCGGAGCAACTAAGCCCGAGTGCCACAACTACTGAGCCTGTGCTCTAGAGCCCGTGAGCCACAACTACTGAGCCCGTGTGCCACAACTACTTAAGCTGTGCACCTAGAGCCCATGTTCCACAACAAGAGAAGCCACCACAATGAGAAGCCCGCGCACCACAACAAAGAGTAGTTCCCGCTCACTGCAACTAGAGAAACCCCGCGCGCAGCAACGAAGACCCAATGCAGCCAAAAATTTAAAAAATAAAATTAAAAAAACACTTTATTAAATATGAGCCATTTGCATCATATTTAACTACAACCCAATATACTTTAAAATGATTTCAGCTGAGTACATGATTATTATAATACAATTTTTCTTGAAAAAAAAAAAAGGATGCCAAAATACTTTATAATTTCCTGTTGGCAAGTAGGCTATTTTAGAGGTGCAAATGTTGAAGTATTAGGTTTTAAAAAACTTCTTCCAAGACCCACGACAAGTGAATGGTAGATGAGACAGTGCCACAGCTTTCCTGATTCCTACTATGAGAAGTCTGAATGACAACCACCTTGCTGCAACCTTCAAACTGCCTGATCCCTCGCTCAGCAAATGCCTACTGATGCCCAGTGTGTGCCCGAGCACAGCAGTGACGATACAGACAGTGTCCTTGCCTGACGGAGCTCACATCATGGAGGACAAGAGGCAAACAGCAGTCACACACACACTTCAACAGGGTGACCAGCATTTTGGGAAGGAAGGGAGTCAACGGGGCTGAAATCCAGTGGGTGAACGCCACTTTAGAAAGATGGGGGTGACACTTGGTCGAGACCTGAGGGCCAAGAACGAGCCCACCACAGAAAGAGCAAGGGCAGAGAATTCCAGGCAGAGGAAACAGCAAGCACAAAAGCCTGGAGGCAGGAAAGGCTCAATGCTTTAGCTTTTGAGAAGGAAGGCCCGATTGTCTGAAGGAGCCACTGTGTGCTGGGTGTCGGAAGGAGGATGTAAGACAAGGCTGGCCAAAACACGCAGGGCCTTCAGGCTGCTTAGATTTTATTCTGAGGCAGCGGTTGGCAAACTTTTTCTGTAAAGGAGTAGATATTAAATATTCAGCCTCTGTCACATTTTTTTTTTTAACCACCCTTTAAAAAATGTAAAACCATTCTTAGATCTCATAGGCCATAGACTGCAGGCCCCTGCTCTAAGGCAATGGAAAGCCCCTAAAATATTTTGAGCAGGGCCATGGAGTATTCTGGTTCATGTTTTAAAAGATCACTTTGGTTATTCTGTGGGGAAAATGCTGGCAATTAAGCAAAGCAGAAGTAAAGAGATCATTTTACCGCCACACATTAAAGTGCTACCCACGATGGGAAAGGGTGCCTCTAGGAACAAGTGCCCTGATGTTGGGGGGCCTTCAACAAGAGGGTACGTGAGCCCTTGGAAATGACACTGGGCAAGTAGGGTATCGTTCACCCACTGGATTTCTGAGGGTGCTCTACCTGGGGTCCAGTTGACCCATAAATTCTAGGATTCTTTACCTATTTTATCTGTTCACAAACCTCAAAAGAAAAAAAAAATATATATATATATATAAGAATGCCACCCACAGAAACTGAGAAAAAACTGCTTAGTAAAAAAAGTATTCACCATAAAAATGGAGGTATTGGTACGTTTAAAACAAGGGAAACTTAGTGATATAAGCCATGTTTCTTAAATGTTTGAGATTTACCTGAGTCAGTCACCTGCACGTGCTGTTAAAAATGCAGGTTCCTGGACCCCACCCAGCCCTACTAAGTCAGACTCTAAGGAACAGTTTAACAAGCCTCCCAGGTGAGAAGCTGTTTGAGAAGCTCTGATCCCCAAAAATTCTAGAAACCTTCAAAGGAGACCATTATGCTATTATCTCCTGGACTGCAGGATTCCTCTTCTAATTATCAATTTAATTGGAGTTTAAGATGACATTCTGATATTCAGTCAAACAATATGAATAGTACAATCCCATTTATTTAATATATATTAAAAACTACACAAAGCAAATATCTGAATTGTTCACTGGTGGGATAATATATGCTTTTTTAAAATGCATTTAATACATTTTACAGTAGCCTTTTTAAAAATAATGAACATTACTTGCATAATAAAGATATCAGCACACATGTATGGAAAAAGTGACTTTGAAGTTCCAGTTGAACTCTGAACACTGTCTGTAGAATGCGTTTTTGCTATTAGAAGGGAGGACAGTGAGGGGGGCAGTAATGACTGTAAAAGCACACAAGGGGGGTTTCTGGGGGGTGCTGGGAATGCTCTGGAATGCTTCTGGGTCTGCTTCCATGGTTGTGATCAGTTTATAAACTCTTCAAGCTGTATAATTGGGGTGCATGCACTTTTCTGTACTATTATAACTTAATAAAAATGTTAAAAAAAAAAAAAACTACTGCTCTTGAACAATGGCTGAAAGGTAAACTGGACCAACCCTTTGAAAATAAATTTGGCATTCTGTATTAAGAGCTTTGATATTTGTAACAAATATCCACTGCCTTGACCCAGTAATTCTAATAGCATTTATTTTAAGGAAATGATAGAAAATATATACTGAAATAGATGTGCAAAGATGTACACTGCAGTGTTATTTACAATATGAAAGAAAAGTAGAAATAAGCATCATATCCAAACAAGAGAATAGTAACTTATAGTAAACCTATACACAATGTAATATCATGTACTAGACATTACACTTAGGAAGAGAGTTCGGTGAACAGACAATTCACAGAAAAACACAAATGATCAAACATGAGAAGATGCACTAACCCATTAATAATCAAAGAAGTGCAAGTTAAGAGAGATTTTTCCCAGTTAGATTGGGAAAGATGAAAAAGATGAACACTACTTAGTGTTGATATAGGTATTAAGGAACACGGAATCTGCACTCTGCTTTTAGAAATATCATTGATAAGGTCTCTTTGCAGGATACTTTGAAAATATTAACGAATGTTTTAAATGTGCATTTTCATTGAACTTTTTAGTACTTAAATATTCAGGATATGCTCACAAAGATGGTTCCTGAAGTATGGTTTGCAATTGCCAAAAATTAACAACCACCTAATATCTACCAATAGGGTCAGTGATCAAACAGATCATAACAGAACCAGGTGAGAGAAGAGGTTAAGAGCATAGTCTTTCATGTCAAAGACCTGGGTTCAAGCTTAGTTATGCTTTTTAGTAACTATGCAAAGTTGCGCAAATTACTCAATTTTTCTAAGTGCCTGTTTCTTCTGTATAATATTTTATAGGGTCATTGTGGGGATTGATAAAGTATGCAACCATTAAAAAGGATAATCTAAATCTACTCTATCCAATAGCTATTAGCCAATTATGGTTACTTATTGAGATCATGAAATGGAGTCAGTGCAGCTGAGGAATTAAATTTTTAATTTTATTTCATTTTAATTAATTTAGATTTAAATTCAATTACTGGAAAACTTTCACATGTCTGGAAAATACTGGGTATGCAAATCAACCTTTTCAACTGTATTATAAACTCTAAATGCAGATGAAGTATTATCCCCAATGAAAAGTTCACTTCTGAATTGAGATATCCTTAAGCGTAAAATATATGCCAGACTTAGAAGTTTTAGTTAAAAAAAAGTTTTAAAAATTTAACAAAAAATCTCTATTACTTTTATATTGATATATTTAAATAATAATCTTCTGGATATACTAAGTTAAAAAATACATTAAGTTCACCTGTTTCTTTTTACTTTTAAAATATGACTACTAGAAAATTAAAGATAGCTTGCATTTTAGTATTTCTGTTGGACAGCACTGGTCTAGATATATCTGTATTGATATAAGACTATGTCCACAATATTTTTTCATAGAAAAAAATTACAGACTAATGTCATTTCTTTTAAAAATGTACTTCAATGTCTATAAAATGGCTAGAAAAAATACTTAAAATTGTGATTTTTTTTTTAGGGAGTGGAATTACAGAATGGAGGAGCATTTCACCTTTCTTAATCAAAATTATCTGTATTTTAAAAATAGTATGAATTACTTTTAATTTTAAAAATTAAAATAAAAAATGCTTATGACTGCATAACAGTATGATCACAACTATGTAAAAAACACAACAAAGTTTTGTGTTTATGTTTCTTATTTTGAGTTTAGGTTTCTTTTTCTATTTTTTCCTCTTGTAAAATTTTTCTAATTTTCTTTAAAATGAGCACGCATTACTTTAATGAAATACACGGTTTAAAGTTCCAGTTTTAAAATTTTCTGTTTAATAAAATATGTGTGTGTGGGTGTATGTTAGCTCTGATGGTCAGTGAACTCAACAGCTGTGTGGTGCACATCCTGTTTGGGGCCATGGCAGATGGTAAAGAGCTATGGCTTTCACTTTCAGGATGGCACTTCTTTTATGTAGTGTAAAAGTTGCCAGATACCATACCACAGATTACCTTCTTATTAGGATATGGAATTTTAAACTATGTCACTAAACAGTTTTGAGCATTTTTTAACAACCTGTCATGCCAAAAACATAATTACTCATCTTTTTAAAAAAAATTTTAAAAAAACAGTTATTTGTTGTTGTTTTGGCCACGCTGCGCAGCTTGTGGGTAGTTCCCCGACCAGGGCTCGAACCCGGGCCCTTGGCAGTGACAGCGTGGAGTCCTAACCACTGGGCCGCCAGGGAATTTCTGCATCTTATTTCTAATACAAGAAGTTTAGAACAAGCAGTCAAGTCAGCAGTTAGTACCGATAAAAAACGGTTCACCTGCCAAAAGAACAACAACAGTCCTGGCTGTTTATGCTCCTGTTCCCATTTTATGCCATCTTCCAAGCTGAGTGAACGGCACACTATAAATCCCAGTGCTTCCCGCTCAGAGGACTCACATCCCAGTGTCATTTGTAACCACAGAGTATGACTCACCCTTTTTGATTAACCAAAGCCATTTCTATCTTGACTTATAACTGACTACAAACAATTCTTGGGTTTGAAGAGGCTGGATTTTGGGGAGGCGGTGCTATAGTTCTGACTGCGTTTGAAAGTTTAAACAAAGTTGGAGAATGTTAGTGAGGATCATTTAATTGATAAATAAAACTGAGATCCAGAGAGGCTAAATGACTTGCCACTCTGAAAATTTATTAAGGCCTCAGCTGAGCCTAGAACTCAGGTCTCCTCACCTCTCTCTCTGTTCTGCCGTTCACTGCAAAACCTTTCACTACTAAATTAACCCAACATCACTTCTGCAATAAACTTCCATAACACGAACACCTCACAAGCGAAAACTCTGATGTACAGGCGACTCCACAAACGTAAAAATGACCTCAAAAATACCAAGGTTATATAAACAAAAACAAGAATGTTTTGCTTTCTTTAGTAAAAACTGCCAGCAAAACTTAATAACAACTGCACAAACTTAAAAGACATTTGGAAAAACATATACAAGACTTTTTAGACAAAAATGACTTATTAAAAAACAAAAACAGTGGACATTGAGAAGATAAACAAAAATGACTTATTAAAAAGCAAAAACAGTGGACGTTAATTGAGAACAAACACAAGATTTTAGTTCTTCAGGTAGAACAGCAACAAAAAATGTATAATGCCCTAAGAAGGAGAAAGCACAATTGGCATACACTGTGGATCAAAAGGTATTCCTTTAAGCAACTAAATGAAAAACCACTGATAATGGTAACAGAGGAGCTTACATAAACTTGTGATGTACAAATTCCTAATCTGAGCTTGGTCTTGTGTTTCATTTCCCAAAACTGCTAACTCTCTGATCCCACACTATCAATGTCCTCCAAGTGGAACCCAGAGAGTTCTGGATACAAATACTGTTCAGCTGAATGCAATAATACTGAATCAACACAATGCCTTTTTTTTTTTTTTTAAATCAAGTTAGCATCAATTACCACTTCTCTTCCACAAAACCTCAATTAGAATTTAGTAAACTCAGATGAGCAAAAACTCAGTTAGGTACTATTAACCCATCACCGACAAATAGTAACAGCTTCCAAAAAGGAGTAATAAATTAGAAGAATGATTAAAAACTCTAAAACATTCAGTTGGGTCACACAGTTGAGTACAGTTTAGATCTCAACTATAAAAGGACTGCAACATTATGAAGTATGGACTTGATTTAGAATACTTCTTTCAAAGAACGTACTTTAAAAAGCTTTTCAATTATTATAAAACGAACTTTGGATTATACTTCCAATTATACCAACTCACTTAACTCACTTACTATGTTGACCTCTGAATTTCAATTTGCAGAATTTACAAGTACTACCTTGCAGAAAAACAAATACAATGATTAAAGTCAAGAACATACGCTTCACTGCAAGGCACCATTTAAATACTAACATCTACAGAAGTCATTTTCAGAAAAATCTATCACAAAAAGTTAAAAAAGCACACACTACATTCATAAAATAAGTAATTGGGAAATTATTTACCTTACCAAAAAAATACATCACCTAACAACAGGGCTTCCTTATCAGAATAGCCTCTGAACTGGCTAGAGACTAGGAGTGTCTAATCCAAATGTTCATTGTATAGATGGGGCACCTAGGTCTAAAAAGGTTACTGCCCCCATTACAATGTGGGTTTATTTCTAAACAATTTAGGTACATGGATACAGAAAGGCAACTAATGAGTATAGGAACAAGAATATTTAAAGTGCAGTGATAACCTACCATCTGAAATAATTTCAAAAGGAAATCACATGACATGGAGTCTTTGGCAAGCACACACCAAGGTTCCCGCCTAAGATGACTCTTAAAAAGCCATATGTTAGCACTGGTATGATCCCAAGTCTTTTTATTCAAGGAAGCTGCTTTCTAGTACATATGTTAAAGACAGGTGGTTCTCCTACATCTAGTTATGCTAATCAACTGGCTTAGCCATATAGTTTCAAAATACAAACATATCTTAACGATACAAGATTTCACTTAAATGCTATTTTCTCTTAGGCTTTTTTAACAATAGGTTATTATCTAAGTAATTTGAGACTAAAGATTTGTTCCCTTGGATTGATTTTTTACACGCTGATAGATGCTTGCTTGCTCTGGATAACTCCCGAAAGGCTGTCAAGCAGTTGTATATGGAAATGTCAGTAAATGGGTTGCAAGAGTTCCAGAAGCAATTCAGATGGTGGAAGAGGCCGCCATCCAAACCCAGTAAGAGTACCCTTCACAATGCAAAGTGATTACCAATCAATCAGGAAAGCAAATGGTTTCTACAATAGCAGTTCTTCTTTTTGTCTAGAAATACAGTATACTAAGAAATAAAGAGGAAAAAAGATAACTGGTTTGGAGGAATGAGAGGTATGGACAGGAAGATTACAGTAACCTTCCCAAAGCCAGCAGTCTATGCTCTCATTTTTGCTCTGAGAAAAAAGTCTGACCGATACTAAAAACAGATTTCTTTTCAATCAGAGAAATATGTAGAAAACTGGCATTTAATTCATATTAAAAAGGGGTTTCAGAGTTGACCTATTAGTTTAAATTAAAGGAAAGAGTTCGGAGAAATCTGACTATTTCTTGCACAAATAACACAGTAAGATCACATCCCTTACCCTGACGACTTGCCGAGTACTTGTGATGAAAGCTTTTCTTATACTCAATTCGGTTGCATCGAGGTTGAATTTCCTAGGATTTGCTTCGACTATGCGTGGGTCAAAAAGTCAAGGTAAAGCAATTTCATCATCGAAAACCTAACAACCAACATCATGTGAAACCACAGAATCTCTCACAGCAATAAAATCTGGCCCAGCGTTTCTGAACACATAGTCAACTTGACACCAATCATTCTCAAACTTTCTCTGCCCACAGCTAGATGAGGATCCTTGTGCCCCGAGGCAGAGATGACCTGCCTAGGTTCACTGCAAACCCACGGGTGTCTGACCACAGCTGAGCTGGGCTCTTCCAGATGCCTGCCAGCACTTTTTTGACTCCAGATCACCTTTCCCAGGACAGCTTTTGTCCTGGGAAACAGCAAGCTGTTTTCATTTGCCATTCCAACTCATTCCACTTCTGTCAAGAAGCAAACTCTGCTTCTTAACCTAGAGATCGAGGCTCTTCTGTGAAGCTTTCCTGCTCTCCTCACCCCCAGCTTGGTTCTGCTGTCCCGTGTCACTCACATGGCTCTCTGCACTTATCTTATCATCTGCAAGTATACACTTGTGCCAATATTTGACTAATGTCTGTTTCTCCCACCCCCAAGTCCCTCTATACTCCCACGGTAAATTCTACACGGGTTGGTACAGTTTTGCTTATCAATCCAATCTCAGTAACTAACGAAATGTCCAGCACATAGCACACTCAATAACTATTGCTGAATGACGGATATCTATTAAAACTTTTGTTCTCTTTATCTCACAATTTCTCTATCTCCCCTAATCTTTTTCTCTTCCCTCCTACCTTGAGGGAAGACATATCTCCCTGCAACTGTGCTTTTGATCCCACTCCCTCACACATTTTGTTCCACTAGTTTTAGAGAACACATTTGTCTTTTAATAATTTAAAAGATGCCCTGGGGTCACTGTGATTAATAGAAATTATACACTCCACACATCAACTGCATGTGAACCTGTGTGCTGACTGCAGCGTGATCCTGACAAAAGCTAGTTTCCTTTATGTTTTACACCACACTTAGAGAAAAACAAAACAGAACTCAAAACATGCAAATGGCATATCTTCAATCTAAAGTTCTGATTAAATGGGATTTTTCCAGTTAAAAGAAAGGCCATATAATCCAGCTTTTACCATTCTCTGGTTCATCAGTCAGATCAGTGGACTTATTTAACATCGATAGCATGACTTAGCATAACAGATCTGCTTTAGTAAATGCAGTTTCATGGTACAAGATGCCTCTCTAATGGACACTGGCATTGAACAGGAAAAAGTCTAGAGAAGGATCTTCTTTTGATTTCCAATTACCAATGTATAACACTAGTCTGTATACACCTCTCTGAAATAATGATGGTTAACACTTTCATAGAAGTTCACTGTGTGTCAGACACCATTCTAAGCTCTTTACCTCATAAACTTTCAACAACCCTATGAGCTAGGTACAACTGCTATCCTAACGTTCTACTGAAGAGCAATGTGCCCAAAGTTACAGTTAGTAACTGGCGGAGCCAGGACTTGAACACCCAGTCTGACTCCAGGGTCCAAGCTCCAAATCACTGCACTATGCCACCTTCATGTTGCAGGATTTGACTACTCCACCTTAGATTACTGGTCAACGATTTTAAGTGTGTCATGGTACGAATAAGGGCAACATCAATCAACGATAAAAGGCAATATCTAATCTATGTACTTGAGACATCTGGATGAAACTTGTCCATTTGTCTGCTTGCCTCACGTGGCACAGACACTGCAGAAAAGGATATTGATGGTTTCGTCAAGGTCCTCTAGATCCCACTCTATGCTCCGGAGGTTGTTTCTCAGCTCGTTGGTGGTCCAGTCGATTTCTTCCCTCGTGGCTGTGGATGGGTCCTGGAGGAGCTCTGTCCATCTCTGAAACAATCCCTGTGCAGTGTTGACTGCTTTCTGTACCTCTCTGTATTCAGGTGAAGGGAAAGGAGAGATATGAGACAGTATGTTCCACGAACAACTTACAAGACTTAGGTGAACCTTTACGATCAGACACCATCCTCAGCAACCACCATTCCCCAAAGTGTTTTTAAGTCGTTACAGAAGGCTCTTCATGGACAAATATCAAAGTTCAAAACTTTAAAATAACAGTCTGAGTATTATGTTCTCAGCTGATTTCAAAATAAAACAGCCACTACTTAAGCAGCTATAATTACCAAGTTTGTTTGTGAAGGACGAAATTTAATTTTTCTAACGGACTGTACTTAAAAGTAGTCTAAGAAGCTATAATATAAATTAACTAAAGGGCCGTTAACATTCACACATGTTGCCAGTTGGAGTGAAGTAATTTATATTCAGAAGAAAAGGTTCTAAAACAACTTTCCTTTTCTTGGGGAGGTTCGTGTGGAAGGGGGGTAAAAAAGGGTAGAAGGAAGGGTTACTCTTACACAGCTAGTCTATTAGAAGGCAAGTATTTTAATCTGAGACATTTTAAAATCCAACATCTCATTAGAAGATTCCTAAACATTGTTAGCTTTAAATGTATCTACTTTCCTGGATTAAGCAACTCTGTACAGCAGATTAGTGTGCTTCATGTTTAGGGAGTGAGACTAGGCCATTAAGAGCTATGGCCTATTTTGCTTTTAGATTAGATACAGTCACAGGGTCTTTAAAACTCCTCCCCTGCCCCTGCCATTGGGCCAATAGCCACCATTTAAATATTATAATCTAACACTACCACACATAAAAGCCAAAAAGGACTCATTTTATAATCATGGTCTCCTTGTGTATAAAGATTACAATCTTCATGCTCCTAAACTAAGAGATCTGTTTTGATCCTTCTATGATTTCTTAACCAATTCTTCTGGGTGTTCAATCAGTGTGTTCGTTATCTATGGCTTTAAAACAGAAATTGCATGCATCCTATTCTCTCTGACATTTCAAGTATCACAGGAGACAGCAGTAACAAAATGAAGAAAGGTGCCTTACAGTATCTTGGACTGTGAATACTGATGAGAGCTAAAAAGCTGAATGTTAAACAGAGAATACAGCCGTTGGGCCCGGCTGAATAAATCACTGAGCTACGCGGCCAATAATGAATCTACCAAGGTTATGTTCATAACCAGTTCATGGGTTAGGCAAGTCCCCTCATTTTTCCTCTCACATCAGTCGTATGCTTTTAGTGCTAAAGAGAAACTCTATTTGAGACAAAAAGAGGAAGGACTAAGTAACTGAGATGTCAATCTGCTATTTTTACTCTTTATTGAGGTTTCTGGCTGATTTGGTAAAGAAAGAGGTATACATTTTGCCATAATATGAAGTACTTGGTTTATCTGTAAGTGTTGAATTTCCTCTATGACAACAGAAGACAGAGTTCTTTTAGTATCTAAAATGATATCTCATTCTAAAGAATATGAAAATTATCAGTTCTGTAAAGGAAATTTGAATTCCTTTTTGAGAACTAGAAGCCCCAGGCTAGGGCATACCACATTCTCCAAACGAGCAGACAACTAGGATGCCGGAATTAAACTCTTAAGCAGTGATCCATAAACTTTTTTGGTCTCAGGGCTCTTTTGCACTTTTCAAAATTATTGAAGACTCCAAAGAACTCAGATTGATGTGGACTCTTTAGCTATTGCCACTTACTGTACTAGAAATTCAAACTGATATTTAAAAATATTTACCAATTAATCAAACATAATGATGAAATTACGATATGTTAATGTTTTTGCCAAAAATTTGAAAAACAACAATATTTAGTAAGAAGAGTGGCACTGATTCACGTTTTTGCAAATCTCTTTAATATCTGGTTTAACAGGAGACAGGTGGATTCTCACATCTGCTTCTACATTCAGTCTGTTGACATGCGTTTTGGTTGAAGTATATGGTGGAAATCCAGCCTCATACAGACAGGTAGTTGGAAAAGGGAGGAGTATTTTAACAGTCTTTTCAGATAATTGTGGATATTCTTTCTTGACACAATACGAAAACTCGACAAGTGGCAGTTTCTTAAAGGTTAGCTGCAACTTGGAAGCTGAAACTGTACCAAAGACGTTGTGTATTCTCATACATTACAACCCACTGCTCCATCCTGTATTGTGAATGGATGTTTTACCCACATATGATTTTACAGCATCACGTACTGGTCATTTGTAAAGTATTAGTTTACTGAGCATCAAAGATCTTCCAAACGCTGACTCATTTCATTATACAATATCCAAAATCATATAATAATATCACCACCAATTCCATCAGAAAAACTTAACTACTGGGAATCTGTACGATGAAAGCAGTTGATACGAGCTTTCCAAAATTCTATTTTTTAAAAAAAGGCTCTAATTTCATCATCCACAAAAATACTGTCAGTTGTTTTCCGGGAAGTGACAGGTTCACCTCATTCATTTTTGAGAAAATGTCAAGTTTTTTTAAGATAATTTTGAGACTTGTGAACATATGCAAGTCTCAATAACCAGTTTGCGAGTCATTCTTTGAAGAAAAAAATGAGATTCTGTGGAGGAAAAAACGAGCTATTTCAGCTCACAGCTGGATCACAGAAGTGCTTTCCCTGGAGTCACCATCTTAGCTCACAATACAGCAAAAGAGTTTCATGCACTCTCTCATTTTGTGACACAGAGTATTAAAATGTGTACTAAGGCTGGGAGAAAACATTTGTGCATTACATGTCTGATTAATGACTTGTATCTACAATATATTTTTAAAAAAAAAACTCAAGAAAACTCAATTTAAAAATGGACAAAAGATCTGAACAGTCACTTCACCAGAGATGACATACAAATGACAACTAAGCACATGAAAAGATGCCTAATGTCATTAGTCATCAGAAAAACGCAAAGTAAATCCACAATGAGATACCACTACAAACTTAGAATGTCTTCACACAACGACAATGCCAAGTGCTGACCAGGTGGTGGAGTAACTGGAACTCTCATTCATTACCGGTGGAAATGCAAAACTGTACAGCTACTTTGGAAAACAGTGTGGCTGTTTCTTAAAATTAAACATACAGGGACTTCCCTGGTGGCGCAGTGGTTAAGAATCCTCCTGCCAGTGCAGGGGACACAGGTTCGAGCCCTGGCCCGGGAAGACCCCACATGCCACGGAGCAACTAAGCCTGTGCGCCACAACTACTGAGCCTGCGCTCTAGAGCCCGTGAGCCACAACTACGGAAGCCCGCGCACCTAGAGGCTGTGCTCCGCAACAAGAGAAGCCACCGCAGTGAGAAGCCTGTGCACCGCAACGAAGAGTAGACCCCGCCCGCAGCAACTAGAGAAAACCTGCGCGCAGCAACGAAGACCCAACGCAGCCAAAAATAAAATAAATAAATTTATAAAAAACAAAAAAAAAAACATACAAAACATACACTTACCATTATGACCCAACAAGCCCACTTCAAGGTGATACAAAAACACACAGGTTCATACAACAACCTGCAAATTCTTATAGTAGCTTTAGTCGTAACAGCCAAAAATTGAAAACAACCCGAATGTCCTTCAACTAAGGAATGGACAAACTGTGGTACATCTGAACAATGGAATACTACTCAGCAATAAAAAGAAACAAACCAAAAATACATGCAACAATATGGACAAATCTCAAATGCATTATGCAAAATGTGAGAAGTTAGACTCAGAAGGCCACACATTGTATGATTCCATTTCTGTAACATTCTGGAGAAGGCACAACTATAGGGACAGAAAACAGATCAGTAGTTGCCAGGTGCTGGGCATGGGGGAAGGGGGACACAGAAACTTTTAGGGGTGATGGATCTGTCCTGCAACTTATTTGTGGAGGTGGTCGTTACTGACTATATGCATTTGTCAAATTTCACAGAAGTATACACTAAAAAGGGTCAATTTTACTGTACGTAAATTGTAACTTTTAGAAAAATGAGGAAAGGTGTTCTTGGGACTCAAGATTTGATCGAATTAAATTTTTTTTTTTTTTTTTTTTTTACTGTTTCATGAAGAACATTCTTGAAGGAATATGATTCTCATTTTTCTTTTTCACTGTGAGGGAGGAATACAATGACTACCAGTACAGTTTGGTGCCACTGCCTTGATTTAGGCTAAGGCACCAGCAGTTTGCACCATCAGTGTTATTGTCAACATGATGAAAAAAAGCAAATAACATCTGAGTAGCATCATGAAAAGCAGTTTAAGCTGAGGGGCTCTTCTATGAAAGGATCTTGAGACCCCCTTGGGATCCAAGGGCCACACTTTCAGATTTGAGGGGGAGGAAGGGCAGGTGGGTAGATTCAATTCTAGCAGCACAGAGTGAAATCGAGTCCTTAAGCATGCAAGAACTTGTGCATGTCCTAAAGAAGAAATGAAAGAAATGGCAGGAATTAGAAAAATGCTGCAAAGCAATCCCAGGATGACATTCAAAACCCAACAGGCCTGGCCAGTGACTTGGCTTATTCCACTCTCAATCTCTTATTTTTAAAAGAGGTTTCATTTTTAGTTTTCCTGTAGTAGCAGAGACATAAGAAAGTCAAAGTAGTCTTAGTTTACATTTCTAAGACACGTGTTAAGGGATCACAAAGGTGGAACTGTTAGCAATGGTTCAGATCTTGAAAAGCCAGAACATGCAGTGTGTCAAGGAATCCTATCTTAAAAGCAACTAACGGGGTCCCTCAAAGATTAAAAACATCTCCCAATTTTTCTTCTTCCAGTATCAATTCAGCGTAGTATTACTCTGAAAAAAGAAGGCATGAATGGAGAGAAAACGTGTGTCACAAACAAAACCTATTTTTAAGCCAAATATTAATGGTAACCAGAATATCCCAAAGAACTTAGAATTTCTGAATAGTTTCAAGAAATACAAGACACATGTAATAATGTACAAGACCCTACCTAGTGAGAAAACCTGCTCAATGCAGAACTATTTGTAAATATCTGGGGCTAAATATTTAGAATCACCTGTCATTCCAAGTAAATGGATGAACAGGACAGAGGAGTATATAACCATGACAGCTGTTATATATTTGTGAGGGTTTCAACGGAGAAGAGCTGGTCGGATTTTCTTCACCTACTT
The DNA here is from genome assembly GCF_009873245.2 of Balaenoptera musculus. Taxonomy (NCBI): domain Eukaryota; kingdom Metazoa; phylum Chordata; class Mammalia; order Artiodactyla; family Balaenopteridae; genus Balaenoptera; species Balaenoptera musculus. Next base: position 136,090,794 of record NC_045785.1, read on the forward strand.
TCTCAGGAAAGGTAAGGGAGTTGGTTCTGCGTGAATTGGCTAGTGAGGCACTTCCCACACAGGCATGCCCAGCATCGTCTCCTCACCACACAGTGAGCCCCTGTGAGCACGCTGCACCCCGTGGGCAGCGCTGCAGCTGCCGACTCCTTAGTCAACAGCGATCCACTTTCATCTGTGCTCTCCAGAAAGGTCAAAATCACAAGACATTGCCTCTGTTTCCTGTAGAGTTAGGTGCAGCTCTTTTCAGGTTTTTCTTCCAAGTGCGTAATGGGAACGATTAAAGTCTGACACCCACAAGTTTCTATGAGGGGCCATGTATACCTTGAATTTTTGGAGCTCTTCAGTTTAGCAATCTTCTTGGTAAATAATAATCTGCTCACAGACAGCTTTGGGTATCATGTCTGACACCATTTCACCAAAAACTTGCTAATTGCTTTCCTAGGAATTACAGGTTTAGCTCCTGGCCCAGAGAAATCTTCCAATCCATTGAAGGAGAGAGATGGCTATCTCCTACAACAGTCAAGCAGATGTTCTGCTCCTATATGTGTTGCAGATGCGTCCAAAGTCAGTTTTGTCTTACACGTTTCATGAGTCACAAGTCACAGCGCTGGAAATACTACAGATGAGCCTCTTTCCCTTGCTGTCCACCAAACGGCCCATCAAAACGATGGGACCCATCATATCCTCATGGATATGAACTCCTATGACCACCAGAATGAAGGTCCTTCACTGCAAGCCATGCCAGTGCCCATGGGACCACCTGTAACACAGAGCTGCTTTCCCAGTAAGCAACTGTCAGAAACGAAAACACAGTCCACATCTTTGAAGAATGTATCTTTCAGGCAAAAATAAAACTTTCATCTAAGCTTTCAAAACCAGATTCCTCCATTCCTTATAAATAAAGAGTTGACACTGGGAGGACTAACCAATCCAGTTTTGTTTTTTTTCTTTTTTGCCATGCCATGTGTGGCATGTGGGATCTTAGTTCCCCGACCAGGAATCGAACCCGCATCCCCTGCATTGGAAGCATGGAATCTTAACCACTGGACCACCGTAGAAGTCCCCCAGTTTGTTTTTGAAGCCAGCCCAGCACTAACCCCTGGTCACTGCTAGTTGAGCCCCTCCCATATAACATTCCAGTCTGTTCCACCAGGGTAAAAGGCTCACCATCCCAACCAACCCTTAGGGCTTCAGGCAATACATCCAGATGTCCATAAAATAATTTCTTATCTGGATCTCACTAAATTTGTTGGTAAGATGGGAGGAAGAAGTATTTTAGCCATTAGGGAGCTTCTGTTTCCCGGAGTCTGTCATTCAGTTGGGCCAACGAACTGCAGGATAACCGGAGCTGCAGCCTCCCTCAGCCGTTTGATTTCTCCTTCCTTCTTTGACCATGCTGACAGGCTCTGAACCGGCATCCGTTCCAGTTACTGTGGTTGTATAACAGTTACCCCAAAACTTAATGGCATCAAACGACCATTTCTTATGGGGAGTCTGTGGGACAGGAATTCGTGCCGAACGCAGAAGAGGTGGCTTGTCCCTGCTCCACCGTGTCTGGGGCCTCAGCTGAAAGACTGCCGGGCTGGGGCTGCACAAGCAGGTGCTCCTTGGTAGTACCTCTGTGTCTGCGTAGTCTCTCCACATGAGCGCTCCAGCGGTGTGGCTTCAGCAGAGCTGGACTTGTGTCCCAAGTCAGAAAGATGCAGGTGGAAGCTGAAATGGTTGGTTGTCCTTTGTGACAAAGGCTTCAGGAGTCAAGCAGTGTCATTTCTACCTCATTCTGTCAGTCGAGGCAGTTACAAAGGTCTGCCTGGGTTCAAAGAAAAGGAATGAGGACCCCAGCTTGATAGAAGAATGCCAGCTTCACAAGTTAAGAAAAGCAAATGGGACGGGATATATATTGGGGCGGCCACCTTTGGAAAAACACAATAAGCCACAACACCTGTATCTGGGGCAGCACCCATCCTGCATGTCTCTTTACAGTGGGGTCCCTGTTTCATCAACACCCTGAGAGGCTAGTGAAGGCAGATGGTTTCCACTCTACTAATGAAACCTGAAAAACCTAGGCTGGGCAAGCCTCTGCAACTCTATCACCCTTCTACCCCATATCCCACCAACCTGTTCTACCACCAACCCCTTGGGCTAGGTGAGAAGCTCTTTTTACTGCTTGACTTCCACACTCACGTCGTTTGTGTTTAAGGGGAAAAATACACATACCCTGCACTTGACCTTACTGCCATTTCCAAATTCAACTTCACTGTGATAATATCTTTCGCAATAATTCTCCTGGAGGGAAAAAAAAGAGTCTTTACTTAGTTTCCTATAGTTATATACAATTTTGACCTCAACCTGCTGCTGCTTCCACAATGCCCCGGGGATAGCACTACTGCCACCAATGACACTGCAGGTCAAAGTCATGGGTGACTTGAACTCGTCCTCATTTCCAGCGTACTTGACACTACAGCCTATTTTCTTGAAACTCTCACTTCCTTGTTTTTGTGACATTGTGCTCTTCTAGTGTCTACTAATTTTCTCTTTCCTCTTCCTCCACCTGGTCCCAGTATTTCTCAGCACTATTTTTATAGCTTCTAGGTGCTCATCAACACTAGCAGGTTCAAAAGATTCCTTGAAGCTGATGACTCCCCACTGCATTTCCAACCCTCACCTCTCACCCAGGACTAATTCCTATATTTTTAGCTGCCTACAGGATCATTCCATTTGCCTAAAACCAAACCAATCATATCCTCCCTACAAAACAGTAAATATTCATACAACAAAATGAAACAGAAAAAAAAAAAAGCTTCCTTCTCTAACTTCCTCATTTTAGTCAACAGTGACACTATTTTCCAAGATTTGAAACTTGTCTAGACAAACATCATCGTTGACTCTTCCTCTTACTTCTCACCTTGCACAACCTCTACTTAAGCTGCATCACTGGATTTTAGATCTAGAAGGAACTTTCACGATAACTAGTCTGCACTCATTAAACAAGTAAGAGAACGGGGGCTCAGACTTCTTGTCTTCTGGCCTCTAGTTCTGCTGACCCAGAGCATGAGGGGCCTTCCAGTACCAAGACCTATTCAATCCCATCTTTGCAAAGGCTCCAGACAAATTTGTGGAATCAGAAGACCCGGGTTTGAGCCCTCAGAAGTTGTTTGACCATAGGCAAGTGCATAGTAACTGCTAGTTAAAACCACCTCCTGATTAAGAATTTACAATAGGAAACATTAACTTTAAACTCCTCAGCTGGGTATTCCACGCCTCCTCCACCCCAAAACTGGCCGACTTTAATCTCCAACCTGATTTCTCACTGAAACAAAATCTGTTTCACTTGGCAGGTCTTCTTCCCATCCTCCCTTTCCTCATTCCTGGCTCTAGACTTTCACTCACTGCTTCCCCAGCTGGAAGAGTCCTTACACCTCTGCAAATGAAAAGCAGACATTTCCTTCAAGGCCCAGATTGAGCCCCTACTTGCTTCACTAAAGTGTCACTGACCAACATTCCCCCTGGGGGCCTTTCCAAGTTTTTTCAGTCTCCACAATATCTCAGCTCTATTCCAAACTCTTAGACGCAAAGCATATTGTCTTTCACCTACACTGTTTCACATACCTGCATAGTGTTCTCCAAACCAAGACTATAATTTCAGGAGCCAAATAGAGTATTAGGCATTCAATAAATGCCTAATTCAATATAACAAATGCCTGCAAAGTGGTTTTTATAGTGAAACATCTGATTGGGAAATTCCCTGGTGGTACAGTGGTCAGGACTTCGTGCTCTCACTGCTGAGGACCCGGGTTCGATTCCTGGTCAGGGAACTAAGATCCCACGAGCCACACAGCACAGCCAAAAAAAAAAGAGAAAGAAACATCTGGTTGATTTTTAAAAAGTAGAAAATGAGACCTGACTTACATTCAATTCTACTGGATAAAATTACTCTGTAAATAAGGATAATTTTTTCACAGTGAGTACCAATAAACAGTTTTTTCAACAGTGTGACTAAAATGCACAATGCTTGCCTTCAAGGAGCTCATAATCTAGTGTTTAAAAGGCTGTACACACACACACACACACACACACAAAGGCTGTACACACAGACCAGAGAAGGTGAGAGAATAATACAATGTAACATACACTATCTTGCTCAACTGCTTACTTATGCCTTTATTTCAACACAGATCCACAGCCAAGAACCTGGTAATAAAACTGTCCTTGTTCGGGCACACAACGCCTCCAAATCAACAAAATATTAAAGAACCACAACATTCATGCCTTTTACCTATAGGAGAGGCTCACGTGGTACCAAAATACTCTCATATTCCACCGCTCAATTTCTTAGTGGCTTATTCTGATTAGAAGTTGCAAACAAGAGAGGGAAAAAAACTACAGAAACCAAAACTCAAAATGGGCTCACTCATCAAACAAATACTATGTAACACCTTACTGAACATAATGATGAAAACAACATGATTCAAATATGGTATGTTTCACCTAGGAAATTAGTCAAGATTTCTTAAAAGGAGACTCTCAGTACAGGCAAGGGGTCAAGGGAAATGGGCCCATCAAACTTTTGGGGGTGGGGTAGTGAGTCAAGTGGAGTTAGGGGTGTATCCTAGAGGGCAATTTGGCAACATGCATCAGAAGCTTTGAAAATGTGCACCCCCTCTGAATTAGCAAATCTTCTACAGGACTACAGGCTATGGAAATAATCAGGAGCAGCAATGAAGACCTGTGACAAGCAGGCTGGCAACTATATTAACTGTAACAGTTAAAAATTTAGGTACATCATAAACCTTGTCCTAGGGCTTCCCTGGTGGCGCAGTGGTTGAGAATCTGCCTGCCAATGCAGGGGACACGGGTTCGAGCCCTGGTCTCGGAAGATCCCACATGCCACGGAGCAACTGGGCCCGTGGGCCACAACTACTGAGCCTGCGCGTCTGGAGCCTGTGCTCCGCAACAAGAGAGGCCGCGACGGTGAGAGGCCCGTGCACCGCGATGAAGAGTGGCCCCCGCTCGCCACAACTAGAGAAAGTCCTCGCACAGAAACGAAGACCCAACACAGCCATAAATAAATTAAAAAAATAAAAAATAAACCTTGTCCTGGGTAATAAGTTATATCACATTTATATAACAAAATACAGTACAGTCATTAAAAAGCCTCCCCACCAAAAGCATTTTAAGGATATAAAAAAATACAGATGAAAAGATTATAAGACAGATCCCAATTTCTTAATGATTAATAACAACAATAATACCCATTTATATAAATCCTGGCCTTTCCAATTACAGGCTTATGAACTTGGAAGTTTTGTTTTTTTTAACTAAGTCTCATTTTCTTCATTTGTAAGATGATAATAATAATAGTACTAGTACCTACTTCATAAGGATTAAAAAGACAATCTCTGTCATGTTCTCAGGACAGTGATTAATATATTTATTATATATCAAAAAAAAAGAGATCAAAAACTGATGGATAGTATTACATAAAACTGTTAATAGAAACAGATTTAAAAAACACCAAAATTTTAACTAATTATTTCTGGATGGTGGTATTTCAATGAATTTTTAATCCTTTTTTATATTTTTATTTCCTAAGTTTTCTAAAATGAGCATGTATCACTTTAAGCTTTTTTTTTTTTTTTTTTTTTTAATATTCCATTGGCTGGATAGACCACACGTTTCTATTTTTTTTTTTAAATTTTATTTATTTATTTATGGCTGTGTTGGGTCTTCGTTTCTGTGTGAGGGCTTTCTCTAGTTGCGGCGAGCGGGGGCCGCTCTTCATTGCGGTGCGCGGGCCTCTCACTGTCGCGGCCTCTCTTGTTACGGGGCACAGGCTCCAGACGCGCAGGCTCAGTAGTTGTGGCTCACGGGCCCACTTGCTCCGCGGCATGTGGGATCTTCCCGGACCAGGGCTCGAACCCGTGTCCCCTGCATTGGCAGGCAGATTCTCAACCACTGCGCCACCAGGGAAGTCCGAGCATGTATCACTTTAAATGTTACTCCAAAAAAAAAAAAAAAAAGCGCGCGCGCGCGCGCACACACACACACACACACACACACACAAAACCAGTAAGACATGGTCTTTCCTCTCAGAAAGGGCAGCCTGTTTGGATGGAGACATATAGACAGTTAAAAGAGAATGTTTACTAAGCACTTGATATATGCTCCAAACTATGCTGAGGCAACTTACACGCATTAACTCATTTAATCCTCATAACCGATAAAGCAGGCATTGTTAGGCCAATTTTGTACATAAAGAAACAGGTTCAGAGAGGATAACTAATGTGCCAAAAGTTACACCGAGTAATTTGACAGAAGTGAGATCCCAACCTTGGGTCAGCTTGATTAACAAAGCTCAGTTCTTTCACCAAACCTCACTGCCTCCGGAAGTCACATAAAAAGAAAAATTACACCCAGAACATGCATTTCCTTTCCCTTTACACCCAGCTTTGTTCTTCTTACAGAATTTATCACCACCTGACATACCATATATTCGTTCATTTGTTTACTGTCTGTCTCGAATATAAGCTTCATAAGGACAGGAATGTCATTTGTTCACTGCTGTACCCTTAGCCCCTGGCACACAGAAAACAGACACTCGGTATTTCAGGATGAAGGATTTCGAATAGAGCTGTGACCTGATAGTGTCTCCGAGGTCACGTCTGGCAGCGGTGCAAATGAAGCTTGCTGAAGAAGCTGCTTACAAAGAGTTCAGGTGGGAGAGGACAAGGACATGAACTAGGGTGGAGGAACCAAAACCAGAGAGGAAGAGAAGATTCCAGAGATATCCAGGGGATGCACTGATAGGCCCCGGTGACCAAGTGGACATGGGACTGAAGGACTGTGCGGAGTCAGGAGTAAAGAGGGCTAAGAAGAGGAAGGCATTTTTAAGGAGAGGGAAGGAAAAGAAAAAAAGGGGAAGGTATCTACCCCATAGCATGGGGGATGTCGAACAATTCGCAGAAAACACAGAAAAACAAACGGGAGAGTTGGGTCAGAGTGACTGGGGTGCAGGATGTGCACAGATACACAGGGACCACTTGACACAATGGGAATAATCAAACTCACCCAGTGAGAACACACAGGAGAGGGTCAACTAGACAAACTACAACTTAGGGGCAGGCCTGAGTTGATTCAGTAGAGCTAGGGGTTCTGGTAGTGAAAATACCACTGTGAATGTCTGTGCCAGGTAGGGCCACATCTGCCCAATTGTGGTGGTTTTCTCCCGTGTTCTGGGATTCTGCTCTGAACAAGAAGAGATCGAGAGGGTCAAAACCTCACAAAACGATCTTTGAACACTCAGGCACTAATCATTGCATATTTAAATTAAAACAGCTTTCGAACTGGTCTTTTTATTTTTATTTTTTATTTATTTAATTTATTTTTGGCTGCGTTGGGTCTTCATTGCAGTGGCTTCTCTTGCTGCGGAGCCCAGGCTCTAAGCCCACGGGCTTCAGTGGTTGTGGCTCGCACGCTCTAGAACGCAGGCTCAGCAGTTGTGGCGAATGGGCTTAGCTGCTCTGAGGCATGTGGGATCTTCCCGGACCAGGGCTTGAACCTGTGTCCCCTACATTGGCAGGCTGATTCTTAACCACTGCGCCACCAGGGAAGCCCTGGTCTCCTTTTTAATCTTTCTACACACTGATGCAACCAACACTACTACCAAATCAATATTCCCGAAACCCTAATCTCATGTCATTTCCCTGCTTAAAAAATCTCCAATGACCTCTTAGAGAGAGACTCTTCTCGACCCTCTTCTACCTGTACCTGTGGATGTACCTGTAGAAGTGTTAACAGTATGAGTAGAACTAGGCAGCTGAATTTTGAATCCTGGGTCCACTACCTATTAGCTGTGTGACCCTGGGGAAGTAACTCAACCCCTCTGTGCTCCCTCAGCTCCTCATGTATAAAATGGGGCTAATACCCACACCACAGAACTGTTCTTATAAAGTGAAAATTCTTATAAAGTGCTTACTTAGCATGCGACGCCTGACATAGAAGCTGCATCCCTTAAATGTTAGCTATTATTATTATTACTTCTCCAGATAAACTTTCTACTGCACCTGGGATGCTCTCCTTGATGATTTCTAAACACACAATGCCTGCCTTTGCTGGGAGTGTTCCCACCCACGAACCACCACTCCTTAACCACAACCACCAAAGAGAATTTATTCAACATTTATGCTATATATTCAAGGTGCTGGGCTGGAAATACAGGAAAAACAAACAGTTCCAACCTTCAGAGCTCACAGTCAAATAATGAAAGACAGCCAGAGAAAGAGGTGCAATAATGTGTTACAGGTGCCAGGGGAAGCACTTCCTGTAGGCAGTGGAGATGCTGACACTGAATCCTGAAAGCTGAGTGGGTGCATCAGGCAGAGTGGATGCATGTGGGGTAAGAGCATCCAGTCCTGCGGTCACTGTCACTGTACTGAGTCTGGTGAAGCTGGAGCTCTGTGCTAAGGGCAGGCAGAGTGAGCGGAGGGTTGAGGAAGGCCACGTCACGGAGGTCAGGAAGTGTTGAGCTTTTATTCTGTAGGCAACAGGCAGCCACTCAGTGATGTTAAGTAGGGAACTCCTGCTTGGGTTCTAGAAAAGCTACACCTGTGCTGCCCAATATGGATGCCACATGTGACTGAACTGTGCTAGTGTGACTGTGGGACTAAATTTTAATTTTAAATTTAAAAACTGATACGCAATTCAGTTACCGAAAATTTTTAAAGTATATTTGGAACAATTTGGGTATGTGAATCTATTGAATACTTTTTCAACTGTAAGTTTAATGAACTCTAAATACAGATCAAGTGTTCCTGATGAAAATTTAGCATCCAAATTGAGATGTGCTGTAAGTAAAAAATACACACCAGATTTTGAAGACAGTACAAAAAGGGTCAAATCTTCTTTAATAATCTTTAATCACACGTTGAAACATTTTCACTATACTAGGTTAACAATGACATTAAAGTTAACTTTACCTGTTTTTTACTTTTTACTGTGTCTACTAGGAAATGTAAAATGGAATGTGTGGCTCACCCTGCATTCTGGAGAGCACTCATCCAACAGAACCAAGGCAGATGCAAGAGGAAAGAGACTGGAAGCAGGAAGACCAATAAGAGACTCTTCTTGATGAGTCCAGAAGAGACACAGGCCTGAATTATCTAAATGCTCCCCATCTTCGAAACTTAATTCAAGACCTACTACTACCTCCAAAGCTGTTCCAGTCATAACTGTTCCTAATGAGATGCCTTTCTCTGAACTACTGGGGGAGTTAATCATCTGTAGGATTCACTTCGGCACTTAATCATATCCACCTGTCATTTCTACTTAATTCCGGAGTGAGCTGTTTCTCAGATTAGACTATCAGCTCCTAGGCTAAGGGCCACAATTTAGGCGTCTTTAATTTTTCCACATTGTGCAGTGCACTTTCAAAACTTTTAATAAACAGAACTACACGAATGGCTCCCCATATATTCCGTCGCATAATCTGGAGACACTCGTATAGCTAATTTTACTTTTCCTTAGCAGAAGGTTTTGACATCTTACCGACATGAGCTAAAACCATGTAAAAGTCAACCAACACTCCAGGCCAATGTTCCAATAAAGCAGTGATATCTAATCAGTGAGCAAGCCTTGGCAAACTGTATTGGATACTAGCAGGAAAAAAAAGTCAAGATGGCAGAGCAATTTAGCATTTTCACAAATTCCATTAAAAATCAAACCCAAAATTCTGATTATCTGTGGCCTCCACTGCCAGAGATAACCTTTGCAACCTAAGCATTAAGGACATTCATTCAAGAGAAAAAACACACAGCTTTCACATTTAAAAATCAACCCCTAAAAATCAATCCTTCTAATAAGCAACACATTTTCCAGGTAGAGAGCCACATATTACTAATAATCTAAACTCAGCATTTTCCCATCTAAATTAAAGTCAGGTGAAGGAAAATCTTTTTAGGGTAATGTTAAAAATATATATATATCTTACTGTATCATTGATAATAAAGTATTTCACCTAAAGTGCCACTTAAATTTTCTGAGAGGAACCCTTAAAACACATACACACACTCAAGCAACTGGTCAGCTTTTACCCTTACAAAAATAGGAAGCTAGCAGCAACTAGTTGAAAGCAAAGGGACACTTTATGGTTATCAGCAATGATCTTTCCAGAACTTTGCAGTTCTCAGAATTTTAATGTTTGTTTGACATTTAAAACAAAAGCTGACAAGTTATAAAAACAACAGAATCGATCTTTCCTGAATTTGTTTAATGGCTATAAAGCCTACATAACAGTGCAAATAAAGTTTCTATCTCCAAACGACTGAGCAATCAAAGATGGAGTCACGACAGCTCACAGGGAAAAATAAGTTAAGGCTGTTCTGATCTGAAAGGCAGAAGAAGAAATGGGGGAAACCTGTCAAATAGCCTGGATGAAATCAGGGAGTTAAAAAGAAAGCACTCATTTCCTTTAGCACTGTGGGAAAATCCCGGTGCTAACAGAAAGCTAAGGAAAGTTTGGTTTGGCTGATTTCATTTTGTTTTCCTTCCAACATCATCACTGAGTTTGAACGGCTGTTTTCCTCCCCTCCCATTACTCAGTAAAAACTCCCCCACTGAATTGAGTTGTCTTCCGGAGCCTCGCGCCCCCGCCTCCCAGCCTGCAAACGTGCTCAGACGCCTCTGGGTAGGTTGTGGTCTCACCAGTCTGCGGGCCAGCGCTCCGAACTCAATGGACAATGGGAGCTCACCCCCGTCCTCGCCAACTACAAAGCTCAGGAGGGCCATTTCCCTTTTCCTGCCCAGATGCTGTTTTTCCCCCTTCGAAGCAGGGCCCCGTGCTCCACTACAGCTGCAGTTTGGTCTGGGACGCCTGTCTCCCTTCCCACCTGCAGAGCTGCTGAACCCCTCCACCCCTCCAAATAAGTTGTAGGGCAGCGCACAGGCCAAAGGGGACCCCCTCCCCAGGGGCTTAATTGGGGGCACGGGTTTCAAAGTCCAGGTAGGACGGGGAGGGGATGTCTCTGGACGCTTGATCATGGCCCTCAAGGCTAAGCTGTCCCCACTGTCCCCCTGCCAGCCTCTACTTGTCTCCCATCCCCCTACAGCGAGGAGAGCGGGGAGGTGCGGGCAGGCAGCACGGCCACCTCCTCCTCCAGTGGAGCCCTCGGCGACACTCACCCTTTCACCACAAAGAAGGGGTCCTCCATGGACATGGCGTCCCGGCCCCCGGCCGCCTCACGCCTGCTCCGCGCACAGCGCGCCCAGCGAACCTCCCTCTGCCCAACCCACCCGCCTGGCGCGGCCGCCGGCGCCTCGGCCTGGGTGACCCGGAGCCTCTGCGCGCGCAGGCCGGGGTGCACTGGCCCGCCGCGGGTCCAGCACTTCGTCGGCACGGCAGACCGAATCCCTGACTCTGGTGCCCAGCCCCGCGGCCGCCCCCTCCCCCGGCTCCTCCCAGCGCGTCCGGCCGCCTGGCTCCGCCCCCGGGTTGCTCAGCCTCAGCCAGTCACGAACGCCGTCCGCCGCCCCACTTCCGCACCCATGCTCACGTGACCAGACTTGGCCCCGCCCCTTGTCATTGGGGCCTGGGCACCTTGTCACAAGACCCTGGAGACGGGGCTCTAGGGGTGGTGGGGGAGGGCGGGTCTTCTCTCGCCTCGCCCCTCAGGATTCAGGGGGAGGAGCTGCTTGTTCCCTTGCGGGAAAGGCCGTCGGGTCGCCTAGATACGCGTAGTACCTGCTTTGCAGGATCCTTTCACCTTTCCTCTACTTTTGATACTTGATTTTTGATAACATGTTGATTTAGAAATCCATCTCGTTCTCGACTTACAATAAAGCGTGCTCGTATACATTATCTGACTATGATAATATTGAACAACTACTTTATATAGGTCTTACTATATCCAGCAATGCGCTGAAGGCTGTATGTGCATTATCTCAGTATTTTGGGGGGGGGGCGGTATTACTATTCCCATTTAGTAGATGGGAGAATTTCAGAGAGGTTTCAAGATTTCCTGTGCTCACACAACCTGGACAGGGCAGAGCCAGAGAATCTGTGCACCGTCTTCCAGACTGGGGTGTGTTTTCTTTTGCTGTGCGTTCTTTTCATACAGCATACGGTGCTTCCCAAGAGAGAGAACTTTTGAGGGACAAAGAAAGGGCCAGGTATAGCAACTTCTTCCAGGCTAAATGGTTCAAAAGCGATTCCAGAAAGCATTTTGGCCAGAACAGTTATCAAACTCATATGCTAGATATCCTGTGGGGTTTGTGAACTTTAATTGCTGATTATCATTTAGCACTTCCTGTATGTCAAGCACTGTGCTAAGTGTTATCTCAGTTGCTCTCACAATGAGGTAATTACTGTTGTTATCCCCATTTTACCAGTGAGAAGTCTGAGGCTCTTGGAATGTTAAGTGACTTGCTTAAAGTCACCAGTCTTTTTGGAGACGGGAGAGTCCTCAAAGCCAGACAAACCCTGTTTGAACCTGAGTTCTATTATTCAGTTCCTCATATATAAAACATGGATAATAATATTTAGCTCATGGATTGTTGTGAAGGTTAAATAAAAATGCATGGAAACCCCAAAGCCCCAGCGGAGTGAGGCAGTGAAGTCAGGGAAACCAGTCCAGAGGCTGCTGTGGTCATCTAGTCTGAAGATGTGAAGACCAGACTAGGATGACAGCAATTGTAAATAGAGAGGAAAGGGAGAATCTGATTGATGTTCCCAAGGAAAAACAAAACACCTAGACATGACGAAAGATTGAATAGGGTTAAGGAGGAGAGAGGTGAAAGCCAAAGACTCCAGTCTTCTCTGAGACCCTGGAGGAGCAGTGGAGGTCAGGTATGGGGGAAAAAAGAAGCTGTTGGAAGAGAACTGTTTTGGTTCTGAACATATTGAGATGGGGAACTGAAAAGCGATCATCTTTCATTCATTCAATAAACACAGAAATCAAGAAGATGAGAATCGTGATTAAGAGCCATAGTTGCAGCCAGATTACCTGAGGTCAAATCCTAATTCTGCTACTTCCTGACTGTTGTGTCTTGGGCAAGCTGCTTAGTCTCTCATTGTCCTCAACTATGAAATGGATACTATAATAACACCTTCCTCATAGAGAGTGTCATCAGGATTAAATGAATCAGTGTCTAAGAAGTGCTTAGAACAGTGCTGGCACGTGTTGTATTCTTACTATGTGCTAGGCACTGAGGACACAGAGATGTACAGGCTTGGTCCTTGACTTCAAGGAACTCTCAGACTGGTGGGAGAGCCAGGCCAGTTACACAATGAAAGAAGGGCATGGGTTGTCATAGAAACAACCCAGCCTGGAGGCGGGGAGGGGGGGGAGCCACAGCAGGGGGCATTGCCAGAATGGAAGGAATGGGACTGTGGCCTCAGGAACTAAGGCTGGAAAGGGGCAGGGCCAGTTTATTGGGGGGCCCTTGATTGTGCTGTCAAGAACTGTGGACACTCTGCTATAGATCATGGCAGCTGAGGGAATTGACAGGATAATACTGGCATTTGACACAGGTGCAGCAATGGCTGAAAGGTCAACTAGGAGGTCATCATCCAGAGTAGGGATGAGGGTGTCCTGAAATAAGCTCACTGGAGGACGGAAAGGAGGGATATATTTGAGAAATACTTTAAAGGCAAAATCTGGAGACATGGTGAATTATTATCCCAATCTTTTAAAAGCCCTGAGATACATGTTCTTGTTCTGGAACACTCCAGAAGACACTTGCTCTTGTTGGCATCCATTGACTTGGCTATGGCTGTCTGCATTTCCCAGCACCAGCCACAGGAAATATCCACATACTGGTCATGTTTTCTTTCTTCTCCTTAGTTGTTACCATCACTTCCACCCTTATCTACACACTGGATTAAAATAAACCAATTTTAGTCAATCTATATATCCAACACAAGGAAGTGACTAAAAATTTATGGAACATTCATCTGATGGTCACTAAAAATGTTTAAAAGTGTGTAATGACATGTATTGAAAGTAGCAAGACAATACTGTATATATGATATGATTTCAATTCTGTTCACTTTTATATATAGAAACAGTTTTATGCATAGAAATTTTTTATACGTAGGAAAACGAAAATGTACTTAAAGTTTGGCAATTTTCTACAATGGACTATTTACTTGGATAATCAGAAATATAAAAAGAAAAGAAAAATTGAAGAAAGATAAGTGAGAAAGCCAAGTGAATACATATGCAAAAGTACATCAAAGGTTAGCAATTTTAAATCCTTTTTAGAATAACTCAAGTTAGAAGTGTATGAATGAATGGATATTAGTGAGTACTAAAAGTTAAAATACACTATTGGAATTCAGTGAACTTCTTGACATAACAGTGAATTTGAACCATCATAGAAGGGCAGGTATGACCTTTACCCTCCTCTATGAATTTGTTAGTGCACAGGGGAGGAAAAATCACAATTTCTCTTGGTAAACTAGTGAATAACAATAATAGTAATAGCAATTGCTAACATTTACTTACTATGTAAGTTTGTGCTAAGTAATATACATTGTGCTAAGTAACATACACTATGCTAAGTAATATACATGCATACTCTTCAAAAGTGGCTCCAAAATTTCTACATGGGGCAGGTTTTAGAATGTAACTTGTTTGGACAACAGGGCTAGGAGGCTTGAACTGAGGTTGCATGGCAGACCCACTGTATTTTCTTAAATTTGGGGCTTATTTGGGACCATGATTATATGTGCATGATAGTGGTGCTCTAAAGTCCCAAGAAGTGAAAAGTCACCTCTTGGTTCCACCACTGCTGATTTCATTGAATCCTCACAACAGCTCTGCTTATTACCCCAATTTTCCACAAAAGAAATCTGAGGCTTAGAGAGGTTAATAATTTGCCCAAGGTCTCACAGGTAGGAAGTGAGAGCCCCATTTGAAAATAAGTTTGTCTGACTCCTAAACCCATGTTCTTTGTTACAGTACTCTCCTGCTGATTTGTATAAGGGCTAGCCTTGCCCCAAAACTGGTGAATGGATTTTACCTAAGCACAGAAAGTGGCTCAAATCAGATTTCACAGACATGCATGTGCACACATGCACACACACACACACACACACACACACATTGAATTTTTTAAAACAGCCCGAGGAAACTACTTACTGAACGTGATAAAAAAAAATTACAGTATATTGAAAACAATATATTTAACAAATAAGACCCTTTTGCTAACTTAATAATTTGTCTTTTGGTTTTTGAGGATGACTTGTCCCATTTGCAAGTGGGTCAGATTCTTCAGAAGGGCCTTAAGATATATATAATAAAGCAGGTATTAAAAAGCCAAAGACATAATTAGAGGGATCCGTAGTAAACAAGGTAAACACAAGCCACTCTGAAAAATAAAACTTGAGATTCAAGGATAGACAGTTGCTCAGAGGTAGAGCTAGTTCCCAAGGAGAGTGCACAGCATGCTCCCCACTTCAGTGCTTCCCAGCTTAGTCAGGCAGTCTTCACTTGTCCTTTAAGATCTTGACTGTTATTAAATCTATTTATTTAAAAACTTAAGGACTATTAAAGTTATGCCATAAAAAATGCATGTTGGTATTGAGAAATTGTTAAGTGAAAAATAAATTACCAAATAATGTTAGGATGTGAAACCCTGTTTTGGTAAAATGAACCCCCCAAAGTGTGTTTGTATACATACATATATAGTCATAGCAAAAGCACTGAAAAGACATACACTAAAATGTTAACAGTGGCTTTCTCTGAGGAGTGATTTTTGTCTTAGTACTCTGATTTTTTGGTGTATTTTGAAGTTTTCTGGATTTTGTTTGTTTGTTTTTTATTTATTATTATTATTATTTTATTTATTTATTTCTGGCCATGCAGCCCAGCTTGTGATATCATACTTCCCCAACCAGGGATTGAACCGGGGCCCTCAGGAGTAAAAGGGCTGAGTCCTAACCACTGGACTGCCAGGGAATTCCCTTCTGGATGGTTTTTGCTAATTTGCACTTAAGATAAAATGACTTTAGGGCTTCCCTGGTGGCGCAGTGGTTGAGAATCTACCTGCCAATGCAGGGGACACGGGTTCGAGCCCTGGTCTGGGAAGATCCCACATGCCGCGGAGCAACTAGGCCCGTGAGCCACAACTACTGAGCCTGCACGTCTGGAGCCTGTGCTCCGCAACAAGAGAGGCCGCGATAGTGAGAGGCCCGCGCACCGTGATGAAGAGTGGTCCCCACTTGCCGCAACTAGAGAAAGCCCTCGCACAGAAATGAAGACCCAACACAGCCATAAATAAATAAATAAATAAAATTTAAAAAAAAAAAAGATAAAATGACTTTAAAAAGTGTGGTCATCATGCCCACTTTTAAATGTAAATGCCTCAGACTGCAGTACAGTATGCAGTTTTGGAACAAGATACGAACAGAAATTCAAAGGAACAAATAAATACACTGCCATGGAACTCCAGTGCTAGTGAGAGATCTCTGGGACTATTGGGGGCTCTGGGAGTGGCACAAGGGTGCCCTACATTTGTTAAGTGAAGAGTTAAGGGAAGAACAAAGAAGTGAAGGAGGAAAGAAAGGAAGAAAGAAATACAAATATCTGAGAAGAGAAGGTGCTAGGAGATGCTGACAAGGTGTCAAATATTAATTTCATTATTATCTTCTTTTTTTTCTTTTGGGAAATGGAAGACGTATAGTTTCTTGTTGTTGCTGTAACAAATTAGTACACACTAAGTGCCCTAAAACAACATAAATTTATTCTCTTATAATTCTGGGGGTCAGAAGTCCAAAAGTGGGTCTCATGGGCTAAAATTAATGTGATGGCAGGATAGCACAGGGAGATCAGCTCGGTGCTTTGTGACCACCTAGAGAGGTGGGATAGGCAGGGTGGGAGGGAGACGCAAGAGGGAGGGGATATGGGGATATATGTATACGTATAGCTGATTCAATTTGTTATAAAGCAGAAACTAACACACCATTGTAAAGCAATTATACTCCAATAAAGGTGTTAAAATAAATAAATAAATAAATAAATAAATAAATAAAGTGATGGCAGGGTTGCATTCCTTCTGGAGGCTCTAGGGGAGAATCTTTTCCTTCTGTTTCCAGTTCTAGAGACTGTTTGCCTCCCTCTTATAAGATCCTTGTGATTGGACCCACCAGATAAGCCTGGATAATCTCCCCATCTCACGATTTTTAATTTAATCTTATCTGCTAAGTCCCTTTTGCCACGTAAGGTACGATATTCACACGTTCTGGAGATTAGGATGTGGATATCTTTGGGGTGAGGAAGGGGGCATTATTCAGCCTGCTGCAGAAGGAAACCAGTATGTTCTCCTACCTATCTGGTACATTGTAAACAGAGCCTCATCTAATTCTACAAGCCTTGTGAAATATATGCCAGGATTTGCTTTTAAAGTTGAGGAAACTGAGCCTCAGCACAATTTGGGATTCTGCGCAAGGTCCAGTAGCCGGGATGCGAACCCGGGTCCCTGAGCCGGAGCTCAAGCCAGCCTGCCTAGTGGCCTTGCCTCCACTCATCTCTCCCACTCACCTCTACTTCCTCTTTCTTGTCTGGGCCTGTCCTCCAACTCCCTGAACAAGCTTTAGCTTCTGTTTCCCAACTCATGCTCTCGTGGCTTGGTGCTGAGGTTTGCTAATCAGCCAAGCCAGGCCAGCTGCCCCTCAGAATCTTCTTTTAGGCTTTTTTCTACCTCTCCTTTATTCTCCTTTATTCAATGAGCATTTTTTGAGCTATTGGGCTGGGTGCTAGAGCAGCAGGGAAGATAGGCCTAAGCTAAAAATGTCAGGACAGTCTACATGATACATATTATATCAGACATAAGGACTGAAGCATTATAGGAAGCCAGAGCAAGTCCTGGGAACTTTGTGTGAATCTTCCTCATGGACCTTGGGAGAAATCTAAGCTCCAGGGAATAAGCAAAGACTTCTTTTTCTTTTGAGCCTCCTGGGGGACCAGATATGATTAATCTTTGTGTTCCCTGTGTCTTTCCCATAATTGTGTTCCATAAATATTCGAAAGTTGGGAACGGGGTCAAGACAGGAACAGCAAAAAGGGCAAGCAGTGTCTGAGACCAACAAAGGGTTAAAGGCCAATGCGGAAGGCAGGCAGTGCTTTTGTTTTCTTTCTCTCTCTCTATTCTACCTAGCAACTGATGACACTAACTATTTCCCCTGATTTTACTGGGAGGGGACCCTGAGTGTCACTCAGTTGCTGAATCACTCAAGAGCCAGTAGAGTACAGGTTCTTGAAAGATCAGCAGGGACCTGTCGGTGTTTTGGTTAAAAGAATCGGGAAGAGAAGGATTTTAGAGGGGCCGATGGTGCTCCTGTTGCCCCTCATCACTGTATTAGCAGTGATGCACAGTGACGCTCGTGAGTACCCCAAGTTCTCTTTGCTCTGAACTCCTCAGCCGAGGCAGCCTCAGGGAAAGAGCTTGTCTTCCTAAAACTTCTGGTGAAATGATTAAGAAGCCAGGGGCAGGAAATTGTGTTTATTAAACCCAGGACTTGTCAGAGGGTTGGTCTAGCTGTACAGTTTTCCAGTTCATGTGTGTAGGATTTTGATGTCACCTGCCTTCTGAGGGGTTGGAAGCCATTCTGGAAAGACCCTCTGGGTAACTTCCTCACTTCCTACTTCCCTTCTGAGCATTTGCTCCCTTTCTTTTCTGCTCATGTCTTTTCTTTTACTTTTGTTTTTCCTCTCTACTAGCTTGGTGGGTCTCATGAGGATGTGGTCAGAGTTTCAGGGCCATTGAACAGTAGAGCAGATCCATTGTTCAGGTTTACTTGTTTTTCCTCTTCACCACAAGCCCAACCTGTAACACAAGATCCCAGAAAGATAAAACCATGGTTCTGGACTTGTTTACTAGGTGTGAGAGATATCAACTGAGTAGAAGGAGTTTTTCATTGTTTAGGGAACCTATGTTACTAGGGAAGCAGTTGCTTTCTATTGCCCCCAATACACAAAAAGACCTGTGGGCTGGAAGCACCAGGCTTCTCTGCCCTAAGCAACTGCTTTCCCAGCTAGGGGCCAGCACTCCCAGGTGGTTGCCGGGCAATGTCTCCATCTCAGTCTGGGCCACCACCATAGGCAGTGATTCATGAGCATGATAGGAAGGGGCTCTTTCAAATCATCTGTGTGTTAATTATACAAATGTTGGTTGATGACCAAAGTGCTGTTGGTGTGACAGCACTTTTGGGGGACATGACCATGAACAAGACAGACAAGGTCCTGCTTCTATAGAAACTTAATCCAGAAAAAGTCCTACCATTCAAGTCAGAAATGGGAAAGACTGAGGGTGAGGGTAAGAGACAGAGGATAAAAAGAGGAAAGGAGTGATATTTCTAGAATGTAAAAAGCCTATATATTACCTGTATTTAATCCTCAAAGAACTCCCCAATAATATGACCACAATATCCCCTAAACATAATCTTTCACGTGATGGTCTAACTGACCCTTGTGGCAGGCTAAGAAAATATCCTCATTTCCAGATGAGGAGACCCAGGCCTAGAGAGGTGGACTCAGCTCACATAACGAGCAGAGTCTGAAGTACATGCGGGTCTTCTAGCCTACAGTCCAGGGCTTTCCCGCAATATCACCACGCCTCTGGATGTGGACGCTTGGCACTTCGATTATAGGTGGAATGAGAAATAGAACCAGTCATATATAAAGGGCAGGGAAGGTCGCTTTGTGCTGGCTATTCTCCTTTTGACTCCTTCCACTCCATCCTTCTCTGGCCTGTCTTGTGCCCTGGGAGGCTGACTGCTACAGATGGCATCACCCAGTCTCTCTTGCAGGCTGATTTCTGTTCGGGTTCACCCAATGGGCTATGCTGAAAGGAGAGCAGTCACAGAGGAAACAGAGGTTGGGGTATTTCCTTCTTCCTCTTTCCCCTCTTTGTTTAATGTCTCTGGTGGTAGCTGTGTCCCCCTGCAATATAGTTTTCTACAATATAGTTTTGAACAGCCCTTTCTTCATGGTTCTAGCTCCCATTAGGCCTCAGGAGCACTATTTGCTTCTCCAATCTCTACAGCCCTAAGGGTAGTAATGGCTTCCTATAGTTGCTAGCTTATGGGTGCCCTATCATCCCTCATCTGGTCCTGTAACTTTACTCATATCCCTGCGTGAAGTCCCTTCATTAAAGTTTCTTCATGTGACTCATCTAGGATGAAGTTTGTTACCTGCCAGGATCCTGACTGAGTGTTCTGAGCATTGAGGGGTGCTGACAGGGAAGGGAAATGGGGTTATGAAAAAGGTCTTGGTCTACTTGACATTTGGGCCTAATGTTAACCCTGAGTAGGAGCTTCTAGACATGGAAACGCAGGGAGGAGAAACCAGAGTGTTCGGGGGTCACAGCTCAATGACAAGATCACTCCAGCATCACTTCCAGTGTGTTGATTTCATTGACTCCATGGCCTGCAGTAGACTGTGCTTTCCTTTGTACTTCCATAGCTCCTGCTCACAGTTTTATAACTTTCTATTTACCAAAATCTTTCCTGCAAGGCTCTCCTTAAAGGCAGGGAGAGAGATCTTCTCATTTTTCTCTTCTTTATTTTCCTCGTACTTCCTAGTGACCAATAGGCACTTAATAAATGCCTCCTGGAATTTAGGTTCCAAGGTGATGTCCCTAAGAAACTGAAGTGATCTGACCGTGTGCCACAGAGAACTTGGTCAGCAATAATGACTAAATTCACAACTGTGGTTTATTCTAGTTGCAGAATTTGTATGAAAAAGAAAGATGTTTCATGCTTTACAGCTCCTCCTGTTCTTCATTTCAGCCTGTGGGAGACTGTGAGCTGGTGACGCAGGTGGGTGTAATCAGGGCGGGGGCATGCATGGGATCGCTCTTGCAGAGGCATATGTGGCTTGTGTGTTTCATCCTGAAAAAGCCAAGGTCAGTCTCTTGATATTACTCATAACTCTATGGATATTTCAATCTGCTATATCAATCTGCTTCATGAATGATGAAGTCCTTCACAGACAAGGAGTAATGATGGATAAGTCCCCTGAACTGTCAACTGGGCTAGTGTTAAAAGACAGATTTGCAAATTATCTGCTTAGAAATGACCTTGAGTTCAAAGAGTTAACATGAGAAAATATGGGCATTTGCTATAGACATTATTAGACTTCAATCTGTTTCCATGGAGCTGTTGCCAAGGCACATGCAGTAGAAATTTCTCCAAGATACTGTTTTACTCCCTTAAGGCCTTCTTCTTGGTTGACATTGAATCTATCTAAATCTGAGAAATTCAACTAATTTGTAGATTTTCTTCTGACTAGTTGCAATATTTGTCTATTCTCACTAAAACGCATTGACCTCAGTCATCCTGTTACTCCAGAGGATTGCCAAGGACTTGAAGGAAGGGGCCTAGGTTGAAGATCAAGCAAGTGGCTCTTTAAACACTTGCTTTATGAAACCCAAATTGAGACAGATGACAAAGGACATTCTTTCTGACAGCCAAGTTTATATTTATTATGGAAAACCCTTCAAGAGTATAAGTACCAAATCACATTTTGTTACAACTTCAATGAATCATTTAAAAAGAATAAAATTCATAAAAATGTAATTCTTCTGGGAAATAGGAGAACATATGGTCATCATTGTATACAGAGAATACTGGGGAAAAAAAACCCCACCGGGGCACATTCTTTCATTCTCCAAAGCTCTACATGGCCCACAGTGATCTCCTTGCTATTCCTCAAATACATGGAACAGGCAACTTCCTTAAGGACTCCGGCTTGTTGTTCCATCTGAAAGGTTCTTCTCCTATGACTCACTTCCTCACTTCATTCACATCTCTGCTCAGATGCCACCTGCTCAGAAGGCCTTTCCTGGTCCCTCTACCTAAAAGGTCAGCCCTCTTCACACTCTACCTCCTTTCCTTGCTTTTTTTTCTTTTTCTTTTTTAAATTTGTTTTTCTCTTTTTAAACTTTTTTTTCTTTCCATTATCTTTTTTTCTTTATTATTATTTGTGTGTGTGTGTGTATTTCCTTTCCCTGCTTTATTTCTCTTCACAACTCTTATCAGCAGCTGATCCTGTATTATATCTTCACCTACTGCTGCTCTTCCTTCTAGAAAGGAGCTCAGAGGGCTGGGATTTGATGTGTTCATTGCCGTATCCCTAGCAGCTAGGACTGTGCCTACTGGAAGTTCAGAAAAGGATAAAACTTAGAAGAGACATTGGTAACCTCCAAAGGGTAGCCTCAAAAAAGTAGCTAAAGAGTCAAACTGTCGCATTCAGCACTTCTGGGCCCTCAATGACTTCCGGTAGTGAGAGGAGTTGCTAGGAGAGGGACTGGCAGTTCTTGATGCGTATAGAACTACCTACATCACTGCATAGTTTGAGAAGTGTCCAAAGGCCCTCTTAACTAAAAATATCGCCCTCCACTTCTCCCCCTCATTCCCACGATGCCTGAAATTCCAGAGAGTAGTTCCCAGGAATCATAATCATTTTGACTGCATTAAGGCATCGGGCTACTTGGGAGGGCCAACAAATAATTGGGACTTTGTTGAACTGGATATCCAATTGGGACCCACAGCCAATTGTAGGAAGGTCTGGAGCCCGGGTCCCCAGGGACTGGGAAATCCAGGACAGTGAGTCATCCTTGACACAAGGGGGCGGGAGAGAGCAATGGTGATCCGGGCGAGGAGCCTGAAACAGAGCCTGGGATGGGGAAGTGCCTCTGCTTCGGATCAGCTGGGCAGTCTAAGGCAAAGGGGCTTCTAGCCTGAGAGGTCAGAGTGTAATTCCTGGGTCCTCCACTTATGGATTCTAAGGATGATCTTGGGCAATTTTCTTCAACTCTCTGCACCCATTTTCTACCTGTGAAATGGGAATTTTAAGACCTTTAAGACTCAAAAGGTTGCAGTGAGGAATAAATGTAACTCATGCTTATCAGAGGCTTAGCATGGTAACTAACACATGGCGGCACGTGCTCAAGAAATAAGTGCGGTTCTGAGGGTTATGATTCAGATTTTGCTGCCCTCCATGGCTCGCGGAAGGCCTAACTTCATAGCAGGTTTTCTACCTCCTCCTTGTGGATCCCTTTGTGTGAGAGCAGGATCTCTCTCCTAGCCGCTGGAACACCCCATTGGTACCTCTTTTGTGGCACTTACTGCTTGCTGCCACGTGTTTGCCCCCATGGAGGAATACCTGAAAACACTTTATCAATTATTTTATAATCTAGTGATTTTCACAGCCTTTTGTCAAAACGGCCCAACTAGTTAATCTACAGGTTAAAGGGAACATAATATAGGATGTAAAGTCACCACTGCATTTGGTCTAATTGCTGTTAGGTTGTGTTGTTCAGGACTTTAAGCAATGTCTATCACAGGCTACTGGGACAGAGCAGCAAATGCTCTTTGAGAAGCAACTTGACTGGCCTGGACAGAAGACCAAATTCAAAATTGTAGATTTCAGTTCAATAAGTGGATTGATGTTCATGGAAAGGGAGAGAGAAACCTAATTTCATAATTATTGCAGCAAGAAGAAAGGATCAGAAGGTTAGATTGAATCATATGAAACTGCCATTTTGGTAGATCAAAAATAGTCAAGTACAGCTCTTTTCAAATGATTCAACCTTCACAGTTCTTGTAGAAATCTAATCATCCAGGCAACATATCCATAGGATATAACTTATGACAAGGTCTAATGCGACATGAGAGAAAGGGTACCACGGACTTTCCCCTATTTTTTCTGTGACTCAACATCTGTCAACCAACTTCCCATCACAGCTGAGGTAGCATTTTGGAAGCCCAACTGAGAAGCAAGTGTGACTCATACCTGTGGACGCACCAGGTGGGTAATTGTATCCATGGCAAACGAAGGGGAGAGGGCTGTGATGTTCTGGAGCAGAGCCATGCCACGGCTGCATGAGGCTGGACGGGCAGATGACTGGCGGATGGAGGCCAGCCTTTTGGGGCAGAGCAGCCTTTGAAGTCAGCGCTGGCTAGTGGAGAGAAACTGCTCCAAAACCAGGAATAAGGCTGAGATTGAGGTTGGAGAAAAGGGCGTTACACTGTCCTTGGACAGTATTGGCAACAGACCATGTGCCTCTCTATTTACCTCTTATAAACTCTGGATAATGCAAATCTTTATGAAGTTACATTTTTATAAGAAAGCGAAGTTACATGAA
Source organism: Balaenoptera musculus (assembly GCF_009873245.2). Classification (NCBI taxonomy): domain Eukaryota; kingdom Metazoa; phylum Chordata; class Mammalia; order Artiodactyla; family Balaenopteridae; genus Balaenoptera; species Balaenoptera musculus. The sequence continues at coordinate 136,114,935 of NC_045785.1, forward strand.
TTGTAAATATTATGTATGGAGATAATGTCAGTGATACTCATTTAGAAGAAATCCTCCCATTGAGCAGTAATGCCCCAAGTTGGTAATACTTTTTTTTTTTTGCTTGTTGGCATCTACTAGGCATGTAGATAAAAGGAAACCCAGATTCCAAGGGAAGTTCTATATGTCAATAACACAGCCTCTTCTTAAATCCCTTCTTCCTTGCTCTCGCCCATTCTTTGCCTGGAATTTGATTTCTATGAGGTTTTTTGCTATCAGTAACTGTGGAAGCCATTCCTAGCTATTTCTTTGCCTCTCATCCCCTCAGCTCCAGCCGCAGGCCTTATTGCTGCTGGAATGTGTCAGCTTGACCTCTCCTCAGGGCCTTTGTACAGGCCCCCCTGCCTGCACTGTGGTCCCCACATGTCTGCCTGGCTCCTTCTCTCCCTGCAGGTACTTGTTCAGAAGTCTCCTTCTCGGAGCAGTCTTCCCTAAGTATTGATGTTTAGAATTATACTGCTTAGCCCTCTTTGCGAATTTTTCTCCATTGCACTTTTTTTAAAAAATTTAATTTAATTTAATTTTTTTATACAGCAGGTTCTTATTAGTTATCCATTTTATACATATTAGTGTATACATGTCAATCCCAATCTCCCAATTCATCCCACCACCACCACCACCCCCCTGCCGCTTTCCCCCCTTGGGGTCCATACGTTTGTTCTCTACATCTGTGTCTCTATTTCTGTCCTGCAAACCGGTTCATCTGTGCTATTTTTCTAGGTTCCATGTATATGCATTAATATACAATATTTGTATTTCTCTTTCGGACTTACTTCACTCTGTATGACAGTCTCTAGATCCATTGCACTTTTTAAACAACATGTTATATGTATTTATTTTATACTGTCTGCCTTCCTCCTCTCCTCCCGTTAGGATGTAGGCTCCAGAAGGGCAGACATTTTTATCTGTTTTGTCTGTGGTGTGCTCAGGGCCTGGAACAGCGCCTGGCACAGAGGCGGTACTCACATGTTTGTTGAATACTCAGATGGAGACTAAAAAAGTGTGAGAACTAATGTTCCTGACTTGCTCTTCCTTTAGCCTCCATCTTAAAACAGTTGCATATCTGCAAAACCTTTCTAGAGGTGGAGAAATAGAACCGTTTGCAAAATCGGTTGCAGATTCAACCATATTACAGCTTTTGCAGACTCCAGGCTGGATGTAAATTAGATTTCAGCTTTGCTCCTTTTATGAAAAGTATTTTTTAAAGTATAAGTTCCTGGGAATTCCCTGGTGGTCCAGTGGTTAGGACTTGGTGCTCTCACTGCTGGGGCCCCAGGTTGGATGCCTGGTCGGGGAACTAAGATCCCACAAGCCATGTGGCGAGGCCAAAATAATTTTTTTTAATTAAGTATAAGTTCAAGTGAAATAGATTCATACCCATTCCAGCATACTTAATTGTTTTGAAGCAGAGAAATAAAGTGTTTTGCCAACAATTTAATTGACAAATATTTACGAAGCACCTACCATGGGCCAGGCTTCCTATGCTAGGCCTTGTAGGAAATACAGAGGGAAGAAAGTAAGTCCCAGTTCTTTTTTTTTTTTTAAGCTTTTTTTTTTTTTGTATTTATTTATTAATTTATTATTTATTTACTTTTGGCTGCATCGGGTCTTAGTTGTGGCATGCAGGGCGGGATCTTTTGTTGCGGCGCACGGGCTTCTCTCTAGTTGTGGTGTGCGGGCTCAGTAGTTGCGGTACACGGGCTTAGTTGCCCTGCGGCATGTGGGATCTTAGTTCCCCAACCAGGGATGGAACCTGTGTCCCCTGCATTGGAAGGCGGATTCTTAACCACTGGACCACCAGGGAAGTCCCGTCCCAGTTCTTAAGTACCTTAAGATTGAGAAGAGGGTAGGAGGTGAACAAAGACAAAGAGAATAGAAGGCAGCATGTGGCAGCTGTTGTTCTGGGGATAGAATTTGTGCTTCTGCTTTACCCTGGCTCTTGTCTTCATAAGAACCAAGACTTCTATGATGATCTTATGTCCAACCTCAGAGGTTTCCACTGTGTTGCCTCCCCACCCACAGAGGAAGGGAAAGGGGTGGGAAATAAAAGGTCAAAGCAGTGCAGAGGGGCACTGGGGCCCTTATGCTCTGCCCAGGCCTGGGGGAGACCAGCCTCCATCTTATCCAGCACCGCAGCTGACATGCAGGATTCAACCTCCAGGGAGGGCCCACAGGGCAGGCGTGCCTGCTCTGAACCCTGCAAGCTGGCCCAACCCCAGCTAGAGGAGCAGGGAGAAAGGGGGATTTGCATTGCTTTAACAGAACTGGTGCAATCAGTCAGAAGGGGCCCAGCAGGCCTGGTTCGGTCTCAGGGAATCCTGTGTCCCCTCATAATTGAGGTAAGAGTTCCCTGGCCTTGGGGTGATCAGTTCTAAAAGACAGTCTGCACGTTATGAATTCTTTCAGAAGCAGTTTTAGAAAAAAGAAAATTACAGACAGACTTGCATGCACAGAAGCTGATCCAACCATTTCGTGAACTGGTTTTCTTTTAATTTGATTTTTTTCCTTAAATATATATTTACAATGAAGAGGAAGGAGTAAACATTGTTAAGTGGCATTCAGGCTGGGGAATGGGGACCTGACCGCCGTCTGAGGCTCTCCACAGTGACAAAGCTTATGTCCGAAGATCCGAGTGCTCAGGGAGCTCACAAAGGGGACAACAGCAATGGGATGGGCTACCTGGAAGAAAGTGGGGGAAGTGGTGTCTAGTCCAGCTCTTAGACACAGTAAAGAGAAGCGTGGATACTGCCCCACACTTTAGAGGGCCCCGCTCTGGCCCTCCCTTCTCCACATCCTTCTCCACAGAGCGAGGGGTCCATGAGGCCAAGGGGAGGTGCTCGCCCCATGTCAGCGCCACACCACAGGTATCTGGAACCTGTAGTTCGTTGCCCAGATGACTTGGGGCTGCTTGGGTTTACACAGGCCTCTTCCTTTGGTCCATCCTCCTAAGGATGAGCTATGCTGCTGGTGAGGCCTCTGCGAGCCCAAGAGGTGGCAAAGAGGCAGTGTTTATGTACGGAGACTGAATGAGACAGCAGGGGTGTCTACACGTGGGCACAAAGCCCTTAGCAGGGCTAGGTAGAGCTGGGGTAGGTAGAGAAGGAGACCGGGCTCTCAGGCCAAGGGCCGGAGGCCCACTTTCTCAGCGCCACCACAAAGTCTGAGATTTTTAAATTTGAACTTGGCCTTTGAGGTCATATGAAGGAATATTTGTCGAGGTAGGAGGATAGAACATATTTAACAGTTTGTTAGCTTGATTTATTCCTTTAAAATATTTGGGTCTCTGGAATGTGGGCCTCCTTTGTCCTCTTGACTCAGCCAGGCAAATGTCAGTGCTGGTCCTGGGAGTGTCTTTGGAGATGGGTTTTGATGACTGGGGAGGATGTAGATGGGTCAGGATGGCAGAAAGTAACAAGATAAAAGGCTCAGAAGTGGGCATTTCCAGACAACAGCGAGCAGAGCAGGGGAAGAAAGCCACCATGTTGCATGCCTTCTCCCCTCCAGCTCTTCGGCAGGGCATGGGGGCCCTTGGCCTTCTCAGCCTTGGCTCTGCTTACCTCTTGGGCGTCATCTCTCCTCTCCTCTGTGACGCTCACTGTGCTCCAGCGTCCTAGGCCATTGGTTCCCACAGCGGGCCGCGCTCTCCTATCCCTGTCTGCACACATGGTTTCTACTCTACTCCCACTGTCCTCTCTCCTACGTCCCTTCCCAGCCTTGTTGCCTGCTCACCTCCTACCTGTCCCAGGATCTCCCCTAAGACATACCTTCTCTGGAAAGTCTTCCCTGAGGGCCCATGCCCCGCACTGACCCCATCACAACACCCATCCCACTACCTCAAAACTGCCCTGTTGGGCTTCCCTGGTGGCGCGGTGGTTGAGAATCTGCCTGCCGATGCAGGGGACACGGGTTCGAGCCCTGGTCTGGGAAGATCCCACATGCCGCGGAGCGACTAGGCCCGTGAGCCACAACTACTGAGCCTGCACGTCTGGAGCCTGTGCTCTGCAACAAGAGAGGCCACGATAGTGAGAGGCCCACGCACCGCGATGAAGAGTGGCCCCCACTTGCCGCAACTGGAGAAAGCCCTCGCACAGAAACGAAGACCCAACACAGCCAAAACAAAAAACAAAAAAAACACAAAAAAACTGCCCTGTCTGTCTCTATCAGCCTAGGAGCTTCTTTGTTGAGCTGAGAGAAGTTCAGTGCAGAAGCGGCAAAGTCAAACATTTCATTTTAGCCTACTTTTGACGCTTAGTGATCATTACAGATCTTATAGTGATGTTTGGGCAGAAGAAAAAGTAGAGAAGGAATAGGAAAATTGTTGATGGAGTTGGGTTGGTATAATAGGAAAAGCATTATGCTTTTTAAAAATTTTCCTCAGGAGGCCTGAGTCCTTATGTGGGTTCTCACTGTGGGTCAGTCAAGCAGACTGGCCTGGTGTGTGTGTGTGTGTGTGTACACATGTGCAAGCACAGCAGTGAGATGGGGCCCCTCACTTATCCACCTGGAGCCTCTGTTGGTGAAACATGAGGGTTGGGTTATCAGGGTTTTCAAACCCTCGGAGTCCCTCGGACAGCTCTCCCCTCCAGGGGCCCAGTGAGTGGTCCTGGGCCCTTCTCTCACAGACCAGAACACTCTACTTCACTTACAAGTTGAGTTACCTGTAAAAGTTCATCCTAAGGTTTCCAAACCTGAAAAACCAGGCTCCAAGTCTTGGTGAAAGCTCTAAAGTCCTTTCCGGGTCCCAGTTCCTGGGGTTCTGTGATTCCATAAGAGGAAGTATCAGCTGGGTCCCAGGAAGAATGGGTGCAACTGAACATGGAGGACTAACATGGGGATTAAATGGAATCCAGCAGTTTATGGATCTCGATCAGCCGTGACTCTAAATATCTGCCTTCTTTGCCTCTCTCCCAGGGACTCACTCTCTGAGATATTTTCACCTGGGTGTCTCAGATCCCGGCTATGGGATCCCTGAATTTATTTCAGTTGGGTATGTGGATTCTCATCCCATCACCACGTATGACAGTGTCTCTCGGTAGAAGGAGCCACAGGCCCCGTGGATGGCGGAGAACCTGGCGTCTGATCACTGGGAGAGGTACGCGCAGCTGCTGCGGGGCTGGCGGCAGACGTCCAAGCTGGAATTGAAGCGGCAGCAGCGTCACTACAATCACTCAGGTGGTGAAGGCAGCAGAGATGAATGCTTTCCGTCTCTAACCCCCAACCCGGTAGAGGTCCCTGGGCTGACAGTGAATGTGAGCAGTTGCTGAGTTGCATTCTTTTGGCAAAGCTTGGACGACCTGGTTGACGGGGTTCAGTGCCTGCCCTCTGTCCTGTGCATCTTTCAAATTGCCTGTTTCTCCCCCAGGAGCCCTTTACCCCCATATCCCTATCCCATTCGCATTTAGGCTGCTGACCTGTATCTTCTCCTTTCTCCTCCTAAATTTGGCCAGCACGCGTCTCATTTCCTAGTGGCCAGGCTTAGTGAGGTGCTTGCTTATGCGCAATGACTTACTAAATATATTAACTTTCCCGGGGATATTTCTGGCTCCCGCATATCTCTCCCTTCTCCATTGCACTAAAAACTTTATCAGTTAGTTGTTCCCAATATAGGATAACTCCCAAGGTGGGAATTATCATACTCCTTTTGTATGCAGTAGGTACTCCACAGATATCTGTAGATAAATGGGCTTACATCACAGGAACTTCCTGGCGACTCAGTGATGCCATGGCAGGCCTGTGCAGTGATGTATTCTGGGGTAGAAGATGTTTCCAGTCATGCCCCCTGTCACGTCACCTGGGCACCCACCTCCGCATCCCCTTGTCAACCCCTCCCTTCCTGCCTGCATGTGCATTCCAGGGCCTCCACACTTACCAGAGAATGATTGGCTGTGAGTTACTGGAGGATGGAAACACCACAGGGTTTCTCCAATATGCATATGACGGACAGGATTTCATTATCTTCAATAAAGATACCCTCTCCTGGATGGCTATGGATAATGTGGTTCACATCACCAAGTGGGCATGGGAGGCCGGTCGGCATGAGCTACAATATCAAAAGAATTGTCTGGAAGAAGAATGTATTGCCTGGTTAAAGAGATTTCTGGAGTATGGGAAAGGTACCTTACAAAGGACAGGTAAAGAGGAGGGAGAACACCTTGTCCTCATATCCTCAGAACCCATGGTTTTATAGGTAACTTCCTCTCATCTAAGTTACAGCGACCCTATTCTGAAATCCATTTTGTTACTATCATGTTCTGTAACTCTCCATGAAAACTTTCCCTGGTTACTTTTTATCAGCATTTTGACAACATTCCACAGTTCTTGTCTTGACAGAGTGGAGTACCTCCAGGGACACTTCCTTTTGGGGGGGATCCAGTGAGACAAATCCTTCCATCTCCTGTCAATGATAAGTTGGGAAATACTTTGGGAGGGGATGCAATTCTTCAAGTTGTGTAGTAACCAAGGGCTCACACAACACCAGGATGAGTGAAAATCTGAAATTACCAAGAAGACAAACAGGGTCTTTGCTTTACTAAAGGAGTTAGGATAATATTCCTTTCAGTAAAACTCCTCTTATACATCAAAGATATGATTCAGTTGGTCAACTTTTAGTTAACACAGGACTTTTCATGTACGATTTCATTATTCAAAATGAATTACGTCTGCATCATGCTGTGGGAAACTCCCAGACAAAATGTACCTTTTCCCGCAGGAGTGATTTTTAATAGTGGAGCTTTCCAGAGCTACGGCGGCCCCTCAGGGAGGCATCTGGGCCACAGGTATGAATATGGACTCTCTGTCCAAGTGCATCAGTTTTGGAGGCAGGTGACTGGAGTTTGTTTCAGTTGTCCCACTCACTAGCTGAATAACCATCTTAATTTTTTAAAGTATATTTATTTATTTATTTGTTTAATTTTGGCTGCATTGGGTCTTAGTTGCTGCTCGCGGGCTTTCTCTAGTTGTGGGACCAGGGACTACTCTTTGTTGTGGAGCACGGGCTCTAGGCACACGGGCTTCAGTAGTTGTGGCATGTGGGCTCAGTAGTTGTGGCTCATGGGCTCTAGAGCACAGGCTCAGTAGTTATGGTGCACGGGCTTAGTTGCTCCACGGCATGTGGGATCTTCCTGGATCAGGGCTTGAACCTGTGTCCCCTGTATTGGCAGGTGGATTCTTAACCACTGCACCACCAGATAAGCCCCAACCATCTTAATTTTAATGGTTGCAGGTAACAGAAAACTACTCAAACTGGCTTTAGCACAAAGAATTTGTTGTTGTTGGCGAACCAGGGTTCTGGGTCATTCTTGATTTTACATGTTTCCTGCAAAGAAGAAAATTAATTGGGAAATGCAGTTGCTGAGTTTTAATATTGTGTACTCAGTACATAAGATACTTCTGTTTAGGGGCTTCCCTGGTGGCGCAGTGGTTGGGAATCTGCCTGCTAATGCAGGGGACACGGGTTCGAGCCCTGGTCTGGGAAGATCCCACGTGCCACGGAGCAACTGGGCCCGTGAGCCACAATTACTGAGCCTGCGCGTCTGGAGCCTGTGCTCCGCAACAAGAGAGGCTGCGATAGTGAGAGGCCCACGCACCGCGATGAAGAGTGGCCCCCGCTTGCCACAACTAGAGAGAGCCCTCGCACAGAAACGAAGACCCAACACAGCTAAAAAAATAAATAAATAAATAAAATAAATTTATTAAAAAAAAAAAAGATACCTCTGTTTAACTTGAACTTATTCTTCCTAGAGCCCCCACTGGTCAGAGTAAATCACAAAGAAAATTTCCAGGGATTGCAACTCTTTACTGCAGAGCTCACGGCTTTTACCCCCCAGAAATTTCCATGATCTGGATGAAAAAATGGGGAAGAAATTGTCCAAGAAATGGATTATGGAGACATCCTTCCCAGTGGGGATGGGACCTATCAGACATGGGTGTCAGTTGAGCTGGATCCTCAGAGCAGCGACCTTTACTCCTGTCATGTGGAGCACGGCGGTGTCCACGTGGTTCTTCAGGGTTCCCAGGGTAAAGATGGGGTTGTGGCTGTCTGGGGAGTGAGACTGAGGCAAGGGGGGGAGCGGGAAGCATGGATCACTGCGTGCTTTAGAACGGGTCTGTTAAATCAGAGGTTCTCTCACTTTTCGGTCTCAAGCCTCCTTTATACTCTTAAAAAAATTATTGAGTAACCCAAAGAGCTTTTGTTTATTTAGGTTATATCTGTTTCTATTTACTGTATTACAAACTAAAAATTAAAAAAAAATTAAACACTAGAAAACACAAGCACATATTCCATTTGCTATCAGAGTGATGATGTCATCTCATATCATGTGGCCTCTAGAAAACTCCACCGTGCCCATGTGAGAGATGGAGATTTAAAAAAAAGGGGGGGAAATCATGACTTAGATCTCATGGACACCTTGATTGGGTCTTGAGGACCCTTGGGGCATTCAGACTATACTTTGGGAACTGCTGTTCCTCTGTTTTAGACTATTCTCCACAGAGCTGTGAAGTAAGAAGTGACAGTACAAAGAATAGTGTTGGGCTTCCTGATGATTGCAGGGACAAAAGTTCCCAAACATTAACATAGAAGAGGAGGAGCACTTGTGGATTCTTCCTCATTTGCTTGCTTTTAGAATCGGAAACTATGCTTCTGGCGATGAAAGCTGTTGGGCTCATTGTCCTCGCCATTGCCCTCTCTGGAGTTGGTGTCGTAGCCTGGCAAAAGAGGCCCTGAGGTGAGAGGCCTGTGGAAGGATCCTAGGAGTTGACAGACTGTCTCTCCACAGCTCCATTGAGTTTTTTTTTTTTTTAATATTTATTTATTTATTTGGTTGCACCGGGTCTTAGTTGCGGCAGGCAGGCTCCTCAGCTGTGGCATTAGAACTCTTAACTTGCGGCATGCACGTGGGATCTAGTTCCCTGACCAGGGGTCGAACCCCAGCCCCCTGCATTGGGAGCGCGGTGTCTTATCCACTGCGCCACAAGGGAAGTCCCCTCCATTGAGTTTTATTTTCTGCACCTACCACTCTAAGCTCCATTTAGAAATGCGTTGGGCCTCACTTTGCAATCACAGGACCTAGAACACCTCTCTCACCATATAGGGAACACACACCACGGATGATACTTGTAAGGAGAGTGGTCTGTTTCACAGGTGGTGCCTGACATCGACAAAGTAGTACAATTCCTGTCCAGGTGGACAGTCCTCCTAGAAGTTGGGTCAGAGAAGATACAGTGACATCGGTTTGTCTTTTTCCAAGTGATATTGTTATTATTAATTACTATAGACTTTTGAGGGAATTTTGTCCTTTGTTTCAAAACTTCAGTTAAGTTTTCCCGTTTTTTTTTGTTTTTTGTTTTTTTTAATTTATTTTTGGCTGTGTTGGGTCTTCGTTTCTGTGCGAGGGCTTTCTGCAGTTGCGGCGAGCGGGGGCCACTCTTCATCGTGGTGCGCGGGCCTCTCACTGTCGCGGCCTCTCCCGTTGCGGAGCACAGGCTCCAGACGTGCAGGCTCAGTAGTTGTGGCTCACGGGCCTAGTTGCTCCGCGGCATGTGGGATCTTCCCGGACCGGGGCACGAACCCGTGTCCCCTGCATTGGCGGGCGGATTCTCAACCACTGCGCCACCAGGGAAGCCCAGTTTTCCCGTTTTGACAAACATTATTCTGCTTCAATCATATGGAAGTCACTTTTCTTCTAAATTCATCTTTCAACCCATGAAACGTGGAAGAGATACCTTTGGAAAATGGAATTCAGGGTAAGAAAAAGGGGAAGGAGAAATGGGAGAGATATAGGCTCTTAGTACCTTGGGGAAAAATCTTCATTCATTCAGTAAACATGTGTTAAATGCCTACTATGTTCTAAGCACTGTATTAAATGCTGGGATATAGCAAAGCAAAAGACAGACATGATCCCTGTTAGAGAGCTTACAGTCTAGTCTTGTAAGGTCATTCCCCACTTCTGGCCTCACTAGGTGCTCAAGTTGATCACAGCATAATACTGATGAGTCCTGGATAATGGGGTTGAAGCCAGTGTGGGCCAGGAATTTGGCTTTGTTTCATAGCCACAGACTTAAACCTCGATTCAGGGGATACCATGCAAAGCATGTTACTAGTTCAAAGTAAAATCAACCCTCTACTAGAAAATTAATTCAGAGTTAACGGGCCATTATGTTTTCTTTAGAAAGTATAGCACTAATCCCAATCCAGCAAGTGATAGCTACTGAAGCAAAAAAAAAATTTTTTTTTCTTTTTATACAGTGACACACCTCTCTCAAGAATGATACACACCGTGAGTTCCTGCTTTTTATCTTGCGGAGTTTGTGAATTTGAGTTAAAGTTTGTCAAGTACTAAGAGAATCTTGACCAAGTAGGCTAAAAATGTCAATGCCAGCTTCTCAGTCTTTGCTGAGCATTGCATAATTTATTTTTGAGCTATAAGGAAAAATGCACATATCTGACTAAAAACTTTTCCTTTCAGAGCAAAATGGAGTTGTCTACCTTCCTACACCAGATCACTGATGGAAGATGGCTATTTTCCAGCTGTCTTTCCTCTAGGAACCATGGTCTCCTCTGTCCCATATGGACTCAAGTCCAGCGCTCAAAGCTCTTGACCACACCCACAACAGACATGGACATTATAGGATTAATTATTTATGGCAGACAGATAGGAGCTACAAAATGTTATTTGTTCTTTGGCTCCAAAAAGACTGTCAGCTATCAGGCTCTTTTGATGGACTCCTTCATTACATTTCCTCTAAATGTGAATGCTCTCATGGCACAACACTTCCTTAGGTCCCATTTGTCAACAGTGGTTTGCGGGTAGATTAGAGAATCTCAGGGCTGGGAGAAAACTTCAATCCAGGGCCGGAAATGTCTTCTCCAATGCCTTTGCCTTGAGCATCTAGCCTCCACTTGAATTCCACCAGTGCACATCACCTCGCTACGTCAAAAAAGGCCTCTCTCTTCTTTCATGAGAGTGTTGACTAGGCAAGAGCGGTGGGTGCCATGACTGTGACCCTACAGACAGGTTGGACCACCCCATGAGAGCAGTCAGCCAGTCTCTACGATGGCCTGTGCACTGGTGTGATCATTTTACACCTTCCCTGGCCTGAGAGAAAGCAAAAAGTGCCCTGTTCTTTTGCCAGGCAGCTCTGCCTGGTAGCTTGGCATCTTGGAAATATACCTGGTCAGATCTGTGGAGGTGATCTCATTCTGTCTTTTGTAAGAAAGTAAGAAAAATAAGTATCGGACATTATCACCTTTAGGAGAAATACAGAGACTTGAACCCAATTGCTATGTTTTAATGTAAAAATGATAGTGTGTCTCAGAAGAGCGCCCAGTTCTAATTTCTGTCCTTCCTCTGCTGGCTTATTGTAGATGGGCCCGACTCACCTTTATACATGTGCTTTTTCTCCATACATCTGCCCTGGGAATAAATAAAAGTCCCACCGTGAGAATTAGCATCCCCTTGATCCTCCTTACTCTTCCCAACCCCCCAAAATCCTCACCATCATTTACCTCTTGTCCTGCCGTGTGTAGCCACTGGTCCCTGGGTTGACCATCAGTTATACATTCATCTGTCCCACTTCACTGACTCTGACCGCACACGTCAGCTCTGATACTCGCTTCAGTGGCCCCAACTTTGACAACTGACTTTGAACATGTATGTCAGACTTGACCTTTGCTTTCCCTTGACCAATGCATTTGCCCTCTGGCTTTAATCATCACAGCCACAGGTGCAGACATTCTCAGCGTGCTAGGGCAATCCCTTGCTCCGCTGTCCCCACCTCCTTCCATGGTTGAAGTTCCCACCCCGTGTCTCTTTACTGGCGCCCGCTGAGTTGCATAAGAGCACAATCGTGTTTGTTTATTTTGCTTTTAGGGTTGCCATGGGCAATTGCCATACCATCTTTTAAGCAGTGTTGCACTGTGCAGAGAGCAGCTTTATTTCTGGAATGGTTTCTTCTTACAATTAGAATAGTTAGGACTTAAAATGTTTTTGGATGGACACTTACGGTGATTCAGATGCTGTATCTATATAAATGTCTTCTCCAACTGCCTGGTACTCTCATCAAAGACGTGAACGGTCAAAGCCTTTTTGTGCTCCCAGGGCCTTGCCCTACACTTAACATGTAATAAAAATGTCCACATGGATAAAGAGGAGGAGGCAGAGGCAAGGGCAAGGATGTGGTGATGAGACCTTCTGTAGTGCAAAAGCAGCATCTCTGTTTCTCCCTTGGGGATTTTATAATATAAAGAGAGTTATCATATAAATATAATATGAAGGGATGATTTTTCAATAATACCTAAAATTTTGCACCTTCATTTTACAAGGGGCTCAAGATTACATTATTTCTTAATAACTTTAGACTTGAAATTGAGTTATTTGTAGTGAGGTGGATGGACCTAGAGTCTGTCATACAGAGTGAAGTAAGTCAGAAAGAGAAAAACAAATACCGTATTCTAACACATATATATGGAATCTAAGGGAAAAAAAAAAAAAAAAGGTCATGAAGAACCTAGGGACAAGACGGGAATAAAGACACAGACCTACTAGAGAATGGACTTGAGGATATGGGGAGGGAGAAGGATAAGCTGGGACAAAGTGAGAGAGTGGCATGGGCATGTATACACTACCAAATGTAAAATAGATAGCTAGTGGGAAGCAGCCGCATAGCACAGGGAGATCAGCTTGGTGCTTTGTGACCACCTAGAGGGGTGGGAGAGGGAGGGTGGGAGGGAGGGAGACGCAAGAGGGAAGAGATATGGGAACATATGTATATGTATAACTGATTCACTTTGTTATAAAGCAGGAACTAACACACCATTGTAAAGCAATTATACTCCAATAAAGATGTTAAAAAATAAATAAATAAATAATAATAATAATAATTTTACACTTATTGCTTCATTAACTCGTGTTTGTTGATTACAGATGCTTGGTAATTGGAAACTATGAAATATTTGATAACGTAATCTAAACATTAAAAACAAAGGACTGTGCTATCACCACAATCATGTTTTGACTTTGGATTGTCTTTACTTAATATTTGGATTAAGAACACTGGATGAGAAATCTGTTCAACTCTCTTCTTCATCATATATATATTTTTAACTCTATTGTCTATTTTCTTTTTAAGCACATACAGACCAAAATATAGTATATTTAAGTGGCAGTGTAACAGGGAGGGAAGAAAAGCAGTTTGAAGAGCGGGGTGAAAGTCAGGCAAAGTTTTCCTGGACCAGGCTCCTCTGTTGTAGGGGTGAGCTGTCCCGTCGGAGGGCTGGCCTTCTCTGCCTCTTCCACTATTTTCAAGTTCTTCTGGGCCGTTCCTTATTTCTGAGGAACACGTACTTGGTTTTTCCTCTTCTGTCTACTTTTTTTTTTTTTTAATACATTTATTTATTTATTTTTGGCTGCGTTGGGTCTTTGTTGCTGCGAACAGCAGCTACTCTTCTTTGCGATGCACGGGCTTCTCATTGCGGTGGATTCTCTTGTTGTGGAGCACGGGCTCTAGGCGCGCGGGCTTCAGTAGTTGTGGCACGTGGGCTCAGTAGTTGTGGTGCACAGGCTTAGTTGCTCTGCGGCATGTGGGATCTTCCCGGACCAGGGCTCGAACCCGTGTCCCCTGCATTGGCAGGCGGATTCTTAACTACTGCGCCACCAGGGAAGCCCTTCTGTCTACTTTTGACCTAAGAGGAGATTGTTCTCACAGTTGTGGCCATGAGGAATAGTCGTTCACTAGGGAAGCCAGTTGATCATTTTCTGGCAGGGTCCCTCTGAGAGGCCACACCTTATTTTGATTGCCCGTGTCTGGGGTCTTTGCCTTAACATGTGCAGGTCAAGCATCCCCACAGGTGCATAAACTGGAGTGCCAACGTATTCATTTACTGTGAGAAACACGATTGCCAAGTGGGTCAGATATTTGTCTCAGCTGGTCAGTACATCTTCCAGCAGCAGAGTCTACGTGAGAACAACTAATCACAGGCAGAGCTGTGTGTGGTGGTCCCACAACTGGTGCACGGGGTGGCGTGGCGGTGTGGGACAATTCTTGCTCTTTAGCTCCCCCTTTCCAGGGTTAGCTGTTCTTTCACACACTATTCATTCACGGAACATTCTCCAAGGAGAGTGGGCAGCAGCGCTGGAGGGGTTCAGGGTCGCTTGTGTCCCAGCCCAGGTGTTTTCCACTTGACTGCACTGCCCTTCTCAGAGGAAAAGTCTCCACTGCCCTTCCTGAAATGTCTTCACCACCTCTCTTCCTTTGGACATTTGCCATCTTTTAGCCTTTGATCTCACTGTAACATCTCTACATCTCCCTTTCACTCTGGGCTCCCTCTCTCCAAAGTCCTTTTATCTTCTGTTTGTCCCAAACCCTGCAGGCTGTGTAACAAATCTCAAACCCTGGTGGTTTAAAACAACAACAATCGCTTTATTACCTTTCGTAGTTTCTGTGGGTTGGGGATTTGGGTAGGGCTTGGTTAGGCAGTTCTGGCTTGGGGTTTCAAGTCAAATAGTGGCTGGAATTAAAACAGTGCAGTACTGGAGGAGCTGGGGGTGGGGGGGTGGTCAGGCATCTCTCTCTCTCTGTGGAGACTTGGGGGCTCTCCATGTGGTCTCTTTGTGTGGGTTAGATTGGGCTTCCTCACAGCATGGTGGCCTCAGGGCAGCAAGACCGCTTACATGGCAGCTAGCTTCCCCCAGAGCAAGTATCCCAAGAGATCAGGGCAGAAGTGCATAGCATTCCTCTGACCTAGCCTTGGAAGTCACATAATGTCACCTTTGCCCTACTCTAAGTAGTCAAAGAAATCACAAAATCCTGTTCAGGTTCAAGGGGCGGGTATAGAGATCCCAACACTCAATGGGAAGACTGTCAAAGTCATGTTGTGAGAAGAACATGTGGGTGGGAGGTATTTTTGTGGCCATTTTTGGAAAGATAGAACCCATCACAAGTGCCATGACCCACCATCTGCTCCCCATTCCACATTGTATTAGTGTCCTAGGGCTGCTGTAACAACGTACTGCAAACTGGGTGGCTTCTAGAACAACAAAAAGTTTTCATCTCACTGTTCTGGAGACCAGAAGTCCAAAATCAAGGTGTTGGCAGAGCTGTGCTCCCTCTGAAGCTCTAGGGAAGTATCTGTCCCAGGCTTCTCTCCTAGCTTCTGGTAGTTCCTTGGTTCGTGGCTGTATAACTCCAGTCTTCAGATGGTGTTCTCCTGTGTGTGTGTCTCTGTGTCCAATTTCCCTTTTTATAAGGACACCAGTCATACTGGATTAGGGGTCCATGCTACTCCAGTAGGACCTCATCTTAACTAACTACATCTGCAACTACTCTATTTCCAAATAAGGTCACATTCTTATGTACTGGGGTTAGGACTTGAATCGGGGGTGTACACAATTCAACCCATAGCACACCGGTACCAAACCTCTGCAGGCTCCCCTCAATCCAGCAAAAGCTCCTTTTGCTCCAGTGAATCAGCTAGCACTTAGGAAATCAAACTAATTAAATGAATTCTCCCTATAGTGAGATTGACTAGTAATCAGTCCACCTTACCTTAACTCTCCATGAGAAGAGTTAGGTCAAATGAATCTGGCAGAATTTTCTATGGTTCTGGGGGAATTTGGGAGACAGCAATTCTTTCTTTAAATCAGGCTTAGTTGCTCCGCAGCATGTGGGATCTTCCCGGACCAGGGCACTTGGTTTTCCTCCATTTATAAGGCTCATCTCCCAACCTCTGCAGGACAAGGAAAGGTGTTCTTGACCTCCAACTTTTATCCCTGATGGTGAAGGCAGTTGCTCATTGATCTACTTGCCCAACAGCTTCTCCTCTAGAGCCTGAGGCTTCTGATGCCTGCTGTCTTTGATTCTCTTAATAAGGTCACATTCTGCCAGAGGGGGGATGCTTGTGTCTTTCAGTAGGTTAAATATGCTTTCAGACCCCTGGACATAAGATTTCTGGAAACACTTAGACCGTGGGCACCCCCTGCTGAGGAAGAAACCCAAACTGTGACTCCAGAGGAACTCACCAAGCTTTCACTGAGGCGTCCTTCTCCTTCTCTCTTGCTTCCCCATAGTTGGCTTGGCTGAGTGAAAAGAACACCAAATACCGCCACATACATGAGTGACTTAACCATGTAGCTAGATAGATACCATATCTGCCATTAAATGTACCTTTGTTGTAAATCTTGTTTGATTACAACACTAAACTCTGCCCATTTATTCTATTTCTGTGGGTTAGGACCACAGCTAACCCATAAGGGACATTTGTGCAAATTAGAAAATTGTTCCCTTCCTCTGGGTGAACACTGACTAAGGCCGGGTCGCAGGGCTGAGCCAGCAGAACATAGAGTGGATTTCTACCCTGTCTGCCCCCTTGGTGGGGTGTCCTTGTACAGAGCACAACTTTACATGGCAGCTCTGGTCCTACCCTTAGAAAATGGATGGAAATTGGCTGTAGACTAAGATGAATGAATCAGTTTGGAAGAGAGGGGTAATGATGGAAAAATACAGGTCAAGTCATTCAAAATGGTAGAATTAGAAGCCCTGTGTGTGGATACAAACAGCTAAAATTATCTGAAAGGTTTTACATAATCCTATCATCGAATTTATTTATGGCGATCTATTTTTAAATTTCTATGTCATATTAGACAGTCTGTTTGCACAAGGCCTGGTATGTAGTAGGAACTCAGTAAATACTTCTTGAATGAACCAGTACAGTATTTTAATTAGCTAGTCCTCATGTACTGGTGCAAAAGAACAGTGTCATGTTACAGCTGAAGTCATAGAGGGGAAATATCCCACTCAGGATTGTATGACATTCAAGGGGCCCAGGATGAACACTCCAAGGATTCATCTGAATTCTTTAAAGGTTTCATCAGCATTAACATTCTTTACTTAATACTTTATCTTGTTATTGCCTTGTCTGTGAGCTTAGGGATCCCAAACATTCTAACCACACTCCTCCTCCCCGACACACATGTTAGGGACAAGGACAGATTTCAGAGGTTCTTACATGAGGCACCTTTTTCTGGAAGGTTTTGAGAAGAGGCACTGAGAAATGAGTTCTCAGCCATTTTGGGGGCCCAAATATCTGATACTTAACATATATCTTTTTATTCTTAAGGCCAGTAGAGCTGTTACATAATCTGAATTTTCTTTTCTATCATCACTTGGGTATTTAGCTAATGAAAGTTCTTAGGAATTCTCTGGCGGTCCAGTGGTTAGGACTCGGTACTTCCACTGCAGAAGGCCTGGGTTTGATCCCTGGTCGGGGAAATAAGATCCCACAAGCCACGTGGCACAGCCAAAAAAGAGAGAGAGAGAGAAAGTTCTTGAAATACAAATTCTATCAGTTCTTACCCATGACCTATGAAGTATAGGAAAGTGCTTGTTCTAAGGAGAATTGATCATGTATTTGTTCTCCTTTCCCCCTTCCTCCCATTCAGTGTTAGTTGAACCCAGCAGAAGCTTCTGCATTTGTTCCTTGGTGTGGGTTGGGTGTGAGAGAATGTTTGGGACCAGAAGGTTCTGAGTCGGTTGGAGCTGGACAGTTGGAGTGAACAGCTGAGGGGCAGCTGGAAGGCTGGGTTGGCCTGGAGCCCTGGCAAGCCGAGGCCGGGGCTGAGGCAAGTGCCGTGGCGGCAGCCAGACCTGCGAAGAAGCAAAACAGGGGCCAGAGAGTGGCAACAACTAAGGAGAAAAACAACTTCTGAGAAAATAGCTTCTTTCTTTTTTTTTTTTTAATTTAATTTTATTTTTTTATACAGCAGGTTCTTATTAGTTATCTATTTTATACATATTAGTGTATATATGTCAATCCCAATCTCCCAATTCATCCCACTACCATCACCCCACCCCCGCTGCTTTCCCCCCTTGGTATCCACACGTTAGTTCTCTACAACTGTGTCTTTATTTCTGCCTTGCAAACCGATTCATCTGTACCATTTTTCTAGATTCCACATATATGCATTAATATACGATATTTGTTTTCTGAGAAAATAGCTTCTTAAATGGAAAAGAAATTCAGGGAACAGGAGGCTCCAGAACGAAATGGGAAGCCACTAGAATGGAAAAGGAAGTGAAACCAAGGGAAAAATGAGACATTTAACCCCAAGCTAAAGCAGTCTTTGCTTTTTTCCCTTTTTGAAGAATCAGTGTGGATTCTAAGGTGAATTTGTTAGCTGAACTGAGTAAAAGCTCTCTATTTTTTTAAAGCAACACGACAGTAGCCTAAATAGAGAATTCTGGGAACACCGGAAAAGACACAAACTCTAAAAGGTGACAATTCCAGGAAAATCTGGAATAATAAAAAGTAAAACATTTGGAGTCCCATCATCTACTGAAATACAACCCCTTGATGTACTTAAAAGATCCCAACGCATATACTCTGAGTATTACATAACAGCTACAGCTACATGGGCCCTGTATGATGTACCACAGGAAG
This sequence comes from Balaenoptera musculus, assembly GCF_009873245.2. Lineage (NCBI taxonomy): Eukaryota > Metazoa > Chordata > Mammalia > Artiodactyla > Balaenopteridae > Balaenoptera > Balaenoptera musculus. The sequence continues at coordinate 136,133,407 of NC_045785.1, forward strand.
TTGCCAGACCAGATGTAACCCTCAGAGGCTGAGAACTTGGGCTGCCTGCCCCCTGACTTTAAAAAAACTGAATTAGTCATTGATCCCTGAGGATCAAGGAGGGTTGAGGACGAAAGGCAAGCTGCTCTAACCCAATTTAGGCCTTTGCAACTGAAACTGCGATCAAATTTCAAAGATTTGTAAATTGCCCAGCTTCATAGACCTGCGATCGGTCTACAAGATGACATGTTTATAGGCCCAATGATGACATTTTCAAGGATTGGCCTCTGCCGCACGAATTAGTCGTTTCTCTGTGTGGCACTGTAGACACTATACTTTCATTAAAGCCACAGGGTTTATTTACTCCAGTTTCTCACTAATAATCTGCCACAGACAGTGATATTCAAGTTAAATTCTTATGTCTTTCATTAGTTAACCAGCCATTCATAGAATGTATGTTCCATGAGGCCTGAGACTCCTGTGCCTGGCACACAGCAGGCACTCAATACATGTGCATATTGACTAAATGAATTTCTGTAATACCTACCACGAGCCAGACTATACAGGCAATAGTGCCCAATGACGTTCTGAAAATTAGCAAGTGCAGAGATGGCCCAGACCTGTGCTTGTAAGCAAGTCAAGCTCACATAACACAGAATGATTCTAGGGAAGGTAATCTGGAATGTATTTCTGTAAAATAGACCCTGGGCTTCATGTTAATAGAGGAAATACAATTCTGACAGTGACCTTGTGTGATAATGCTGAACAACACAAGTTGGATAAAACTTTAGAGTCTAATGGAGACAGGGAAGCCTGCATATGAATATTGCATTAACGAAGGGGAGGAGGGAGAAAGGGGAGGACTGGGAAAAACCAGGGCTGCCCCCCTCCCCGCAGCAGCTGGGCTGGGCTTCCAGGGCCAACAGGCAGTTGTGATGGTGACATCTAGGAACTCAGGGATGTCCAGTGAGACAGAGTAAGCTCTAATCCTCTCGTTTCCTTTTGCCTTCCCCAGCTGTCCAGTCCTCAGAATTAACTCCCTCTCTCAACCCCTCAGTGCTCTTTGGCTCTGCCCCACAATGGACACTGGCTACTCTGTGCTGGAATTTATCTGTTTCCACACAGCTTATCTGTCTGGCTAGACTGGACACCGCTTAGGGACACAATTTGAATTCTATCTCCTTCGCTTGGTATCAGGGTGATCTTAAGTTATTTAACTTCTTAGCCTCTATTTTATAAAAGCAGGTAAGTACCTGTTTTCCCAGTGCTGACGTGTGAGTTAAAGGAGATGTGAGTGTATGAAAACACATGGCGCAGGGCGTGCCATGTGCGGTGTCTCTTCCTCTAGGTTTTCTCCAGGGACTACTCCCCATGTCCTGCATAATCATAGCTACCATTTATGGAGTGCTTACTATGAACTGGGCACTTCGCATATATTATCTCTAATTCCTCATAACTTCAGCAGCAGGCATTCCCATTTCGCTGAAGTTCAGATAAGTTCTATTTCTTGACACGGTCACGGTTCATAAATGGCAGAGGCATGATTCAAACCCAAGTCCTTCTCCATATACAGCTGTGCTCTTTCCAGTACATCACCCTATCTGCACACAGTAGGCACTCAGTCGATGCTTGATGGAAATTATAAAGTATCATCTACCCTAAACTACGTTCCATAGTGAACCTCCGGAACAAATGAATAAAAACAACTTTACAATGTATCAGAAACTAATAAAGTCCCTTATAAATTGTGAAAGGCTGGATCTTTTTGCTCAGGCTTTGATGATGTGACTTAAATGCTGAATAGGGTCAAATGAAACACATAGGGAGCTGTCACACATTTCATGGAAATGTCAGTAAAGCCCATGGATAAGATTCATTCTTTGGCAATTGTTGGCAGATGGCAATAGCTGAGGCACAAAGGGAAAATTAAAAAAGCTCCTCACCTTGCAAACAAACTCACCCAAGGTAGATCCAGTGATACACAGAATTTTTGAACTGGGAGGTCATTTAGGGGTTATATAGTTAAATTCTCTCATTTTACAGATGAGAAAATTGAGGCTTGGAGAGAGTAAAATGATTTGCCAAAGGAAAATCTAAAACTAATTACAAACTTCATATCTTTATAACATAACGTCACTAGTCATTAGGGAAATGCAAATTAAGACCACAGATATCACTACATACCTATAAGAACAGCTAAAATAAAAAGTAGTGACAACACCAAATGCTGGCAAGGATGCAGAGAAACTAGATCACTCATCCATTGTTTGCAGGAACACAGAATGCTAAAAGCATTCTGGAAAATAGTTTGGCCATTTCTTTAAAAACTAAGTATATGGTTATCCAGAAATTATACTCCTGATAATTTACTCCAGAGAAATGACAATTTATGTCTACATAAAAATCTGTACACATTGCTCATTGCAGCTTTATTTGTAATAGCTAGAAATGGAAAACAACCAAAATGTCCCTCCATAAAACAATGGTACACCCATGCTATGGAATATTACTCAGCAATAAAAGAGAATAAACTCTTTACACATGCAACAATTTGGATGAATCTCAAGGGCATTATGCTGGTTGAAAAAAGCCAATTTCAAAAGGTCACATACTACATAATTCCATTTCTATAACACTCTCAAAACGACAAAATTTTGAGAGATGGAAAACAGATTAGTAGTGCCAAGGTTAGGGATGGTTGCGGAGAAAAGGCTGGGTGTGATTATAAAGGGGTAGCATGTGAGAGATGGTAGACCTGTATCCTGATTGCAGTGGTGGTCACACAAATCTACACATGTGATAAAATGACACAGAACTCATGCAGCTCAATATTAAAAAAACAAACAACCCAATCAAAAAATGGACAGAAGACCTAAATAGGCATTTCTCCAAAGAAGACATACAGATGGCCAAGAGGCACATGAAAATCTGCTCAACAGCACTAATTATTAGAGAAATGCAAATCAAAACTACAATAAGGTATCACCTCACACCGGTTAGAATGGGTATCATCAGAAAATCTACAAACAACAAATGCTGGAGAGGGTGTGGAGAAAAGGGAACTGTTGGTGGGAATGTAAATTGATACAGCCACTATGGAGAACAGTATGGAGGGTCCTTAAAAAACTAAAAATAGAATTACCATATGACCCAGCAATCCCACTCCTGGGCATATACCCAGAGAAAACCATAATTCAAAAAGACACATGCACCCCAATGTTCATTGCAGCACTATTTACAATAGCCGGGTCATGGAAGCAACCTAAATGCCCACTGACAGCCAAATGGTTAAAGAAGATGTGGTACATATATACAGTGGAATATTACTCAGCCATAAAAAGGAACAAAATTGGGTCATTTGTAGAGACATGGATGGACCTAGAGACTGTCATACAGAGTGAAGTCAGAAAGAGAAAAACAAATACCGTATATTAACGTGTATATGTGGAATTTAGAAAAATGGTACAGATGAACCGGTTTGCAGGGCAGAAATAGAGACACAGATGTAGAGAACTAACGTATGGACACCAAGGGGGGAAGCAGCAGCGGGGTGGGGATGGTGGTGTGATGACTTGGGAGATTGGGATTGACATGTATACACTAATATGTATAAAATAGGTAACTAATAAGAACCTGCTGTATAAAAAGTAAATAAATAAAATAAAATTTAAAAGTATATCTATATATATATTAGGGGACTAAAAAAAAATTGCATAGAACTATAGGCACATACTGTATCAGTGTCAGTTTCTTGGTTTTGATATTGTACCATAATTATGTAAACTGTAACCATGGAAGAAACTTGGTGAAGGGTACCTGGGACCTCTCTGTACTATCTTTGCACTTTCCTGTGAAATCTCTAATTATTTACAAATAAAATATTTCTTTTAACTGAAGGACAATGCAGCAACTCATTTCTTTTATGATACTTGTAATTATCTGGCTTATATGAGACTAGTTCCACGTAAAGATTGGCCAAATAATAGAACAGTCTGATAGTTCTAGCTTGTTAAAGTGATCTGTGCCTGTTATCACAGCTACCCCCAAACTCCTTTTTAGAAAAATCCCATTTCATTTGCAATCAGATTGTAAACTAAGATATTTAAGGGGACCTGTTAACAATGGAATAATCTGAAAAGGCTGTCTTATTAGAGTTTGGTAATTTCATATTGTAATATTAAAATAATTTGTTTGGGAAGTGTTGGGAGCATTTCCACTGTTTTAAAACCCTGTAGAAGAAAAAGCGTAAGGTATTTGGTGCCGGGATCCTGCTACCGTCTTTTACAATTTGAAGGTGTCCCCACATAACGTAAGGTAAGCATCATCGACCTATGTGGCCAGAAATGCTCATCACTTGGTGGTGAGCAGCTCAAGATGATTTGGATGTTAAGCCTCTTTTTGCAGAGGCAGGGGGGCTACCTCTTAAGATTGATTATACTTCAGCCATTCGGATTGTCGGGTTATCAAGCTGGTTCCCTTGCAGCGGCCGTTTTCTACTTGTTCACAGCTGTACCTTGAGTCTGGTACATCACCTGTTTTCTGGGGCTCTTAGTGACCTAAGGGGTGTGACTAATGCTTTCCGTTATGACTGTACTGGTCAACCTAATGACTGAACTTCAGTTAACTGCATAGTTCCTTAGGGGCCGTTCCTCATGGAATTGATCCACATGTGTGGTTAGGTGTGATGCAGCTCACCTCCTTGTAGGGGAGACAGACAGGTAAGAATACAATAGAAATTCATCGTGATCAGTCCTACAACAGGACTACGTGCAAGGACAAAGGTGGGATCCAAGAGGGCAAAGGTAATTCTGTGATGAAGGGCGGGGGGGGGGGGGGGGGGGGGGGGGACAAGGGGAGCACTGAGGACCAAGGCTCATGGTGTCAGAGAAAGAGGCTTAAGCTACTTTTTCTTCTACTAGTTGCAGAAGAGGATAAGATACAGAAAGATGGGAGTGAGTGGAAGAGCTCCAGCTATCATCCAACCCTTAATGAAGCAGCATCTGACCCCGAAGCGTGCTAGGGCACCGCACGTGTCTGTGTTGTTCACTGAGGTATCTCTAGCACCCAGGACAGTAGCTGGCACATAGTAGTGTTCAAAAAATAGCTGTTGAATGAACAAATAAAAAGAATACATTAAACACATCCTCTGTTCACTTTATCCCTAATGACTTTTTTGATCAGCTCAGAATGCTACACGGTGACATCCCAGAAGCCAAGGAAGGAGATTTCAACAAAGAAAGTGTATTCTGTGATGTTGGGTCTGGATGGGGCCAAACTCATCCAGGTGTTCCCAGGGCCCAGTCTGGGGCCCAGTACAAGTGGACAGAGCATCTTCATTGGATAAATGACATCAAATAGTTTTTTTTTAAGAGTTAACTAGAATGTTGTGATGGCTGTTTCTGTCCTCTTATATTTTGTTGGTTTAGAGCCCAAACTGCAGAGATTTTAATAAACCCTGGAAACATTTAGGAAACATCTCAACTCCTTTTTCCTTAAAATATTTCTCCACTGCCACTAACGTGGCAAATAAAATTGGGCTACGCAAAGTCTTTTTCGTTCCTCTTTTTCTAGTGTGTTGGATCTCGAAGGGACCTTAGATGAACCTCATCATTTCACAGATTAGGATCTTGTGAACCGTGAAGTCCCACAGCTTGCTCAGGGTCACCTGACTGGCTAGTGGCAGAACCCCGGGAGAATCTAATTCCTCATCCAGTGTTCTCTCTACTATCCCCTGCTCTCTCTCAAAAATTCAAAGCAACAAATGTTTGTGGGGTGCCTATTAGATACAAGACAGTAGGCTGGTTTCTACTGGAGAGACAGAGGTTGAAAAAAGGTCCCTATCTTGAACCATTTTATAATCAAGTAGAAAGAAAGACATGTATGTGGAAAATTCTAGAAAATACATGCAAAAATAAGTGACATGAAAAAATCCATGTGGGAATGAACTTCAACTTGAAGGACTGGAGAAGACTCTGGGGCGAATGTGATATCTTAAGTGTGCCCACTCTGTTCCATAGGGAGAGTGGTGGTGGGTGTGTGGATATGGGGGCGGGGACGTCAAATCCATCACTGGTCCCAGAGGCCATTTCCCGCACAGCTGGTGGGTTGGAACGCTGCTCACCGCTCACTGTGTGCTCACAGGAGACGCCAGGAACCATGATGATGCTCAGGCCAACCACAGGTTTTCTGAGCAGAGAAAGAACCAGGCTCAGTATTTCAGGCACATACTTACTCCCTTATCTTTTGTTAATCTACAGTGTTCATAAACGAGGGCTTTCGAGCCAATAGTCTTAGTTTGAAATTCTGGTCAATACAACTTGATATTGTAAAACCACCTCCAGAAATGCCGAGGATATTAAGTGATACAGGACTGCAGAGAATAGTCAGTAGAATTAATGTGCTAATGAGGTAGTAACACAGCTTTGCTCAGGGTTAACACTTTCCGGAGCCAACCAATTAACTGCCCGTTCTAAAACCTCCCAGGCATATTCTGTGTTCAGAGCTTGGTAAAGCCCCTGGCCTATGTAAATCTCAGCCCTCCTATGCTTTTTGTTGTTTTTTGCAGGACTTGGGGAGTGGGAGAGGAATTGAAAATGAATGACCTAAAGCTAGATGAGTGATAAATCCCAGGTTGCGTTACCTTGTTGTTTTACCAAATATTGGTTATATATCAGCATAATCATGTACTTGTTTAGCATCATAGCAGTCCTTCATGGATTCACACAGCCTTTCTCCAACCCCAATTTGGGTCAGGGCAGAAGTCATGCTCTCGGGGCTGCAAGTATTCTGACTGCTATTCTGCCACCAACCTTGCTCTCTAATTAACATCCCTCTACCATGCAGAGTCCTTGCCAAAACAAAAAGAATGAAAGCATCTCTGGATCCTAACGTCTAACATTTGAGTCAGCCACAGACGGCTTTGTGGGAGGGTCCTTTGGAAATAGTACAGCACATACACACACCCATTACCCTCTTTACTCTGAAAGCCCTTCTCTGGTCTCCAAAATATCCATTCTCTTCATGAGGTATTTTTCTTCTTTAAAATGTTTCACAAAGTCAAAGTTGGGAAAGATAATGTCATAAAACACTTCACATTTGTGGCGCTATATACCGCTCCTCCATTCTCTTTCTGGGAAAACTTTCCCTCAAGGACGGATAACTGTTTTTCTCCTTTCTAAATCATTAATTCAACAAACATGTGCTGAGTGTAACCCTGTGCATGCCATGTACAGTGCTAGGTGCTGAAGAGGATATATTAGGAACAACTCTTGTTGGAACATCAAAGTGAATCATATCACTTCTCTATTTTGTTTATCTGTTAGAAGAGTTTGCCAATTGTATATTCCCTTTTCTAAAATATCAGGAGAAAAAGAGATAATTTATGAGTATTCTAAGTGTCTTCCTCTACTATATATTCTCCCATCCATCCATCCATCTATCCACTCACCCCAACACTTCCAACATTCTGTTGTCTCCTTTGGACCAAGTGCTGTGCTAGGCACTAAGGATGTACACCTATCTGCTGCCCTCAGGGAAGTCCCAGTCCAGAGGGACATGGTTGTATGATCAGACCATGAGCCAGAATGTTATTGTTAGAGTGGAAGCATGTACTCAATGCAAAAGGAACCAAGCCCATGGTTTCTAGTGGCTGAGGCTCATTGTGAGTTAATTCATGGAACAGGTTTCTGTTTTTGATAGCTGCTTTAATTCCCTTTGGGTATATTTTCAAGGAAATTTAAAAACAGCAAAACCTAGAATCCAATTTGATATGTATAATCTTTTAATCCTTTGGGGACATATTTGGTCCTTCTGTTTCTCTGCCTCCTTTACCTTCAGGCTCCCGAACTTCTCGAAGTCAGGTCGCTGGTCTGTTCCCTTTGTTTAGTGTATCGTGTGCTTTCTCTTCCTATCCACATCGCTTCTCATGACAGGAGACGTTTCAGGACCCCAGAGAGCCCTGGCTGGCAGAACAAATTGACATGTGGGAGTGTGAGATGCCGTCTTTCAGAAAAAAAGCAAGAGGAAGAGGTAAAAATGGCAGGCTGAGAGAGCAGAAAAAGGAAAAGAGAAAAAAGAAAGAGGACAAGGCAGAGAAGAAAAAAGAAAAAAATAGCAACACCAGCCCTAATCAGATCTCTCCAGACCTGCTGTTGAGCAATTTCTGTAACTGAGAGTCAGGTTTAGAAAAAACCTGGCTGGAACGGTCTTTCCCAACACGGGGGCGAGGTGGGAGCAGAATTACAGGAATACCAGAAGACTTGACTCACTGAGTCGCATCTTAAACGGAGATTTTGTTTCAAAATTATGAACTGGGGGTGTGCGGTGGGGAGAAAACCTTCCCAGCATCCATCATGTGTTGCTTTCGAAAATTATTATTTTGGAGCACAAGCTGTTTCCTGTCTTTAAAGCCTATTATCTATTTCCCTTCCAGGTGGAGCCTGGGCTGCCTGCTAATTTAATCCCCTGGGTTTCCCCCTCTGCCTTCAAGATCTCACAGAGATTCAGGCTTCCTAAAGAGGGCACCTTTGTGTCTTCCTCCCCTGAAGGCTCCCATCTACCCTGGCAGCCAAGGAGATGCTATTTTGGGTAACAGCAGCTGAGTGGGAAGGATTGTTAATTGTTTGTCAAACCCATCCAGTCTAGTTAGATCTCAGGGAAGGAAAAAAAAAAAAGAACAAAGCCATACCCCTTCCTTCATTCTATTTTACTCTCCCAAAGCGGGGGAGGGGTGGGTGCGGGTAGGGCCGTGGTGGGGGTGGGGGTGGGGGTGGGGGTGGGATAACTGGCTTCCTTTCCGCCTCAAGCAAAAGCACACAAACTAATGTTTAAAAAAAAAACTAATTCTTCTAGCCAACTGGAAACACATAAACATAATATTGGCCCAAGAACCAAAGTAGTTTTAAAATCATTTACAAGCCTCAAAACAAACAAACAAAAAAACCCCAAACAAACAAGCAAAAAAACCCCAAACAAACATAAATCCCATCACAACAAAAGAGACATCAGGGGCGCTGCCATCCAGTGGGACCACAGCATTTATTCAAACCACTGCGGCCAAAATGACTAAGCAGATCCCCCCACCCCGGCCAGCACCCACTGACACACTGGAAAACAATTCTACCCAGGCACACTAATCAGAACACCCACGGCGACACGCACTTACTCCATCACAGCGTGGACAAATTCAAAATCAAACAGAAAATGACCCACACTGAGAAAGGGCTCCTCAGGACTCTGACCTCAGGCAGGGTCCCCCACGTGACTCTGAAACTTCCTAAGCATTGCATCAGCCTACTAGGAAAGGGGACGAAAAGACTGGGAACCAAAATGTTACACTTCTTAAAAGGGCAATGCCACAAAAACATTTTGTAACTGTTTTTTCTTCCTTGACCAATTCTCCTAAGAATGATGTCTAGACTTACTTGACTTTTAAAGAACACTTGTTTTTTTCACAATGATCTTTTTGGTATTTTCCGGGAATGCCAAAAGGAATTATCTCAGTAAGAAAGGATCTGAACTCAGAGAAATTTATAAGTGATAATGGTTCAGGGGATGGATATGAGAGTGCTGCCTATTTTACAATCGTTTTCCCTCAAAAGAGCTCAGACTGCCTTATAAACATAAATCTGCTAATCCACACACTAGCTCCTGGTTAGACAGCAGATCTGAAACTTCCTTTTACACTGGAGGAGGTGTCTGTATAAATACTTACTCAGAATTTGCTTAGTCAAAATGAGCATGAGATGGGTTAGTGATTTGGGGTTTTCTAACTGAATGAGCATTCATGTTGAAATTTAGATCAGTTGTGTTGATCTAAAATGGACTTGACTGATGAATTAGAATTTGTTCCATTAGCTACAGCAATTAGAAGGGGAGTGAGGAGATGAGGCAAGACTTTCTTATTGGCTGAAAGAGATATAGCTTGCCCCTAAATGAGGTGCTGATAGCCAGTAGGGTTTTCAGTACATCATAACCAGTAATGTTTAATTAGAAAAGAGTAGGCAAGCAACTACTCTCTTAGTAATAGTATCACATATTTGTAAATAGCATGGCAACAAAAGCAAACCGTCTATCAAAAAAAAACACCCCTTATTTTATGTGAAAAATGGCTTTTATAGGGAAATGGTAGAGCTTAGTGTCATGAATAATTATGAGCCAGGGTAAGATAAAATGCATTTGTGGTGATAGTTTGGTTGTTGCCACTAGAATAATTTGTCAAGTACTCTTTTTTCCCCCTTCTAGTTGGCTGTGTTCAAATATGTTAGCCTCAAATTTTGGGAACCCATTAATTGGTTTATCAAATAGTTATTGATCCCTTGATATGTACATAGCGATACTCAGGGTTCTGGGTGTAGTGGAAACAGGATGCAAAAAAGTGTAATGGAGCACCTCTCAGCACTTTATATTGTTATTGGGAAATAAATACGTCCACATCAAAGTTAAATAACCTGTGAGTAAATAAAATACAAAACAAAAACATAAGGGTATCATAAGATAACAAGTGGTATTGTGGTTTTAAGTAACAAATGAATGTTAGGTTATGAGAGTGTGTGTGCCCAAGTGAACACATTGTAAATACCATTGGGCATGGAAGGCTTCCTGGAGGAAATGGTGGTGCAGCGTTTGGGCAGGAGGGGAGAGTGCATTCTGTTGAGGAAGCAGCAGATGAGACATATACTTTTGATTAGACCTGTCCAGCTGAGGAAGAGGTGGGGCATTTATGTTGCTCAGGGTAGTAGAAAGGTTGGAAAGACTTGCCTAGATTCATTGAATCATAGAATTCTGGACCTGAAATGATCCTAAAACAATCAGCTAGGCCACTGGTTCTGAAACGTGGCTGCACACTGTAATCACCTACAGAGCTTTAAAACATCCACTGCCTGGGTCTCACCCCAGAGATTCTGATTTTGAGTCATCTGGGGTGAGGTCTGGGAGACTCGATATTTAAGGCTCCCCAGATGATTCTAATATGCAGCCATCTTCTGAGGACCACTGATTTAGTCCAACTGCCCAATTTTACAAGACAAGGACCACCTGCAAATCTGCCCATGCACAGCTGGTAAGAAGCCAGGCTCTGTTCCCCCATTCCATTCCAGGCTGTTTGTTTTTAACAATGTATGTAGTACTCTGAAGACCAGGCCAGAGGGTTGGATTTTTGCCATAAAGGTCATGGGGAACCACTGAAGGTTTTTGTGCAGGAAAATGGCCCATTGAAAACAAATGGTCCTGCAATTCCAGGTGGACTTCAGAATTGAAAAGATTCAATGCACCCTAAAAACGCCTGAGAATGAGGCTGTCCAAGTGAGTAGGCTTTCTCTCTGAAATTTGTGTGCATGTTTGTATTTTGGATTTTAAAATAATATTGTGATAATTTATGTGTTATCACATTCAGATACGTAGAATTGGGCTTCTCTAACTTTGTGGCTACTTCTCAGTTCTAGAAAGAACTTTCTTCTGGCCAATTAGCTCTGTTTTTTACATTTTTCTTTGATTTTCTCCTCACCTCTACAACCATCTAAGTGTTTCATGTTTCACTTCCTTTTCACTTTGTCTTTCCTTTGCTCTCCCTCTTCACCAATCAAGGACATTTGTTAATTGCTCACAATATGCTCATACATATTTATATGTCCACACCTCCCTATCCCTTTATTATCCCTAGGGCAGTGTTGTCCAATAGAAATATAATTAGAGCCACATATGTAAAAAGAAACGGGTTAAATTAATTTTAATAATTTTATTTAACCCAATATATTCAAAATGTTATCATTTCAACATGTAACCATTCTTAAAAACATTAATGAGATATTTTACATTCTCTTTTTGATACTAAGTCTTTGAAATCTGCTATGTGTTTTACAACTACAGCATCAGTTTGGATGCTAACCATGCAAACCTCAAAAATATGACACAAGTTGGGTTTCAGTAAAAGGATTTTATGTTGTTTCAGTTTTTAGATTTGAATGGAATAAAATGTAAAATTCAGTTCATCAGTTGCACTAGCCACATTGGCCTAGGGGCTACAGTATTGAACAGTGCAGGTCTAGGGTCTTCTGTAGTGGTGTTTTTTCATTCTGTGATTTGAGAGGGTACCATGCTCATTTTAATGAGTTTGAATGCTCTACTTATTGAGGGAATTTGTTTTTCTTTGGAGTATTAAAGGAGATGAGGTATGACAAAGATGATCATAAAAACATCCTAAGTTTCTCTGAACCAACATACAAAATTTAGGACAAGACAGAGGGTGGGGCTGTAACAGTTTTGGAAGGGAAACGGGGAGGAGAAAAAAAAAGACAGGCAGGTTTTGGTGCCCACCCCTAGTTGAACGCTATTTTTTTTAAATTTAATTTAATTTTTTTAATTTTTGGCTGCTTTGGGTGACTTCGTTGCTGCACACGGGCTTTCTCTAGTTGCGGTGAGCAGGGGCTTCTGTGTGGGCTTCTCATCGTAGTGGCTTCTCTTGTTGTGGAGCACGGGCTCTAGGCGCATGGGCTTCAGTAGTTATGGCACGTGGGCTCAGGAGGTGTGGCTCGCGGGCTTAGCTGCTCACGGGATGTGGCATGTGGGATCTTCCCAGACCAGGGCTCGAACCCGTGTCCCCTGCACTGGTAGGTGGATTCTTAACCACTGCGCCACCAGGGAAGCCCCAAATGCTCTTTGACGATAAAGAAATTCTATAGTTGTCAAGCCGCCAAGAGAAAAAAAAAGATGTAAAATATGCCAGAAGAGCGAGAGAGAAAAAGTTGAAAGGTGAATTTGCCTGTTCTCAGAAGAGCAAGAGGGCTATTATTTACATAAAAGTGCTTATAATATATTTCTGTGGAGCTTTCCTCCTGAAGAACTCAGGATGCCATGCAAATGATTACTCACTTACATAAGCAACTTTGACCAAAATGAATTTCCAAATGTCCTAACATTGAAAGGTAGGACAGAACGTTATTTCACTCACCCACTTCTCACCCACGGTTACTTCTCACAGAGCTATTGTGTGCATGATCCATAGTGGGTTTGCATTGTTCTTACACAGACTAGACTCCACTTAAGGCAATATAAGCTCTGTAATCATCTGATAGTAATACTTAGTCTTCAATTCGTCATGCAAACGAGAAAGTCAACAGCAGTGGGCAGACAGGCCCTGTGTTAAAAGGAATCCTCAGGCCAGAGCCTAGACAGTGCCTGAGTGGGGACAGCCGTGGCCAGCACTCAGCGCGCTAATCTGCTCGTGCCCCAGGGGAGAAGATGGGGCGTGGAAGGGCAGGACAGACTTGATGGACATCCTCTGGCCACTTCTTCCAGAGCAGTTGCTTCCTCTGTCCTTCTGATACCCCCAGTGTGTCTCATCGTGCTACCAACTTTTTTTTAACTGAGAGAATCCTAAAGATTGATGACGGCAAATTCTAACTCTGCTTTCTAAAGCTTAGAAGAGTACGTTCTATACTTTCTCTTTTTTTTCCGATAGGTGGAGGTGAAGCTTGCTGATCATGAGAGCCTAGGTCCTCCAGAGATGAGTTCTCAAGGTTCTGTTTTGTTCTCAGGATTAGAGGAACTCCTGATAATAAGAGCAATCAGGCTCAGTTTCAAGTCAGCAAACATCTATTGACCATCTATTACTTGGTATAGTAGAAAAAGCATTCAAAATTCAACAAATGCTAACAGCACACCTACTATGTGCTTAGTACTGAGCTAGGCACTGGTATAATAATAACAATCACGATAAATAAATGTTTTAATGGCACTAGGAACGGTACTAAACACTGTAGGTATTCTTATGATTCCCATTTTACACAATAGGTGACTGAGGCACAGAAAGATTAAATAACTTGCCCGTGTTACAAAACATAATTTTCTTTTTTTTTTTCCCCTAAAACACAGATTTTTTTCCTTTTCTTTTAAATTTATTTTTGGCTGCGTTGAGTCTTTGCTGCTGCACGCAGGCTTTCTCTAGTTGCAGCAAGTGGGGGCTACTCTTTGTTGCGGGTGCGGGCTTCTCATTGTGATGGCTTCTCTTGTTGCGGAACACAGGCTCTAGGCATGCGGGCTTCAGTACTTGCAGCACATGGGCTCAGTAGTTGTGGCTCACGGGTTCTAGAGTGCAGGCTCAGTAGTTGTGGCACACAGGCTTAGTTGCTCCGTGGCATGTGGGATCTTCCCGGACCAGGGCTCAAACCCGTGTCCCCTGCATTGGCAGGCAGATTCTTAACCACTGCGCCACCAGGGAAGCCCCATAATTTTCTTATTTCACCTAGATGTGAAATAACTTTCCAAAGGTCACACAACAGGTAAAAAGTGGAACAAGGCAATCTAGCCCCAGAACCCCACACTCGAGCTTTAGAGTTAAATAGGTTCGGAGTTGAAGCCCACCCTCTCCACCTACAGCTGTAAATTACTTAACCTTTCAGAGTCCTAGTTTCGTCACCTGTAGATGGAGATAATGACATGGACTTTCAGAACTTTATAAGGATGATACATAATGCCTATATGTGATTAGCTCAGTGCCTGGTAGACAATATCATTACTAGGGATTCATTAGTTCAAGTGCATAACCACTCAGTATGCACCTGGTATGGCCATCCCAAGTGTTAAAACCTTGAAATGCTTCCATGCCAGTTGGCAGAATCTCTTGAGTGCCCCCCTTCCAGGCCACGCAGCCCCTCCTGTAGGAGCCTGCCCATAACCCCCAGCACTGTAAAGGCCTCCAGGACTCTGTCCTGATGGTCAGTGCCTGTATCCTACAGTTGTTAAATATTTTCACTATCTCCTGGCTACAAATATGAGATGGGCTCCTGCCTTTGATGAGAGCACAGTTTGGGAGGGGCCCTGGGCATGACAGGAGAAAGTAATGGAGACAGTGATGAAGGAGCCTGCTTCCACCATGGAGGATGGAGCAATGCCCAGCTCAGGTGGGTCTGGAAGTCTTCCCCCGAGGCTTGCTCTATCAGTGACCTGTTTGGGTGGGTGAAGGCATCCCATATCATCACTAAAGTTCCTTTTGTCTCTCGGCTTTTTCATTCTTGCTACCTCCACCTGGTTCAGACCTTTATTACTCTTTGCCTAAACTCCCGCAAGAGCTTTATAATTAAGTGGTCCCCTTTATAATTAAGTGGTAATTAAGTGTACTGACCGTTCTAGAATACATTCTGAGGTTCTCTTACTCAACAACTTTTAGTAGCTCCCTGTAGGAAGCCCCATCTCCTCACTGAGGCATCCACAACCCACTACCATGTAACCCCAGCTTCTATTCCCAGTCTTTTCCACTTACTATAGGTGCCTGGCATCTCTGCCAAATGAGGTGTTCCCTACGATGGACTCTGTTGCTCCTGCTGGTTGGAACTTGTGGAGCCCACCTCAGGGTTTTTCAACGCCCACCTCAAATACAACTTCTTTCTCCCATCTATGTTCCTGCCTTCCCCAGCCTCTTTTTCCACCCCAAGTCATGTGAGGAGTGATGTGTTCTAATAGCTGGCGTCCATTGCTAGTTTATTATATGTCAGGCTGTTCTAGGAGCTTTGAATGTGTTACCTTGTTTTCTCCTCACAAAAGCTCTAAGAGGTAGACACTATTATTATCATCTCTATTTTAAGATAAAAAAGTCCAAGACAAGTGAAGTAATTTTCCAATTCAGAGAAGTGAAGTAATTTTCCAAAGGTCACACAGCAAGTAAAAAGTAGAGCTGGGATTCCAACTCAGGAAGCTTGTCTTCAGAGCCTGAGCTCTTAGTGTTTTATAGTGATGGCCAGCTCTCAAAGAAAGAGAAAACAGAAGAAAAAATTTCTCATGTTATTACTCAAAACACATGGCTTGCTTTTGTAATTACTTGTGTTGTTATTTTATCTCCTTCTTTACTCGAGCTGAAAATTCCTAGAGGGGAGAAATACTGGGTCCCATGAACTGGTGTCTGTTATCGTCATTAAGTTGGGGGAATAGATAATTACTGAGCCATCACATCCTTTGGGGGCCTCCTGATTATGAATTAGCCATAATCAAGCCCACCTTTCACTAATATTTTTCCTAACTAAATACACTACTTGGCCAAACCCTGATACAAGATCAGGCCAGTGTTCCACGTGGACTCCAAGAAAACTGTGCTTAGTTTTATAACTCAGATTGTTGCTGAGAGTTGTCATTCATCAGAAGATGCTGCATAATACAGCAGATGTGTATGTGATTTCTCCTTTTTAGAGTTGGATAAATTAAAGCATCCTAAGGTTATTTACCAGAGTCATCAGGCAGGTTTGTGGTGGAGCTTAGGTTGGACTAACTCAAACTGACTCTCCAGGAACCCAGTCTAGGACCCTGGACAACCCTGTGCTGTAAGGCTCAGTAAATAGACTAAGTCGTTGATTGACCAGAAAATTCTGGAACACTCTTCCCCTGTATTTTTACCTTGACACAAAATAAAATTATGACATCATGATGGGAATACAGGACTTCTCTATTTGTATTTTTAGAACTTGTTAGATTTTTCCAAGGATGGACTGGTCAGTCCTGTTGAAGAAAAATCACTGTGGAGAACGTGTACCACCTTTCATTGTAACTGATCTGACAACTGTGTTGGTTTTAGAATCTGGAGAACAAAGTGATAGATGCTAGCTTTAGTGGAGAACCAAAAACTTTGTACATAGACACAAAGCCTTCATAAGCAGTCAGAAACTTTGGAACTTTTAGAACTCCCTTTTTCTTTCTTCGGTGTTAAAATTGACAGGTGCTAACGAGTGTATGTGACTCTAGAAGGCAAGGGATTTATCCAAAATTAATATCTGCTAAATATCTTGTAGTAACACTATTTGTTATCCAAGGGTATCCTGTGCCACGTTTTGCCATCATCTCCATTTCTGTCGGGTTGCCCCGGAGCTTACGGGTGTGTGACGCCTTGCAAACGGTGGCGGGGGAGGGAGGAGTGTTGATCAGAGAAGGATCAGGACTTTATTGCAGAGCAAAGTCCACCACCATAGTCGGATGAAAGTTCGAATGGTTTAGTTCGCTTTGGTTGCGGCAAGTAGCGCACAGGCCAGCAAGTTTAAGTACAAACAACACCGTGGCCATCCGGTCCCCCGCCGCTCGGAGCACTGGCCGCGACCCGCCGGTCAGCGGTCGCGCGCGTCGCCCCCTTTAAGAGCCTGCTCCGCGGGACCAACGTTCGAATGGCCCTGGCGCCCCTCCTCGGTCTCCGATTGGCCGCACGAGGCGCACGAGGGCGCGCCGATCGGCCCCGGAACGGTTGGCGGCCCTTCGCTATTGGCTGTCGGGAGGCCTTTATAAGGCGCCCGGAGGCCAGACTGCCCTCAGTTAGCGACCCGACCCCAACCTGGCTGCGGAGCTGAGGTGGGGAGGGCGCAAGAGCTACCGAGTGCGTCGCCGGAGCCGTTTCTATTCGGAGTCTTCAGAGATCCAGAGTCCACCGCCGGGGCGGACTCGTTGACGCCTATCGTTCCCGTCTGAGCTTCGGAACGTGGGTTGGGGCTCACTCTGTCACCTCCGCGCCAGCCCTGGGAAGGTGAGGCAGGATGGAGTTCAAACTGGAGGCTCACCGCATCGTCAGCATCTCCCTGGGCAAGATCTACAACTCGCGGGTCCAGCGCGGCGGCATCAAGCTGCACAAGAACCTCCTGGTCTCGTTGGTGCTCCGCAGCGCCCGCCAGGTCTACCTGAGCGACCCGTGCCCCGGCCTCTACTTGGCCGGTCACCCGGGGGCTCCGGCGCTGCCGCAGCAGGCTGGGGAGTCGGTGGCCGGGCCACCCGCGGGCTGGGGGGAGCCACCTCCGCCGGCCGCCTGTGCCGCCTGGCCGGAGCCCGAGCCCCAGATGGAGCTCCCTGCCGTCCCAGAAGTGCCACGGGAGGGTGACGCGGAGCCTCCGGCCACGGTGACGGGCGCCGGGGACACCCTTCAGGGCGGAGAGGCGGAGGCGGCGGAAGCTGCCTGGCGCCGCGTGGAGGGACCGCGAGAGACGGCGGTCGGAGGAGCCGGGGTTCCCGCCGGAGGCTCAGACGTCTTCCCCCAGGGACCTGGGGCAGCGCGCCGCCCCTGCGGCTGCCCCCCGGGGGACGAGGACAAGATGAGCGCATCTCCCCGCGTGGACGGCTGCCGCGCGCCGCGCCCCGCCGGGCCCGAGCCCCCCGTGCCGCCCCCCGTCTGC
This sequence comes from Balaenoptera musculus, assembly GCF_009873245.2. Taxonomy (NCBI): domain Eukaryota; kingdom Metazoa; phylum Chordata; class Mammalia; order Artiodactyla; family Balaenopteridae; genus Balaenoptera; species Balaenoptera musculus. The sequence goes on from NC_045785.1 coordinate 136,151,517, forward strand.
CCCAGGAAGCGCGGCGCGGAGGGGGTGGGCGGCGGCCCCGCGGACTGCCCGGCTCCCGGCTCGACCCCGCTCAAGAAACCCCGCCGGAACTCAGAAGAGCAGCCGGGCGGGGCGGCGGCGGGGGCGGCCGCGGAGGAGGAGGAGGAGATGGAGACCGGTAACGTGGCCAACCTCATTAGCATCTTCGGTTCCAGCTTCTCGGGACTTTTACGGAAAAGCCCCGGGGGCGGCCGGGAGGAAGCGGAGGGAGAGAAGAGCGGTCCGGAAGCCGCCGAGCCCGGGCAGATCTGCTGCGATAAGCCGGTGCTGAGAGACATCAACCCTTGGAGCACTGCCATCGTGGCCTTCTGAGCTCTCGGATCCCCGAGCGGGAAGAGGTTGAGCAGCGGGCGTCCCGACGTGAGGGCTGGGCCTCTCCGGCTGCGAGGACGCCCCAGAGGCCGTCGGCGCCGAGCGTGAGGAGACCGGGTGCCGCCGGGCGGCACCGACTGCCCTCGGGCTTGGCGGCCGGCTGTGCGGAGCCTCTCGGGTCTCCTCTTGAGACTGGGGAGTGTGAGGCTTATCGGAAGAGCACGATCGTGGACTTTTGTGTCTGTGTGTGTCAGTTTGTGTCGTTGAATTAGGACTACTTTGTGTCTCTGGAGTGCATCCCCCCTTCCCCTGGGCTTGGGAGGTTGGGGGCAGACAGGGACTTTCCGCCGCCGGCAGCGCCGAGAAGGAAGCGGCGGGGAAGGCCGGGGCCGGGGAGTTCCCCGTTGGCTGGCGGGGGAGGAAGGGACTTCACACAGACCCCTCACGTGAAAGCTAGGACCGCACCGGGGCCAGGAGCGGCGCTTCCTCGCAGGATTTCCTCACACTAGAGGCATTTCGTCCGGACTAGGGGCTTGTGTGATTTCTCTCCCTCCCCACCTTTCTCTCTCCCTGAAGAAACGTTTATACTCTGTGATCGCTCTGGGAAAGGGGAACGTTAGCGGTCCTTGTCTTCCCGACAGGGAAGAAGCTTGATGAACTTCACGGCGGAGTTCAAGCTGGGAAGTACGGAGTTTATAGATAAAAGATTTATTTTTTAAAAGCTCTAGATCAGACCTACTACACAGTGCTTTTAAAAACCGTTTAAGGAAACAAAGTTTACAGACAGAAGCCCTAAGTGGAAAGACCTTATGGGTTTGTAGATAGTGACTCCAGTCTTTGTTGTATAAAGGTTGGGGGAGCTGACAAGGTTTTTGTACAGTATTTTCTCCTTCGTTGTTTTGATTTTTGTATAAAAATGTAACTTTACGTGTCTGACACGTATTAAATATTTTGAAGCAACTTCACCGCCTCCTTGTCTGTAATCACCTGTCTGGGTTGGGAGGGAGGAAAGTGGGAGGAGGGGAAGTATGGTCCGCGTGGAAAATTGAAGGTGTGGTTCTTCATATCAGTTGTTCACAGACTGGGGACATTGTTTGCTGGCTTCACTAAGTATCCAGAGAGACACATTTAAGCTTTCTCCTGCACATCAAGAGGAGTGCTCTTAGATACTAATATCAGTGCTATGCCAGTTTCTTGAAACCTGCCACTGCAATTGCCTTTTCTAAAGTCTAGGCGATTTGATTTTTTACAGCCCAGTCTTACAGTGTCTAATATTAAATAACTTAAGTGCCAACTTCTGAAGCCCTTCCCATCCACGGAAGTGTTTTTCACTAAAATTTTTAGTTTTCTGTTAGGTAACGTGGGTCATCTTTCAACTTTGTTACTGAACAAAACCTGACATACGAAGGAAGCCTGATGAGATTGACATGCCCAGCTGATCAGGCCTACCTCTGCATTCCAGTGGATGTCAGGATGGAATTTTCAGTGCTTTAAAAAAAAATTATTTTTTAAATTATATCTGTAGAAAGTAAATGCATCAGTGAAAGGAAATAGCTTGTGTCAAACTAGATGAGGACAGAGGCCAAGGAGGGCTAGACAAATTTATTTAGCAAAACCTCCTGATTTGCTTTTGTCACCCAAATGGTGACATCAGTGTTTGGGCCATGGTAAACACTTTGATGATGACAGCCAAGTCATCGATTGATTTTTTTTTTTAATACAATTACTGCATTTAAGAGCTTTTCGTCTAAGGCAAAATGTTCAATATTTGAAAGGTATTCAATAATCTATTTCAGAAGCAAGTCAATTAGAGAATGGTGTCTTAAAATACGGTTGATAGGACTTTGAAAGATGGAATTGTTCTAAAATATCTTATGAATAAATTGGGTGTTTATGAGATGGGAGAAATTGAGGAAACATTAGACAAAGCTTTAAGAAAGGGTAATTTCCTTTGGGCAGAAGGAGCATATGAATGGTGCTTTGCCCTCCCTAGAGTCCTGACAGTATGAACTTCTGTCATAGCCAAGTAGGCCCATGTTTTGATATTTTTGCAAATTTATTAGTGATTCGTTAAGCCTAAGGAACTTTCTACTTTATGCTTCATCACCATAAATAATATTTTCATAGAATTAAACATTCCCTAATCAGGGTCTTGTTAAAATTAGTTTGTTTTTCTTTCAGAGATTAGGTAAGTTCTGTTACAGCCACAAGAGATCCGTTGAGTGCTGGCTGCTTAAACTGAAATTGTCCAAGGCCTTAATTCTGCAAACATTTTCTGTTGCTAGAAAGTAATTATTATGCTTGAACAGCTGTCTCAGTGCATTTTTATATTTGAAAGAGGGTAACATTCGGTGTGTTTGAGTTGATGTGTTTTGGTTGAGATGAAAATCCCCATTGATCCTTGTTTTCACATTAAGATGAACCATGGGACCATGTGTCTGCTTAATTTAGAGAAGGTAAATGGACATATTTGATAGTTAGGGAAATACAGCTTTGTAGGAAATCAGTAAAGATCATTATCTTTTTTACTATAGAAGCAGTATGTGTCATGCTTAGAGCTGGGATCTGGAGCCAGACTTCCTGGGTTCGTATCTTGGCTCTGCCCCTTATTAGCTGAGGGACCCTGGACAACTTACTTCATCTCTCTGTGCCTCAGTTTTGTCGGATATGAAATTGAGATAATTGTGCCTACCTCATAGGGTTGTGAAAATTAATGTTAATGCCCCTAAAGTTTTTAGAGAAGTACCTCATACATAGTATAGTAAGCATGCAATTGTTAGTTGTTAACGTAAAAGTTCTGTGTATAACTCAGATCTATTATGGTCAAAGAACTGTGTATATTTGTAAGAAAGGAGGGGAAAGGAGAGTCTGTTTTTAAATTAATCCTATCTGTGAATTCTGGGTTCTTTTATTCTTGTTTTTCTCTGGACACTTGGCAGTCCACAAAGCTTAGAATAGTTTTGCTGTTCTCTCTGTCTCACACCAACCCTGTGACTTTCCTGATTGTCTCAAACAACTCTATTTTCAGGGAGGAGTAAGCTGGAGTGAAAACACTCAAGGAACAAAGATCTTGTTGACACACAAATGCTTTCTGTGGATGAGTAGAGAAAAAAATAGCCCACAGGGTTATTTTTAGCCTGAATTGCTTGAGTATAGAATGTTTCTTAGGCCCGTTTATTGATAGGTCCTGGAAAAGAGCCTTCCCAGTGCCAGGATGGGGTTATCAGATTCAGTGTGACTAGAAACCATAGTTTTAGTACCTAACCACTTCTTGACAACTCTGGGAGGGAGTTTTTTGATCAATTTAACCTTAGGTCTGGTCCGGGAAAAAATTTTTTTCCCGATGTTTAAAGTGCTTTTTGACAAGTACTACAGGAAGATCACATCAATAGTGAATAAAGGTGATAAGTTTTAGTACAGTACTTCTCAACTGTGTCTCTTTAAGCCTGTCTTCCTTCTCAGAAACCACTGATTGTAGTTGGGGAAAGGAACTAATGATAGAAAGCTGGAAAGCTTGAACTGCCCCTTCGGAGTGACTGGCTTTGCTTTAAGGCACCTAACGGAGTAATAATAACTCTTGCGTTCCTACCATTCACCACTGATTAGATTTTGGGATGAGAAGTGGAAGGGAACGGGCCATCTAACAACTTTGGTAGAATGCATCTCAGAATAAAGATAGAGTAAATATCGGGAACAGACTTCATGATGACAAAACTCTGTTTTATCACTGGATTAGTCTGAGCCTCTTCAACTTGCTAGGCATAACAACTCAGCTTAGAGCCTGTGAGATGAGGTCGAAAGGCTAATACCCACTGTGACATGCAGTCTGATGGACGTTTACTTCCTTATACTTTTTTAAAGTAGAGTTAGTTCAGTTCACTGAATAACCAAAGAACTTCTGATCTCTTGCCCTAAATATTTTATTCTTGTCCTATTTGTGAATTTTTTATTCTCCTAGGCTTGCTTTTATCCCAGCAGTTCCTGAAAGAAGACGAGAATGAAAAGAAACACTGATCTAACCCTCCCGTGACTATGAAAGAAGCCTTTCCGATTAGGTACAGAACTCTGGTGGGGAGTGAGGTCTGCTTCCCAGGATTCCTGGCACTCTTTCCAGTAATGAGCAGTTTGTCTCTCAGCCTTTGAACCATTGTTCAAATTTAAAATTCTACCCAGTGGAAAGCCTTGGGAGGAAAAATAGAGTAGAAGCAGAGTTGATGTTAGGAATCATTGTGATCTTAACTCATGGCCCTAGGAGTTTTTCAGTAACAATTCTTGAGGGTACACTAGAGAAGAGAATATGTAAGAACAAAAAGTGTAAAAGGATACGCGCATCTAGCAGAATGCCCCCTTCCTGATCCAAGCACAGTTTTCCCCAGTGCCTACCACCACCCCCTGCCCCAAGTGGGAATGAGGGTTTTAAAAATAAAATCTCTGTCGAGCTGTTGCTGTCTCCCGCAGGAATATAGCCTGACTGGGATATTGCTGGACTGTATCCTGGGGTTTATCTCAGACCTTTGGAATTCTACAAGCAGGGAGGGAGAAGCCTCCAGGGACTGGATTCCTGACAGCGCCTCTCCCGCTCCCCGCTCTGCTGACCAGCAGCAGTCTCCAATGCTGGATGCTTCCCGCTTCCCGGCAGGTGAGAAGGAGTCTTGGCTGTCAGCTTTGGGGAGCTGCAGAAAGAAGGGCTGGTCCCTGTCATCACCACCGAGCACCTCCAGCAGCAATTCTCTTAGGGGACTGGCATAAAATAGGCCTGTTGATATTTGTTGGTAGATCTACTCATTTTATATAATCAAGTTTTCTGGGACCTGGTCACACGAAGTCTCTGTGTGATAAGCCGCATCCCTAACTTAACAGGATGAAGGTGAGATGCAGCGTCCCCTTTTCGCCCCTTCTAGGCACCAAGTCAGCCCTGATCCCAGGCCTCTGCTTTCTCGCTGGGCTTTCTCCCTGGGCTTTCAGGACTGGGCTTCTGTCAGGCTGCTCCAGCCCAGTCATTCCCCTAGATGCCAAGGCAAGGCTCCTTTCAGTTTTTCTAGAACTCGGGGCTGTGCCAAAGCTATGTGCTCCCACCTGCTTGTTCTTCAACTCATTTGATCTCTCAAGTCTTGGGGCAGGGCAGCTGCTGGCAACTTGCTTTCTCTGAGGTAGAAAACCATTCTGTTCCCTCTGCTCAAAGCACTGAAGTTGTCTCTGAGGGCAGGATTTCCTTAGGCTACTCCCCACACTTGATGCCTTTCCTGAATCCGGGACACCACCCATTAAGAGTCTTTCTCCAAATTGATCCACAAGTGCATGGCTCTTTCCTTCTAGCCAATCACAGCATCATCCTGCCCTTTGTGGCATAGATACTTTCTTCAGTGCTGTAGTTGTTTTGTTTTTCTGTCTCTGCTGGGTCTTTCTGAGATTCCCCTCCCTCCATCCTCTTCCGAGGGCACTCACATTTATTGTTTGCCTGGGGAAGGGTCTGAGGCACAGGGAAGAGCTGTGATTGGGAATGCTACCACCAGCTAAGAAGGAGCAGAGTTGGATTTCTTGACCTTGAGACTTGCAGTCTCCAGAGACTCTGCCCCCCAGGGATCAAGCCACAGCTGTGATTGCTGGTGGTCCAATCCCGGTGCCTCACCAGACCCCAGATTCCAGCATAATAGCAGGGGGTGGGTATGGGAGTATCCATCTTAGAGACAGGAGCGGCCACTGAAAACCGGCTTGGCTTGGACCAGATGGGGGAAAGGAGAGGCAAAGTCAGGGGAGCCCAAATGTGGGCCACACAGATCCCCCTTCCCTTTGCCGGAACTCCCAGTGCTGCTTTCTAGAACAGAAAATGGATCCCCAGGCCTCCTGTGATGGAGAAGTCCCAAAGTGCTTCTTTGCTTTGTCTTTCCTCTCTAGGCTTTGATTGATCAATAGAAACTTTTTACAGTCAGTTAACAGAAGTGGGAGTGGGGAGTAGTTATAACCCACTGGAATCATGCAACAGAGGTGATGGGCAGCAAGTGAGCTGGAGATCGTGAAGAGGGACGGTGGGGTGGGAACAGTCATGGGCCGGGGGGCGGGGCGGGGATCGCCGTGGAGTCACGTTCTGCCGCAGTAGGTCGGCCTTGGGCTGAGGGAATCCAGGGCAGGAGCGCCCCTCCCACTTTCTTCCCCCTGGCTTTTCTCAAGCTGCACCACAACCTCCTGTTTTCTTCAGACAATTTCCAAGTTTTTATTTTTGGTTTGGAAAAGGGTGAAAGTACCTTGACATCTGCATTTACCAGCACGAGCCTTCTCTCTCTCTCTAACTGCGTGACCTACTTTAGAGACTGGAGTTGCTTTTATTTTTATGGCCATGGGAGAAATCCCTGAACCCAAAGATTCAGTTTCAGAAGCTGAACTTAGACTACATGGGACGCTAGGCTGAGGTCGTTATTACTCTGTGATTTCTGTGGTTTTCTCCCCACACGTCACTCACTCCCTCTTCAAAATGTCTTTTGAAAGGCGCTCCTAGTCTGCACTGCTGAGAGCAGCTGTAAAGATGCAGTGTGTGGACGATTCGGGAGCGTAGGCCGGCGCAGCTGTCTGCTTCTCAACCTTTTAGTCACCTCAGCATGAGGTGTCTGGCCTCCTAACGTGGAGTTTGCCACTCCTTAAGGCTCCTGAGCTCCTCTATGAGAGGGGGGAGACAGAGAGGGGAGGGTTTCCTACGGATCAGTCAGGAAAGAGGAAACAAGGTCCAGAGAGTGAGTGGGGCATCTTGCCTGGGCAGGTGAGAAGCCAGGCAGAGGCAGTGTTGGAATTCACCCTGGACTGAGATCTCTCTGAGCCAGGGACTTGTAGGCCAGAATCTGAAAATGTGACTCACTACTTGGAGAGTCATTCATCTTTCTTGGTTTCTATCCGTAGTAAAAAAAAAAAAAAAAAAGTAGCCACTTGCCTCACGATTGTGATTTGAAGATAAGTTAGTGTTTGTAAAGCAAAGCCCGAAGATATAAACAACTCAGCCCTGGGTTCCATCAATTAAGTATTTACAGGAACACCCAGAAGGAACTCAGAAGGAACTCGTGTAGGGAATACAAAGATGCAAACAACAGGATCCTGGCCCTCAAGTTGGGTTACATTCCAGATGAGAGGCAAAAACAACACAGACCCCCCCCCCCACGAGAAAATCTGACCATAGGTAAGTCTGATCTAGCCCCTTGCTCCTCAAAGTATGGTCCTTGGACCAGCAGCATGGGTCATTTGGGAGTCTACCAGAAATGCAAAATCTCAGGCCCCACCCCAGACCTAGTGAATCTGCATTTAACAAGATCCCCAGGTGATCTGCATGCACATTAAGTAAAAAGCAGTTATTTCCACTGATGGGGGTGGTGGTGGCAGGGGGTGAGGTGGTGTCTAGTGTGAGCTTCTCACCTTGAGGCCACTCAAGCCTGGCTCCCTCTGGCCATTCCTTTCCTCATACACTGCCTCCTGCCACGTGGGACTGGCTGCAGACTTCTGCACCTTTTCATATGCTGCTCTCCAGGGGGAGCATGGCCGAGTTTAGGGATGATCCTTAAAGCTGACAGCATAAAGAAACTCTGCAGGCAAGAGAGAAGGGCAGACGCTAAGGACCTAGTGAAGGGGAAGCATGAAGTTAGGGGCTGGAGTAGGAAGAAGGCTCTGTCAGCAGGATCACAGTTTGTGGAAAGGTGGGAATCAGGCTTCTACACAGGGAGATGGGCAACATAAAAGTTACGGAAAACAGGAACATTGAACTCGACATGGTCATTGGTGAATTTTGAGAGAGGTTCAGGTAGAAGATGGGAGAGAAAACTGGATCATAAAGGGAGTGGAAAGAAGGATGTGGAGGCTCCGGCTGTAGCTTCCTCCCCAAGAAATTTGGCGTAAGAGGCAGAAGAGCACCAGGATGATAGCTAGAGAGGATGTTGCGTCAACTGAAAGGGCCTGTTGAAGTGAATGGGGTTTGAATATATAAACCACTAAGTAAGTGTCTCATCAGAAGGAATAAACAACTTTCGTTTCCTTCTCCTGTCAAATAAAAGGAGACTGGAGATGCTAATAAATCACTCCAGGGACCTTGTTAGTATCAGTCGCCTGCATTTTCTTCCTCACTCTCAGCCCAAGAAGACTCTTGCAGCTTCAACCCCAGCCTACCAGATGGCAAGGTAACAAAGTGCAAGAGGATCCCGGAGGATAAAGGATCGCTCCCCCAAACCCTAGCACCTGCCAGCTACTAATCTAAAGATGTATATTTCTAATGCTTCGTCCTCTTTATATTTTTGGAGTTTAAAACATCAGAATGCAGGCATGTGCTCTGAGGAAAGCAGGATTGGGGGTTTTGTCAGCAGAAAACACGCGCGCACACACACACACACACACACACACACACACGTAGTCTGTTCTCATTTGGAAAGCCAGTTATGAATGAGCATGGTTTCCTGGGTAAGAAATTCGCCTTTCCTTCCCTCCCAAGCAAGTCTGACCTCATCTGTCATTCTCCGTGTTATGGAGGATTAGTCTGAGACTGAGAACAGGTTGAAACATGCCCAACAAAGAGGCCCTGGATGCTGAGAAGAGGGAGGGAAGCTGAGCAGTTTTAGGTCTCTTAAAGCAACTGATGAGAGGTTAAGGAGACGAGGGTAGGAGTGGGAGAGGAGAGAGGGGTGGACGGATGGTGAAGGCAGGAGCGACAGATGTCTGTGATGATTTCAAGAGAAACACAAGACTAAAATAAACTCAGAGTCAGAAAACAGGAAGAATGTGAGAAGGAGAAAAAAGGTAATGAACTGAGAACTGCTGTGTATTTGATATAGTGCCCTCCAGATGGAGAAACAGCATTATCCCCCAGCAAAGTCCTCTGGAACATGGGGGAAATGCAAAAGAATTAAATAGCTCTACTTGGTGTGGGATCATTTTGTGCTGAAGCTGGAGGAGAGATTTACCGAGCAGCACCATTCCTGAGCCTTCATCACAATTTTTGAAAGGACAAAAAGAAAAAAATAAAATGTAATTCCCTGGCGGTCCAGTGGTTAGGACTCCGTGCTATCACTGCTGAGGGCCCAGGGTTCAATCCCAGGTTAGGGAACTAAGATCCCACAAGCTGCGCAGCATGGCCAAAATAAATAAATAAATAAAAAAGGACAAGATAAGGCCCTAGCTTGTTAGGCTTTCCATGCCTAGACCACCAAGAGACAAAAGCAACGCAGAGCTCAAAAGTCCTCCAGTCGGTTTGCTTTCTGTCCTAATTAGCTGAAGCTATTTCTAAAAACAAACAGGTCATCTCCTCTATCAGATTCCCGCGAAGCCCTCTTCCCACTGCTACCTGCATCCAGTGCCTTCTCATGACTTTGGTCTGCTTCCTGGTCTGCTTCCTCTATTCGAGTTCCTTCTCCGGCACCAGGGCTGCAGACCTTGGCCTCACCTCATCCCGCCTCCCCCTCTTAAACACATCCAAACGTCTTGCTCAAGCTTCTAGCCCTACCTCCACCGTGAAGCTCATTTCCATCCCCTTTCCAGTCCCCACTGTAGCCTTCGTCATTCTCGACTTCCAGCCCTTAGTACTTCAGTCGTTCTCCCCTTTCCCTCAACCTCCCTCCCCCCAGCATTACTGAATAACTAATGGATTACTCAGCTTACAATATAGTTTTTGGGTATTATCAGCCTCTGACTCAAAAGCCTCTAATGACTTCCCGTATTCTCTATGAGCTCCTCTGCCTGCTGGGCAGCCTTTCATCCAACTGTCATTTAGTGTCTACTCTGTGCCGGGCTCTAGGTACAAAGATGAGTAAGGAACTTGATGTTTACAGGGGAGAGGGATGGAAAACTCATTATAATTCAGACTTCATACTGTGGTGATAAGGGGATATTGATGAGGGGTGCTTAACTCAGTATCAGGGAAAGGTTCCTGGGAGGAGGAAGTTATTTCTGTGCTGAGTCCCCAAAGGCAAATTGGAGTTAGCCAAGTGGCCAGTAAGAGGAAAAGCACTCCAGGCAGATAGAGCTGCCTGTGCAAAGGCCCTGAGGCCAGAGAGACGGTAGTATCTGCACATCACAAATGCTTCATTCCTGTTGGAGCGTGAGTGTGGAGTGGGAATGGCTTCGTGGATTAGAAGAGGTCAGACTACAAAAGGCTAGGGTGCCATGTTAGGAGCTTTGGTTTCATCTTGGAAGACGTGGGGGAGCCAACAAGAAGGGCTTCTAAGTAGGGGTGGGACCCAATCGGATTTGCGTTTAGCTCCATCACCAGGCTATAGTGTGGAGACAAGATGGGGAGTGGAAGAAGAGGAAAGCCTGGAGGCAGGGTGAGGCAGGGCCAGTTACAGGGCCGTTCAATAATTCAGGTGAGAAATGACGGGACTATTAGCTGCAGTGGTCCTTCTCCTAGGCACATATTATACGTTGCCTTGTATTGTTATTTAGGTACATGTTTTTTTTTTAACATCCTGAAATTCATTCCTTCTCCCTTCCCCACAGGATTGTAAATTCTTTGAAGGTAAGTGCGGGACCTTAATCTTATCTATGTAGAGGCCTTTCAGTACCAGGATCTGAATTGATATCAGCTGAACCAGAGAAAGTGGGAAAAAAAAAAAAAAAGGGGGACTAGCCCAGCAGCAGTAGGCAGGGGGAAGCTCACAGCCAAACAGAGAAAGGAATGTGAGGTTTCTTTCACTCAGACCCCACACTTCCTGCAGCCCAGCTGGGCTCCCACTCCTGTTTCTGAGAAGAAAATTCTGAGTCACCTCTTTCTTCCTAAATTCTCTTCCCCCAAAGGGTTTGAAGGCTGTAGGGGTATTGGAGCAGGGAGGGTAGCAGCACCCTCTGATTCTTTCCCCTTTTCCCAATATAGACAAAGAGCAGTGATGTTGACAATGGCCAAACCAAGAAGAATGTAGCCAGAACTGAGCCCTCTGTCTCTGAGCCCTGAGCCCTGGGACCTTGCTTCCACTGAGGGTGGAATATCACTTGGAAAGTAGGCAGAGGGTGGTGAAATTAGCCTTGAGAAGCTGGGGAGGGGTCGGGTGCTTGAGGGAAGGCAGACATCCTCTCACAGAGTGAATAGAATCAAATCATTTCGGCCGCTTCTCTGGTTACCAGGCTGTCTTGTAGGTAATTGCTTGTTTACTCACATCCAGATCTCAGAGGCCCGTCCGACCCTTGATGCTCTGGGAGTTGTGGTTTTGCCGACCCCCCTTCTCCCCTCACCTTCTCCACTGTACTTAACCCGCTGGGAAAGAACAAAGACCAGAGTTCAAGTTCTAATGAGATCTCCAGTGAGGCAGAGGTGATAGTCTTCATTTCGTCCCAGGCAGAGAGATGTTGAAATCCCAGAACCAGCCCTTAAATTGGCTGTTGGCCTGGTGTGCAGAATGAGCACCCTGGGGAGGTGGGCAGACCTGCGGAACCAGTTCTGGGAGAGGGGCTGGGAGTGCATATAGCCCTTCTGGGTTCATTTCTTCCCCAACCTACAGTCTCTCCCCCAGAGAGGGCCTTTGAGTGCTGCGATTTAATAAGTCCCTGAAAGTCAGATATCACAAGTCATACTTGTGATAAACACAAGTATGCAACTTGTAAAGAAAACAGTAGAAGGTAAGTGAATCCTCATATCCAACTGGTAAGAACTTGGACTAATGCTCCCAAAACAGAGCAGACAGATGTTAGTCCCTTCATTAACTACGGTCCTTTTCTGCATTTCTATTGTGAGGGATGATCCTGTATTAGTTTAAGTAAGACTCTGTGCCTCTGGAAACCAGCCATTCTATATAAACATTGACACTTGCTAGTAAAAGGCATAGGTATGGGGCTTCCCTGGTGGCGCAGTGGTTGGGAGTCTGCCTGCCAGTGCAGGGGACACGGGTTCGAGCCCTGGTCTGGGAGGATCCCGCGTGCCGCGGAGCGGCTGGGCCTGTGAGCCACAATTGCTGAGCCTGCGCGTCTGGAGCCTGTGCTCCGCAACAAGAGAGGTCCGCACGCCGCGATGAGGAGTGGCCCCCGCTTGCCACAGCTGGAGGGAGCCCTCGCACGGAGGCGGAGACTCAACACAGCCATAAATAAATAAAAAAAAAAAAAAAAAAAAAAGGCATAGCTATGCAATTCATATCTTCTCTTAATTAAAGCACATTATCACTTATTTACAAATGGTTAGGGCTGTAATAAACTAACCCTTAGGAGACACCCCCCAACTCAAACAATCAAACAAAGATAATTTACTATAGAATCTCAATGTGAACCTAATTGAAGAGTTTACTGCTGCATCTCCTTAGGGATATTAGGTCCCTAAGGACTGCCTTGATCTCTGTTCAAGTTCAGTTCTCTCTTTTGGCCAGGGCCCTGGGGAGGCAATCAGAGTACTTGGGCAGGAAGAAGAGGAACAGTATCTTCAATGGCCTGTGGAGCATCTCTGCCTCTTCCTTCCCTCCATTATACTCTGCTCTAAGCTGTACTTGTGGCTCCCCAAAAAGCCATGTTTTCCCAGGATTCCTCTGCCTGCAACGCTTTCCTCAAAAACCTGCTGGGCCAATTATCCTTGTAGACACTTTTCCTTGCTGTAATGATTTGTTTACATGTTTCTCTTCCTGACCAGACTGTGCCCTTCCCATCTCTAAATCACATTCATCTTTCTAGTCCCATAATCCAGATCAGAACCTAGCACATGGTAAGTACTTAGCGTTAGTTGACTAGATGTTGTCTGGGGAGACTCAAGTGTTGGTTTAGCCCATTCACAATCTGTGTGACTTTCAGCAAGTCACTTAATCATTCTGAGTTTTAGCTCTTTCATTTAAAAATAAATCCTGCCAATTCCAACTCACACAGTTAGGAATTAAAAATGAGACAACTGTGGAAGTGCTGAACAAAATGCCAGGTGGCAGAGGTGGTAGGAAGGGTGTTCAGCTCCAAGCAAAGACATATTTGTCTTAGTCTGCTCATGCTGCCATAACAAAATGCTACCGACTGGGTGGCTTAAACAACAGAAATTTATTTTCTCATAGTTTTGGAGGATGGAAGTCTGAGATTAGTGTGCCAGCATGGTTGGATTCCAGTGAGGGCTCTCTTCCTGGCTTGCAGACGGCTGCCTTCTCATTATATACACACTCTGGTGATGGTGATGGGGAGATCTCTCTTTTCCTTCTTCTTATAAGGCTACAATCCTTATGAACTCAATTTGAATTACCTCCTAAAGACCCTATCTCCAGATGCACATTGGGAGTTAGGGCTTCAACATATGAATGCAGGGGCTGGGAGCGCTATTCAGTCCATAGTAATATTAAAGGAGATTCAACAGCACATAGAGCCCTTCAGTCCTGCCCCCATCCCCCTCCCCCCCAGCTTGCACATCTGGCACCTCTCTGAGTCCATGCACCCTCTTGTCTTGTTCTCTGGACAACAGATTGTCTTTCTGGTCCTGGGTCAACATTTATTCTTTTATAACTCCTTTGTCTTCTGGGCTGGGGTTTTGGTGCCTACACTTGGAGTGTGTAGTAGTTGAAGCTATCTTATAGGCTAAGATGTAAAAAGGGAGTCATCGGGCGTTTTGATGCCAAACGGAGCCAAAGATATAGGAGTGGCCCTGGAAAAACAACTGAATTTCTTCCCCGATTCAGAGGTGACTAGAAAGAGGTTGTCTGTGTCTTACTAGTATATCTGGAGAAATACCCAGTAAGGTCTTGGGAAAGTATTTTGCAGCTACAGTATATGAATTGTGACTTGTATACCAGTCCCAGTAACTGAAGCATTTATGTGGCATATCCTATGGCTTACGAAGAATACGTCATATTATCTCATCGTCACACTAATCATTTCTCAGACGAGGAAATTTAGGCCTAAATGGCCCAGCAAGTTTCATGCTTAGGTCCTCTGACTGTACATCCCCTAACTCTTTTGATCATACCAAGGTAACCCCACTATACCACTTCAAAGAAAACACAGGGCTTTAAGAATCAGCGAAGCTAACTTTTTATGCTCCTCCACTCTGACCATGGATAGCTGGAAACTTATTTGCCCCATATGAATCCTTTCTTCCGCTTTGGAATTTTATCCAACTTGAAGTAAAAAATATGTTTGGAATGAGGTAACATTCTTAGAGGAAAGGACTTTACAAATGCAGAGTATTAATTATTTTATTAGGTTCCTTTGATTTGGGGCCAAATTTCAAGGGACCCTGAACACTTTCTTAAGTGTATTTCCTTGGGATGCCCTGCCCACCCGGGACAACTGAATGACGGAGGCACTACTATATCTGGTTTTAATCATATCCCTTCATAAACGTTAATTTAGTTCAGAACCTTTTATGTGCCAGGGGCTCTGCCCTGCAGGAACTCACCTTCCAAGAAGTCAGGGGTAGACTCTGCCCCTGAAGAGGGATGGTGGAAGTGAAACTCTCTGGTCTGCCCCTTTCTTTCCTCCACGCCTCCCTCCCCCCATTTGGTCGGTCAAAGTCTCAGTTCTGACCCAATCACCCTGGAAGCTGAGACACTCTTTTGGAGATCCGCAACACTCCCTGCACACCACACCAGCAAACCAAAGCGCGAGGGTAACGCAGGGTGGAAATCTTCCTCTGGAGGGGAGGTGTGGGGGCATCAATCCCACCGAGGAGCTACAAGGACTTTTCACAGGGTGCAGTGCAGGGCTCCCTGGAACGCACGACCCCGGCGCCGAGGGCGATTCCCCCTCCAGCCCAGTGCCCCTCGGCCCACACTTCCCGGCCCCCGCCGTCGGGCGGGAGAGAGCTTTATTTTTCCGGCCCCCCTTCCACGAGGGCTGCGCAGGCCGGAGACCCTCCGCAAGGCCTCCACCATCGCCGGAGGAAGGGTGGGGAGATTCGGGGAGGATTTCGAGGGGCGGGAGGTCAGGCGGGGCCGGAGGAGGCTCCGAGGAGAAAACGCGTGTCGGCGCGGGTGCTCCCGCAGGCTCAGCCGCCACGGAGCTTCCTCCCCTGCTCCCGCCTTTCCGGGAGGGCAGGCGGCGGGGAGAGGAGATTTCCTGCGCCGCCTCCCGTGGCGCCTGAGGCCGGGCCCCTCGGCGGCCCCGCCCGCGAGCTGGCCGGGCCTGGGCTTGGCCGGGCGTCTGCGGGAGCCCGGGCCTAGCGCGCGGCGCCGCAGGCCGGAGGGAGGGGGCCGGCCGAGCGGCGTTCGGAGCTGCGCCCGCCTCCTTCCTCTCCCTCCCCTCCTCTCCCTCCCCCGTTCCCTCCCACCGTGCGCCGCGGCCCGCTGTTGCCAAGGTTACGGGGGGGGCGCGCCCAGGTGGGAGGGAGTCTGCCTGGCACTGGCCGGCGGACCTGCGCAGCGGGCGGGGCAGGGCGGGGCGGGGAGGGCCTGGGGCGGGCGGCGGGCGGCGGGGGCGGGAGTCGCTGCCTGGTCGCCATGGGAACGGCGCAGCTATTTCCAACCCGCGGGTGGTGCCAGTGGCGCGGTGCCAGGGTGCGAGGGTATTGCAGGACAGCGGCAATCTGCTGCAGCCTGGGACTTGACAATGCGCCCCTTCTGTAGCGCGGGGCCCGCCCCTCGCGCGTCGCGCCTCCTCCCCGGCGCTCCTCGGCGGGGATCCCGGCCCCGGCGCTTCCCGGCTGCACGTGCTGACCCCGCCGCCGCCCTTGCCAGACAAAGCGGGACCCTCCCGGGAGAATTTCCTTGGTGCCCCCCTTCACTCGACGGACCCTTTGATTTCCTGCCACTCTCGTCTTCATCCCTCACTCGTCGCACCCCTCACAGCTGCCTCCTGGAGTGCCTTCTCTTTTGTGCTCGCCAGCTCAAGTTTGGCCCTCACTCCAGAGCTTTGCCTTAAAAAAGACTCCATTTGACCTTGCCCCTCCCGCACTCTGTCATCTCCTTTGCTAACTCAATGCTTTTGTTATGAGGGCGACTGCTCTGTCTTACCTTTTCTGTTGTCCGCTGGCTCCTCTACCTAACACAACCTACTTTCTGTCTTCAGCCTTTTCAAGACTTCCAGAAACCCTCTTGACATCTCTGCTTCTTTCCCAGTTTCCTTTCTGCCTTTTTCTCTCAGAGGACTGTGGACAGCAGAAGGGAGATTGCAGATGGCTACCTAGATTGAGCCCCCTTTGTATCTCGCTGACACCACCCTTTTTTCTGCGACCTGAAATCGCATTACTTGGGTACCATGGGTGACGCTCTGGTGGGAGTGTGGGAGTTCTGCTGCTGCGCCACAATTACCCGTCTCTTTGACTGTAAGCTTAAGTAAAGGAAACTTCTGGGAACTGGCCAAAGACCCTTGAAATGCAACTTGAGGAGTAAACGTCTCTGGCTTGGTCACTCTTTGCTTCAGGTCATACATCAACTGCCTCTTCCCACCTCTAGACTCCCTTCACCCCGTCCACGCCCCTGCCCCCCTCAACATAGCATTGTTCATCCTTTTGGCACCAGCCCTAGAAGAGGAAAGGGCAGGTCCTCCTCCCCAGGAAGGAAGGTGGGGCAGAGTAGCTCCTGCAGGAAGGGAAGGAAAAAGGAGGGAAGGAAGGAAGTGGCCAACAGAAGAAGGTGGAATCCGGTGGGAGGGCTTTGCATTGTTTTAACTCCTTTCCTTTTTAGCTCTGCAAAGTCAAGCCCAAGGTCATCCCAGAATCAAGGTTCTGCTGCCATCTCCCAGAACCCTAGCTGGGACTGCCTGCCTGAACCCGAAGGGGACCATCAGAAGCTTTGGGGAACATATTAAAGGGAGGTGGGCAGAGTTCAATGTATGCTGCAGATTCTAAGCACTTACATTTTTTGTGTATCCATCTCTTTTGTTTCTTTCTGTCCAACAAAGTCAGCTTTTATTTTGCTTTTTGTCCCATAAAAAGCCCCAGGGTAGAACTATGCCTCAGGTGAGAAAAATGTATCTAACATTTTCTGAGGACCTTCTACCTGTGAATCTGCTCTTATAGTCTGTAATACTTCACGTTTACTATACCTGGGGCTTTATAGTTTATAAAGGTCTGCCACTTAACTCTACCTCATCTCAACCATTATTATTACCCTTACTTGGTCCCTTTCACCCACTAACTTTATAACTCAGCCTTTCAGGGCATAAATATTCATCAGTATTGCTCCCTAATATCCCCTCCTCTCTTTATCTGGCCAAGGCCCAAATTGCAGGCCCCAGGAAGGCAGGTAAGGAAGAGCCTTGGTCCATTTTAGGCCTGTGGTCCAGAAACAGTTATAAACTAAAAGAGGTTTGTCATGTGACTATTATTTGCATAGTGTATCATCTTTGCATCTCCATTCACTTAACATCCAGATGCCTAGAAAACTGCCAGCCAGTTTTTTGGCTCTACAGGCATCTTGTTCTTTGAAAGCCTCAGAGTGAAAACAATTGATTTGTGTTTTGGAAGAGCTTGTCTGAAACCTAATCCAAAGTTATCCTGCTGTTTTCTTCCCATCTTCTGGATTAGTTAACAGTGTCCTGAACACTCAGCAGAAGGCAGAGAGAGTAGGTTTTGTTTTTCTCAGTCTGAGAAAGCCCATCCTTGCTCTCTCTGTTAAGCATATCCTTCTGAGAGGAAAGTGTTATCAATAACATTTCGATGTCCTGGGATGGGGCTGAGGGTCAGGAACAGAGCCTAACAACCTAGGATCCTTTTGTGTTTCTTCTGGTTTTAAGTTGCTGTCTCCTTGGTGGAGGAAACTATGAAGAAGGGTGGCGGCCTGGCTATATGGAGTTGGGACATGTATGGGCAGAGCCATGGGTCTTGGCTTCCTTTTCTTCTGTCTTACTTACCCAGTGCTCTAGAGAGAGTTCGCTACCGCCTTCAATTAGCAAGCCAATCTGCAAGCCAATCTGCCCTGGGCACTCCCTCCGGGAACTTACACTCTTGCAGAAAACACAAGCTCTGCAAACAGTTCATGTGTGGAGGGGTGTGGGACTCAGCAGTGGGGAGGGGAGATTTCTAGTAAATAGTAGAAAAGATTTTTCTCATAACTAGAGATCTCAACTATGACAGGGGCTGGGCTGCCTTAGGTATTCATGGTCATGGAGATGGTCAAGGAGTCTAGGCTAGATGTCCACCTGTCAGAAATCCTGCAGTACATATTCCTGTGCTGGGTGGAGGGTGAATGGATGACCCCTATGGGTCCCTTCTAACTCCAAGAGCCTGCCATTTTGAAATATATTAATGATCCTAGGCAGCGTTCAATGAATGACTCGAACTTTATAGGGATTCCATTCATCGATTATTTATTGAGTGTGTACTTTGTGCTGCTGCTCTGCTAGATGCCGTGGGAGATTCAGAGATGTGAATGGTGGGGTTTAAGATCTTTGCAAAGGCCACTAACACTCAGAGCAAACTGAGGCAGGAAGGGTTCCAGGCCAGAGTGAGAGGTCCTGTCCCCCATTACTTCTTTTTTTTTTTTTTTTAATTAATTAATTTATTTTTGGCTGTGTTGGGTCTTCGTTTCTGTGCGAGGGCTTCCTCTAGTTGCGGCAAGCGGGGGCCACTCTTCATCGCGGTGCGCAGGCCTCTCACTATCACGGCCTCTCTTGTTGCGGAGCATAGGCTCCAGACACGCAGGCTCAGTAGTTGTGGCTCACGGGCCCAGTTGCTCCGTGGCATGTGGGATCTTCCCAGACCAGGGCTCGAACCCGTGTCCCCTGCATTGGCAGGCAGATTCTCAACCACTGCGCCACCAGGGAAGCCCCCCTCATTATTTCTTAATCAAAGCCCAGAGGACAGCATCCTCTTACACCATTGCCTTGTGATTTGTTTCTTCCTGAGATGCTGGATTGAAAGATTTCCAGGGCTTTTGATCTGGAGGGGAGGGGCAGAAAAGAGAACCCGTCTTAATCCAGAGAGAAGTGCCAAGGGAGTGAGGCCATGTCTGGAAGGGTGAAAGCTGGGTGAAGATAGACAACACCCCCTGCCCCCCAGTCAGGATATGCTGGGATGGGGACAGGCATGAGAACTGGGAGGAAAATGAGGTGGAAACGAATGGGCCCCCGTAGGAGGAGGTAATGAGGTGAATCAGAAAAATCTGTCACTGAGATCCAAGAAGAGACTGGGAACTTTCATCTCTCTCGGTCTTTTTAAAAGATGAGATGTGTCAGTGAGAGGGCCTGGATTTATGAAGACATCTGTTTTGTTGGCTCCTACCAGGAGCCTGGGGATGGAGCAGGTGGGGGCTTGCTATGGCTGCTGAGAAAGATGATGATATCCCAGCACTTGGGCAGCTTGGAATCAGCTCTGGGGTCCATCTTTCTTTTCCCTTCTTTGGCAAGAGGAGTCCTGCTAAGCCCCAAGAACTCCTTCCCTGGCCGGTGCTCAGCACCCCATCCTCCCTCTCCCTAGGCAGCCTCCTCAGGAAGAGTCCGGGCACCTGTAAGCCAGGGAGAGTGGTGGGGTGGCGGTGGAGGGGATCACTGCAGGATGGTGGATGTCTGGGGAAAGGGAAGCGTCCCTCGCAAAGATTCTGATTTGCTTCTCTATTCAGGGGAGCAACTGGGAGTCAGTTTAATTAGAGTCCTTGGCATCCTTGCGGATGGAAACCTCTGCTTTGTTGGTTTACATTTGTGTGTGTCCTAAGTAGCCTCCCTCCACCACTGCCCTGGATACTCTCAGAATCTTATGCCCAGAATGTCCTTTAGGGGGTCATGTCTTACAGCTCCAGAAGCACCTGGGTGTGTGATTACAAGGGCCTTTCCGGGGGGAAGAGGGGCAGCCTCATGCCCTTAACCACGACTCCTACTAGCCTGCAGCTTCTGTTGGAATATTGGTCTACTTTGAAGCACAAGCTTCAGTTCTCACTGAAATGCCAGTGCTGCCTCTGTGGGAATGATGTCGCCCTGGATCACCATCTGCTGTAAGGAGCAGACTGGCAAGCACAGGAGGGCCACCCAGCACGGACCAGGAACTTGGAGGAATGGGATCTAGGACCAGGGAATTTTGCCGGGGGTAGGGACAAGTCAAGGGAGAAAAAAAAAATCCCAAATACCAGTGCTACGGTTAGGAGCTGTTTTTGAGGTCTTCACTCCATCCCTGTGAGCGGAAGGACTCTGAAGCTGACCCCAGGTCCTGGCTGCAGGCTCAAGGTGTTCAACCACCTCTGAACTCTAGGTGGACCCTCGACTGTGGCCTAGGTCATCTCAGAACCTCTCTGGGTAGGAGGATGCTGGCATGGAATTTCATTCTGCTCTGAATTTGAGAACAGGAAGGCTGCTGCTGGGAGTTTTGCTCTTGTCTGCATGCAGATCATCGCAGTGTTCTTTGCTTTGAAGAATGAACGGAAACCAGGGGCTCAGTTTGACAAGGACTCTGCAGGGAGATTGCTGGATGCCGTTGTGGGCTTCAGGAAGCTCTTCTCCTGCCCAGATGATGGATGTGATGGGCCTCTGCAAAGGAGGCAGCCAGATGCTGGTTGCTTTTCTGGTTTTAGCCTTTGGTGGTGGGGTTCTGCTGGAAAGCCCTGGTAAGTATTTCATGCAAACCAAAGGAGGGCCAGAGGCACCACGCCTGAGCTCAAAGTCCTCAATGTCACAGACCTCTGGACGGCAGCCCTTGGATTTCTGCCTGCAATGGGCAAGGCTGAAGAGGGGAGAGGCTGAGTTGGCAGCTGAAAGAGATGGGGTAGAGGATGGACTCTTCAGCCCCAGGGGAACTGACCTTGAGGCTGGTGCACTCAAGGTGCACTTACGCCACAAACACTCTTCAAGTGTTGAGAGCTGAGTTGTTGACATGTAACCCAGGCAATGCAGATCAGCCACCCTCAGGTGCTCCAAGGTCACTGGGGTCTATTTCTGTGTTGACTGGTTTTATCTCCCTTTTTGGCTGAGATGTTCGAGAGCTAATTGGGCTTAGAGGACTAAAAGAAGTTTGCCTTCACTTTCAGAATTAAATCCAAATGCTTCAGGATTAGGTACTCAGGTCTTTGTGGTTCACCCCCTGCCTATCTTTTCTGCCTCATCTTTTGACACTATCCTGCATATATAGCACCGTCTAGTCACACTGAATTATTTGCAGAGCATGGCATCCTCTCATTCCTCTCTGTCTTTGCCCATGCTGTTCCCTCCCCCTGGAGCACACCCTTCCCTTCCCCAACTCCAGAGATGCCTGGCCTTCCAAAGAACTTGCATCTCATCTTTTTCCGGAGAGCCTTTCCTGATGCCCCCCACCCCTCCTCAGTCTGGAGTAAGATGCCCCTTCTGTGTGCTCCAGAGGGTGTGCGTAACCCTAAGCCTAATCACAGCAGTTACCATATGAGATTGTGGTGCTTTGCTCCTGTGTCTCAGTGACAAGAAAACAATTTCTTCTGGGGTTTCCCAGTGCTCAGCACAGTGCCTGATATACAATCAGCACTTGTGTATTTGTTCAGTGGCTAATTGCCTGTGTCCCCTGTGCCCCCTCCCTTCCCCCACTAGAATTTAAGCTCCCTAAGAGCAAGGATCTTGCTTTCCTTGTTCACTGTTAAGCCCCTGTGTCCAGCACACAGTATGCCTGAGATAAATATTTGCTGAATGAATGGATGGGAGTCAGGGACTGTGATTCCCATTTTGGCTCTTCCCCTGAGTGCCCTGGAGATCGCGTGTAAGTTACTCAGTGTATCTAGGATGGTGTGGGGGGATGTGCGGTGGACCAGAGCACTGCCCTTAGGCACCACTTCAAGCCTTCAGTGCCTGGGACCTTATTCCAGCCTTTGCTGCTGTGGCCAGTTCTGTGCAGAATTCCTAGCCTTGTGCATATGCAGCTCAGAAATACAGAGGAGTTAATCCTCTGTGGGACAACTCTTGGCCAATGGGGAACCATAGCCAATGGATAAATGCGTTCCCCCTTTCTTCTGGTGGATGATTTTTTTTTAACAATTTTTGTTGGACTATAGCTGATTTACAATGTTGTGTTAGTTTCAGGTGTACAGCAAAGTGAATCAGTTATACAGATATATATATATTCACTCTTTTTTAGATTCTTTTCCCATATAGGTCATTACAGAGCACTGAGTAGAGTTCCCTATGGTATACAGTAGGTCCTTATTAGTTATCTAGTTTATGTATAGTAGTGTGTATATATCAATCCCAGTCTCCCAATTTATCCCTCCCCCCTTTCCCCCCTGGCAACCATAAGTCTGTTCTCTACACTGGTGGATGATTTTGAGATACATTTCAAAGTGTCCTTAGATGGTCCCATAGGACTGGTCAACCAGTTGACCCTTATGGACGGCTTCATAGTGTATGGTCTGTATTGGTGCTCTCTCATGCCCTGTTTCTGCCTCCTTGGATCACGTTCTCAAATATACTAGTCACGTATAATCAGGCTCTGCTCTTGGGGGACCCAGGTGAAGACAGGTTCCGCTCCTGGCTCTGCTACTTACTAACTTTGTCTTTGGGTCAAACCACTTAACCTCTCTGCTTCTGTTGCCTCAGCTGAAAAATGGGTGTTGTGATGTCACCCAATGTTTGTAATATTGGATAACATATGCGAGAGTGTCTGCTTCAGTCCCTGCATATATTAGGCACTCACTACAGGTCCCTTTCTTGTCCTCCTGCCTGTGTTTGTAAAAAGGCCTCTTTGTGAAGAAATGTGGCTAAGCGTGATCCCTGCTCCAGTGGGAGCAAAGGGTGATGAGACCGGATGACTCAGGCATTTGGCAACGGGATCATTCTTCTCTGGAGCATTCTGTAAACATTGGTCAATGGAGTCCTGCAACATTCCTGACAGGTGCGAAGTGGGAAGAGGCCAGGGTGTGGAGGCAGGGAGGGGCCCAGCGTGTTGCTCACAGGGCCAGAGGTGGTGCGTCTGAGATGCTCCTCTGGCACAAGCGGAGGCCCCATGTGCGGGGTAGTGACTTTCAAGTTCTCTTTCTGTTCCCCATTTGCCTTCCTATCGACCCCCTCGCCCTCTCCCGGATGACGTCCTTCTGCTGCAGAGAAGAATCCCGGTGTTTTTCATCCTTCCTCTCTGCCCCCCATCCCATGTTTTCCCTCCAAAAGAGCTTGAGTCCCAAAGCAATGAAAACTCATTTCTGGCCCTACCATAGGTGATGGGAGTCAGTTTGGGAGACAGGAAATCTGCTTGGCTTCCCCTTAAATTATACACTATATGCCCCTTTGGCCTACAGGTGAGGCAGGTCCTGGGCACATTAAGCCCATTGGCTACTGGGAAGCTCTTTGGGAAATGACTCGGGAGGGCTGGGTCAGCCTTCTTGGCATTTAGTCGTTACTTCTTTGAGCCACAAGACCTCTGCTTCCCACCCTCCCTGGCGCTCTTGTGCTCCGCGAGCAGCCATGCGCACTGATGTGCAGAGAGATTGTCTCCCTCCTCCCAGGCCTCCTGGCCCTAAGGGACCATGCGGGAGGGAGGCTGGGCCAGGGTGAGTGTCTGGATGTCACCCCACCACAGAGGGGGCCCCTTCCCCCAGAGCCACCCCCCACCGCCTCCCAGGGGACTGGATTCCCGCTCTTCCGGAAATCTGGCACACATGCGGCTCTGGCCGGGCCCCCTGGAGGAGCCCAGGACGGGGAGGGCCAGTTGCGAGCAGAAGACAGGGGTGACTGGGGCTGCCCTGCCCCTGCCTCCTGCCTGTCCCGGACATTTGGAGCCCACTCCCAGCTGGCCAGCGAGTCCTGCCCTCTGAGCTGCTTACTGCGCGCAGCCTGTGCCCGGAGAGACCAGTGGCTCAGCTTCCTCTGCCTCCCCCCTCCCCCTTTCGCCACCCCCCCTCACCCCCCCCCCAGCCTATGAGTCACCAGGGAGCCAAAGCTCAGGGAACTTCCTCTGGAGGGAAGCCACTGAGAATGGAGAGGAGAGGGAGAGTGGTAACAGAGAGAGAACTGGCAACTAAGCTGCCAGGGCCTTTCACCCCTAGGCTCCCGATTCCGGAACTGCTACACTAATCCTGGCATGAGCATCTAAATCGTCACACCTGTGTACACCACTTGTATGTGCAAACTTCCAATGTAGGTAGCTGGTCTTCAGTCTAACTCCTTCCCAGCCCCAACCCTCCTTTCCGTGTTCTCCAGTCCTCTCCATACTCCAGACCCTCGTAGCTGATCAGATCGTGTGGGTCGTGGCCTTTTTCACGGGGGTTCTCAAAGTGTGGACCGACAGCATTGGCCTTGCTTGGGAACTTGAAATGCAAATTCCCAGGCTCACCACAGACCTGCTGAATAAGGAACTCTCGGGATGGGGCTCAGCAATCTGAATTTATCGCCCCCCCCCCCCAAGCGATTCTGAAGTTTGAGAACCACTGATCACAGTGGTGATCACAATGTCTGCAATAGTCCGAGCAGAGAAACCCTTGTCCAGAGCCGGGAGGCCAAGGCAGCAGCTGCCAACTGCTCTCACAAGCCAGGCTTCCTGGTGAACACCCTACAGCTCTCAGAAAGTGCTGGAGGCCCCCACCCACTGACAACAACCCCAGAGGCATGCAGGGATGCTGAGCAAGCACTTCTCCCTGACGTCTCTCCCGCTGGGAGTGGGAACCAAGAGAGAAGGAGACACGCTCTTCCCCCGAGGGCCTGAGGAAGCTGGGAGAGGGGCCGTGAAAGGAGCAAGGGGAGGTGGCTTCTCCTCGAGGATGACGTTTGGGGGACAGTGACTTGAGTGAGGCAGCATGTGAGCTCAGAATTAAAATACTGTGGCGGTTCTGACTGTCTCTGGAAGGGGCACCTGTGATAGTAGCGTTTGGCAAGTTTGGTGAGTTGGGTGGCAATGCCTGATATATGGAGGCGGAGAGTATAGTGGAAGGAGCACTGGATGAAGAGTCAGGAAACATGAACCCTTCTTCCCACTTTAGATACATCTTTGTTGTAACTTAGCGTAACTCTTTCTGGCCTCAGTTTCCCAACCTAGACAATAAGAGTAATATTGTCAACTTTCATTTACCTGAAAACAATGCCTTGAGGAAAGGCTAAGAAAGACCTTTGTAAAATTTTTTTTGGAAAAAGTTCAGAGTGTTTAGTATCAAATCACACAATGCTAGGTTTAAAAAAATCTCTATTTCTGTGATCTGAACCCAAAGTACAAGCAGAATCAAGGGGTAGTTTGGTATGCTGGAAAGAATAATTGTCAGGAAGCTTGGGCTCCAGTTTCAATTTTGCCATTAACCAGCTGTGTGATTGTGGGTCAGTCACTTTCTCTCTCTGGGCCTCAGTTTCCCCATCTGTAAAATGGGGATATTGGATTAGCTTATATCTATTGTCATGCCAAAATTTAACAGTCTATGAGTCCATGACTTTGAGTAGTTAGTCCCCATGGTCTGGATTCCCAGGTGGGCGCCATGAGGTTCTGGCCTTTGCCTCATGGAGGGAGAAAAACCAAAGAAAAGAGGTGGGCCACATCAGGATGTCATTGCTAGAGCCAGGATTTTGGACCCAGGGCATGGAGGAAGGCAGAGTGGAAAGCTTTCTGGAAGGATGACATGTCATTCTCAGAGAGACAATTTGGTGAAAGCCTGGGTATTTTCTTTTCACCCATGAAGCCTAAGTCAGCAACTCATGAACAAGGCTTCCTGACATGGGATGGAATTTTCTTTTACTCTTCCCAACCACAGTTGACAAAGTTGACACATGGAGACCAGAAGGGAGAAGGGTGGGGGGTAGGGGGTGTGGCTTAACATCCTCAACTCTACAACTCTACAACTGTTCCTCATCTTTAGCCTGGCCTTGAGCGGGCCACTCAGAAAAGAGGGCAGAGAGCAGGCCACTGGCTTCAGGAAAGAAAAAGAGAGCCCAGCAACCCCTTAGCAAGACCAGCGCCCCTGCATCCCAAACATCACCTCTGGTTCTCTTGGCCATGGATGTTCCCTGCCCCGACCCAGGCCAAGGGGGTGTGCCCTGAGCCTCACTTCCAACTTTCCTCCTTCTTCTCTGGGGGCCACTCAGAACTTTGGGGAGCAGCATAAGGGGCAGGGCTGGTGTCAGAGCGCCCTGGGGCTCTCTCAGGCTATAGCTTCTACTCCTGGGAAGAGCCTGAGGCTATTTCTACTCCCTTAGTCAGCACTAGGCGGGAAGGGTGAGGGCCTGGGAAAGGCCAGTGGTGTGAGCTTCTGTGGCAATTGCTCCTCAGTAAACACAGTAATAGCAGGTCTGGGATTATGATTGTCACCCCTGATAATTATCAGCTGCAGCGCATTTCCTCCTATGCGGCCACACCAAGCTCATCACAGCATAGGGGGCTGTGGAGGAAGCTCCGGATTTCCCAGATCTCTTCCTACAGTTGCTAGGCAGCTGGGAGTCTGTGTTGGAACAGGGGGGATCTCATTTAGGAAAGTCTCCCCAGGCCTCCCAAATCTCTGAAATCTAAATCAGTTGTTCTCCAAGTGGAGACCTTGGATGACTGACTGCTCACCTGGCCAGGGGGGAGGACGTCAGAGGCTGTCAATGAATAAGAGACCCAGCCAGCCCAGGGGTAACATGGGGGAAAGGAGGCTGGTCGGGGAGCCACCCTTCTGCTGAAATGCCATAGCTGCTGTGCAGGGCATGGGGCTGAGTTCACGTGTGCTACCGCTGTAGCTAGTTGGGATGAGAAGCAGCTCTGCGGTGGCTGCCTGGTACTGGCTGGCCAGAGGGGTCTAAGAGGTGACCCAGCAGAAGAGAAGATAAAGATGGGGAGGAAGGTGGGTTCGTGTAAGTTGGCTTGTTTTAGTGGCAAAGTCCCCATGGGTGTGTTAGGTAGCAGGCCCTAGCGTCTTTTGCTCCATTCCAGTGCTCCATAGACCAGTTGTTTGTTTGTTTGTTTGTTTGTCCATGCCTCACAGCATGTGGGATCTTAGTTCCCTGACCTGGGATCGAACCCGTGCCCCTTGCAGTGGAAGCACGGAGTCTTAATCACTGGACTGCCAGGGAATTCCCTCCATAGACCAGAGTTTGAGATCATAGGGGAGGAGAAAGCTCTTGGAATTGCCTTAATTTCTTGCTAAAGGTGATGTAATTTGGTGGCCAGCAAACTGAATTTTCTATGTTAAAGGACCTAATGCATTGTCTTTGGCATGACTTAGGAATCTACCTCCGAGACCCTCAGCATCATAGGCTGAGACAGGTGCAGAGCGGGGAAGGAGGGGAAGAAGCAGCAGGGACTATTGGCTCCCAACCCCCGTAACTTTGACCCAGAGTGCATGACATTTTCCTGTTGAATTCTGTGGAGTGCGTTTAACTCTGCTTACCTGGAGGGAGCCCCTGGCTCAGAAGCAGAAACAAATCACAAAGGAATGAAAATTCAACAAACCTTCCTTGACCATGTGCTCAGATGGGAATGGTGCTGAGTACCAGGAGGAAATGGGGACCTGAGGGAGCCAGTTCCTTCCCCTCCAGGAGCTCACTGTCTAGCCAGGGAGGTGCCACATGCAGACTGCAACTAGAGGTGATTTTTTCTTCCTGGGAATGAAACCTCCTACAGCAGCGAGAGGTTGGGGCTTTGTCCTAAGGTGGAGGTAATAAAAACCTGTTTGTCTTCCCAGGGCAAGATGTGCCTCAGGGCCCCTGCATGTCAGTTTACCTGAGTCAGACAGGAGCACCTCCCTGTCTCTGGAATCTCGTTGGGGCAGGGAGGCTGTCAGGACGCGAGAAGAGGCGAGGTGCATCCCTGGTGTGGGAGCTGATGAGGTAGATGCAAAGAGCTCCTCCCTCAGCAGCTGGTCTCCTGGAAACCCTGAACGCGGTCCTCTCCACATAGCCAGAACTGCCCTGAGGAGACCATGATGAACACGTGCAGTAAAGGTATTCAAACAAAGAAACATCTATGGTCACCATCACCTCCAGGTTCAGCGAACATTCAAGGAATTCCCACTATGTGCCAGCTAGAGGGCTTGGCGCTTTCCCATGGCTATCTTATTTAGTGAACATTCTCTCAATAATTCTAGGAAGTAGGTATCAACCCCATTTTACAGATGAGAACACAGGACCTGGGAGGCCTAGGAGTTCTCACCAGACTCAGTGAACACAGTGTTGCTTACAAGTTCTATAGGACACCACCTAGATGTCCTTCAAGTATTTCAAACTCATTTTATCCAAAACCAAGTTCACTATTATTGTCTCCTCCTGGGTTCCCTGCCTAAGTGAATTGCCACTGGTCTAGCTGCCTGAAATATGAGGTTAGCCTAGATAACTCCCTTTCTCTCATCCCTAATGTCTGTATTTGTTTTTCTTACCATCTAAACATCTCTTGACTCCACTTCCTCTTTTTCATTCCTGGGTCCACTGTGCTCATCCAGGCTCTAATAATTCATCAGCCAGTTCATCACATTGGCCTCTGCCTGGAGCCATTCCCACCCTTTCCCGTCCAACCTTCTGCTGAAGTGTACCTCTCTGGAGCTTTCAGGATAAAGGCAAACCCATTATTTTGACTAAAAAGCCCTTTTGGACTGGACCTTGATCACCTGTGGTGCCACGTCTCCTCTCCAGGTCCCCAGGCCTGGGACCTGTTCGCAGTTCCCTCGTGTGCAACACGCTCTCCTGCCCGCAGGTTTTCTCAAGCTGGCCTTTCCCCCCGGACTGCCCTTTGTCTCTGCCATCTCCACTCACCGCCCCAACTCCCATTTACGTCTTCTGTCCTAACCCGAGCTTCCCCCGTTTTGGTTAGCGTTTCCAGATGCCCGGGGTGGAGACGGTTGCCCCTCCCTTGTGCTAACCTGTCCCCAGAATGGAGCTTGGGTCTCTGCTGCCCAGAAGCAGAACGATCTGGTGCTTGACCACTGTAGTGGGTATCTGACGAACGAACAGCCTTAGAAAATAATGTTTTAAGTGGGGGAGACACTGCAACATACCAATTACACAAAGAAGTTTTATAAAACTATCTGGATAAATCGTGGAGTTCATTATTCAAAGGAACAGCGTTAGCATTTGTTGAAGCCCCCTGTGGATGGTGCCGGGCCTTTGCGTATGTCATGTCATCTAATCAGCAGGGCTGGGATGGGGCACAGACAGCCTAGATGGCACAGCACAGTCACTCAGCGGTTCCCTGCCAAACCTGGGGTTCAAATCCAGGCAAATACTCTGCTCCTTCCACTGCCTCCTGTGGCCTCTCCTGTTTGGAGGCAGGTTTTCCAGTGTGGGGATTGTCTTTTGGCCATTCGGGGGCCTATCAGGACTGTCGCAAGGGAGGCGATAGGGATAGGGGACCAGGGATGAGAGGATCAGCAATGCCTGAGGCCCCACCACTCAACCTTCTGATTTTTCTCGTGTGTATTCATCACACCTCACCGAGTCTCCCCAGAAGCACAATTCCTACAGTGGGATTGTCACAGGTGGCCCTGAAGACTGAGGTTGCTGTGACTTATATGTCCGTATCAGGCATGTGGGGCACAGGCCTGAGTGGTGCATAATCAGCATGGAAAGAGGGAGAAACAGAGCAGAGCCCATGGGGGGTGAGGGGCAGGTGGGAGAGGGCCTCCCGGAGCCCTGGGGGAGGGGCCTGCCGCCCACCCCTCTCTCTTCACTCTCAGAAGAGTGCCTGGTGTCAGTGGGTGCTCAGCACAGGATTGTTGCATGAATGAAGGAATGATGGAGTGAGTTCCACGTTTGTCAGGTAGGAGGAGGAAGTATTTTCCCTCTTTCTTGGGCGTCTGCCCCTCAGCTGGGGGCATTTCTGCCATAAGCCATCCCAATGCTCCGCTGCTCTCCCCTTCTCCCCTCCTCCTCCCTCACTTCTCTCTTCTAGTCTCACTACCCGACCTGGGCGATTAGCATATTACTTTACCTTTGCTAGGCTTCAGGGTCTCCTCTAGAACAATTCCTTCAACCCTGATCCACCAGACATTCATTGTGTTCCTTCCCTTGCTCAGCAAGTGTGAGGCTCTGCCGGCGTAGAAAGGATGATGCGACGTGCCCGACCTTCTGGAGCGCAGGCCGGTGCGGGGGCCGGCTGGTCAACAGGCGGTTGCAATGGAGTTTCATTAGAGGTGAGAGCAGTGAGGGACATCCAAGAAGACTTGGATGACGGTGTTCAGGCAGGGCTTCTTGGGGGACGTGATATCTGAACTGAGCCAGGAATGCTTGCACAACTCTGAGAGTGAGTCTCCTTAAATTTTGTACCCTAAGCCTCTACTTTGCCATATTTTAGTCCCAGCTCCAGCCCTGAGGAGTTAGTAGGAAAGGGAAGATAGTGACTGTGAATAGAGCACCTTGCAAGTAAGGGAATCGCGCAGCAAGGGGCGGAGCCCTGAGGTGAGAGCCCCCCAGGATCCTCTCAGGAGGGGGCAGGGTATGGGGGGAAAGTTGCTGGTGCCTGCACCTCATGGGTCATGCCCAGGAGCCAGATGACTGTCCCACTCTCAATGTTGCCAGTGCTCTTGCTGGGGAGAGAAGGTACTTCGAGGTGGCATGGAATCAAGTGTCCTGGGCAGTGAAACAGCTGACACTTACCTAGTGCTTACCTTGTGCACTTCACGCACATGTCCTATGAAGTAGGTACCATTACTCTCAGCCCAGTTCCACAGATGGGGAAACTGAGGCACAGAGAGGTTGAGTAACTTGTTCAAGGTCACACAGGCAGCACCTGGATGTGAACTCAGGCAGTCTGGTGCTAGAGCCTGTGCATTGAACCACTGACTGTTCTACCCTTCCTAGAGATACCTCTGAACAACGGGAGAGAGTAGACACCCCTTGGGCTGTTTATAAAGACGGCTACAGGTATGACATTTTTGAAAGACTCCCATTTTATCTTAAACATTCACATACATCTTGTACCTATTGCAAAATAAAATCCCTATGTGTTTAATCAAGCAATGCCTCCCACCAAATAATCAAGTAAGATCAATGCTCCAGAGAGATGTGCCACATTTATCCCAAAGCACTGAGTATCCCCAGGGACACAGTCTGTAGTGGGAGAGGTACAGCCAGCACAAGTTTCAGAGCAGGAAGAGCTTGGCCCGGTTGGAGGAGCTGGACAAGGAGGAACTTGAGCATTTCGCAGCGGTGCTGCGCTGCTTCCCTCCCTCCACCTCTCACTGTCTGAAGTCAGGGCGCACCCTTGGACTTCCCCACGTGATCCTCACTGCCAAGGTCATCTGGGAACTGGCTACTCGCTCTTTGTGGTCACTGGGCTACCTTGTTTACAACTGCTGTTCCTCCTGTTCCTCCTCCTCCTCTCCCCCCTCCTCTTCCTCTCCCCCCTCCTCCTCTCCCTCTCCCCCCTCCTCCTCTCCCCCTCCTCCTCCTCTTCCTCCTCCTCTCCCCCCTCCTCCTCCCCTCTCCTCCTCCTGCTCCTTCCTCTTCTTCTTTTTTCTTCTCTTCTGGAGGAGGCCTCCCTGAAGGTCACGTGAGCCCACACACATGAGCACAAGCTCTGGGGAGCCTGTTCCATCTTAGTCCACAGCACTTAGTTCTCTCCATTCTCCCAGTTCCTTTCTTTTCTAGAAGTGTTCGTGTTTGCTCATGGTGAACCACTGCAGGAACCCCCTTGTATGGCGTTAAAAAAAAAAATCACAGCTACCAGCACAAACCCAGCATTTCAGTTCTCCTTTCTTTACCCTCCCAATTTCCAAAGAGTTCTCCCTCCTTGGCCAAACAGTTGGCTGCCTTCTTTATGTTTCGGACCTGATGTGCTTCTTGCATGGCCGACGGCGAGGCTCTGTATAGGGCCATTTCTATACTGTGGAGGAAACTGCCCCAGCCTCCTCCCCTCTGATGGCCTGCCCCGCTGCCTGTCACCTCTGCGGCCTCCTTGGCGTTCACCTACTCAACCAGTGGAGACTTACCGATGAGGACCTGCTGCTGTTCGGGCGCTGTTCCAGCGTGGGGCATGCTGTGGCAACCCTTTCGAAGCTGACATTGTTGGGGAGGGTTGGGCAGTAGAGGTGGATAAAAACAAAACCAAAAATCCCCATGAAGTAAATAAATAATGTACTTTCAAATAGTTATAAGTGCTATGAAGAAACTAAAATAGGATAATAGATAGGGTGACAACAGGAGAGTGACAAGAAATGGCAAGTGCAAAGCCCCCAGGCCTTGGCAAAGGCTTGAGGACAGGAAAGGAGGCCAGTGTGGCTGGAAGGCAGAGTCTGAGGGGAAGGGGGCGGATGAGCCGGGAGCGGGTGGCAGGGCTGAGGTCACCGAGGGCCTCACGTGCCACAGTGAGGAGGTAGATTTTCTTTCACACGTGCTGGGGGAGTAACACGATCACTTCTTGAAAAGGACCACTCTACTCTGGCTGTTGTGGAAAGCGGATTTTAGGGACCAAGAATAGGAACGAGGAGACCAAGCTGGAGGCTGTTATCGTGACCCAGGTGAGCTGGGTTGGTGGGTTCAGTTGAGGGCAGCAAAGGGGGAGAAAACTCAATAGATTC
This sequence comes from Balaenoptera musculus, assembly GCF_009873245.2. Lineage (NCBI taxonomy): Eukaryota > Metazoa > Chordata > Mammalia > Artiodactyla > Balaenopteridae > Balaenoptera > Balaenoptera musculus. The sequence continues at coordinate 136,184,048 of NC_045785.1, forward strand.
AAGATAGATTGCAGAGAGGTAGCCAACAGTGGAGTGGAAGATGCTCTGACCTGGGACTCAGAAGTCCTGGAATTGAATCCTGAGCCCACTACCCACGAGCGGTGAGAGCTCACGTGAATGAGTCTCGTCTGTACGATGAGGAGAAAGGCAGCTGCCTCCCTCACTTCTCGGGTGGGAGGAGGAGAAGACGAATGCGCCCGGCGTGGCACCTGTGTGACAGGGCTCCTCCACGTGGCTTGCGATGCTGAAGGTTGGGTTGAGTAAAGTCTAGAGAGGTAGCTCAGTATCCCTGGGAGTTCTCCCCTGTTAAAAGGGTGAAAAGGACAGATTCTCACCCAGGCTGCTGGCAGTAGGCCCACCCTCAAGGTAAGTCACAGCTAGCTCAGTGTCGACAGTGAAGGGAGTATTTGGGGATCGTCGCCTTTCAAAGTGGGAAAGTGGGTCTGGGCAGGGGCTAGGAGGTGCCCAGGGCTGGCAGGAGAGAGTGGCCTGAGGGGCTGATGGTGGCAGGACAGGGTGGGAGGGCGGGACCTGGGGCGAGCCTGTCACTCTCCAGAGGGGGGCAGCCAGTGACGGTGGCTCTGGCCATATGTGCTTTGGTCGTTGAGAGAAGGAAGGCCGGGGAACACTTTGATGTTCTGACAGAAACTCTCAGCAAGGCTGGGTTTTGACCTTTCGCGGGCGGAGTAGGTCAGTTTTGAGTCCTTTCCGCGGAAGTTCTGAGAGCAGAGATCCCACCCTTGGAAATCACCTATCCCACGCTGGCTTGTTGTCAAGACTGCCTGCGGTCCTGTGGGAGCTGGCTGACCCGGGAGCAGGGAGCACGGACCTTTATTAAGGCACAGATCAAAGGTCAGGGTAACATGAGCAATATTCATGGGCTTCGCCCCTTTCTCTTGAGCCTTCTGAAGTCTGGACTCTGGAACCTCAGGTTTCTGGAGGGAAGTGGAAGGGAGCTGACATCAACTGTTCATCTACGGTATGCCTGGCACCAGGCCAGGCACCATACGCTGCTCACGAAGTGTTGGTGAAGTAAACATTATCTCTATGTTTTTTTATACCAGGAAACTGAGGCTCGGAGAGAGAAAAGCATCTTTTCCCAAAGTCACATGACTGGTAACAGGAACCCGAGGCTGCTTATTCCACAGCTCCTGCTCCTGCGCAAGTGTCTCCCGGAGAGGCTGGGATCTGTCCCCGCCTCCGGAGGGGTCCTGGGATCTTGATTTTTTTAAAAAAGTCCCTTGGGCACTTGCCATGGCCAGCCAGGATTGGAAACTTCCGCCCTCCACCCCATGGCTTTCCTGAAGGCCTTAGTGGGGCAAATGGAGCAAAGGGAGAGAGTAGGTACCCATGTTTGGAACATTACCTTAGCAAGACTTACAGACTCTCAACTGGAAAAGAACCTAAGCAGTGTTAACTGGCTTTCTGGCTCTGCTTGGGAGGAGTCACTGAACTTCTCTGAGCCTCAGTTTCTTTGTCTGTAAAATGGGGATCCAAATACTTACCTTGCAGGACTACTGAAGGGCTTGGGATATTGCAGTAATGACTTAGCTTAATGCCTGGTTCAACTAACTATTGAATAAATGGTAGCCATTAACACTATTCACTGCATCATCAAAGCATTTTTGCGGGGGGCAGTGAGTTGGGGGACAGTTAGCTCCTCTGCGGCCCACTCAGCCGTCGCTGAGGCCCCTCCTTGGCACAGCCTGTTCCACAGAAAGAGCAGACTGCCAGGCTGTCTTCCTCCCTCCTGGGAAACCCCTGTGTCCCTACAGGCCATTGGGCCCTGGGCCCTGGTATTGAGGCTCTGACACGTGGGGACACTCTCTGCTTTTCAGCTGGTGAGGCTGCCCCCCTTCGCGGGCTGGCCCGGGGGCAGGCTGGGCAGAGGGAGCTGGCAGGAGGAGCTGGCCTCGTGCTGAGGAGGCTGGCCCTGGGCCCTGCTCCTCTGCCAGCTGGGCGGCTGGGCCGGGCGGCAGCTTGGACAAGCTCGCAGGCCCAGCGGGGACCTCTGTGGGGCAGCAGCTTCCCCGAGCCCCTCTGCTAGCACCAGGCCATCTGGTGCCTCTGTTTCCTTTTGTGTGCCTGGGGGGCAGGGAGGGAGGCAAAGGGGAGGAGCCAGATTTCTCTGGTCAGCTTTCTTCAGAACTGGGGAGAAATGAGCTGGCGTGGAGTGGAGGTGGAAGAAGGGGAAGAAGGGGACAGAGGGAGACAGAGGCCTGAAAGGGGATGGGGGGAGGAGGGAAGAAGCGCGGAAGGAATGGGTGCTCTCAGGGTCTTGGTAGGAAAGCTGAAAGGGGAAGAGAGAGGAGGAGAGAGAAAACTGTGTGGAGAGGAAGACCCGAGTGGTATGGAAGTGGGAATGAAAGTATGCAGAAAAGAATGAAGGCCAGGAGCAGGCAAAGGTGTACGGAATATCTCAATGTGTGAAGCTGTCGCCGTATTTCTGTTCTAGGAAAGAGGAAGTGAGAGTGTGTGGGCCGTAGGTGAAGGGAGGGGGTGGCTGAGAGAGCAGGCTGAGTTTCCGGTCACAGAAATCTGGGGTCCAGCCCAGCCCTGCCCAGCAGCTGTGAAGGTTGTGTCCCTGTCTGAACCGCCACCAACCGCAGACTTTTGGAAAGAAGTGTGATGGTTGGTCTCTAGAGCTGGAGAGAAAAGTTGTGTTGACAAATATGTGCTTTGACGTGGTGCACCTGGGGAGTACAAGTGTGCATTCCTGGAGCCATCATGGAAGTGAATTGAAAGAATGTCACATTGGGGAATTTATAGTGGCTTTGCTAGAACTGTCCCCTGTCAGGTGGCAGAATATCCCTCCTCCTCCGTGCAGCCGGGCATAAGTAGAGCAGACAGAAATAACTGTGATGAGTGTGCGCCTTTGCGTTTCTCTGGTGTTCCTTTGGACTCACATTCTGCACTCGGTGAAGTCACGAAGGACACAGAGAATGGTCTGTTTTCTCTGCTGGGGACAATACAAGCTGGCCTTGGGTTGGAAGCATCTCTCCCCCTGGCACTTCTCCTGTCAGACTCCGTTCCGGGAGCCCTCTCAGAATTCAGCTCGCGTCCCCTCCTGGGCTTCTTCCAGGCAACGCTGCCCCCTTCTCTGGACCCTGAGATGTGCATCCCCCCACTTGCTCTCCCAGAAATCTGTTCTGTCAGATTTCTGCGTAAGGCTTTATCAGCATCTGTCTTCCTGTCCCACCTGGAAAGTGGGACTAATCACCATTACCTGCTTGAAGTGGGAAATCTGCACGGAGCTAATTCCTGACTGAGGCACCGGGAGAGCATATTAGCTAAGTGTGATTGATTTAGTGCAAAGAGGTCCATTTAGCATCCACCAACGTGCCATGGTTTTTTTCTCCTTGCTAAAGTCACTTGAAGATCACCCGCTGGCGGCTCTGGAAGCACTTTGCAGCTCTGTGGGGGGGGTACCCTGAGTGGATGTGTGTGTCATAGAGCTGGCCCTGCTGGGCTCCGAAGGGTTCGGTGAGGGGCTGTGAGGAACAGGGAGGGAGTACTCAAGCCAGAGAGGTTGGTGCCCCTCGAGGAAGCCCCCGGCCAGGAAGTCACCGGACGCCGCCGATGGACAGCTGAAACGAGCGGAGTTTGACGGGAGATGCCCGTTCACGTGTATCTGCAGGCGGGCTCCCTCCTGCTGGCTCAGCTGAGCCCCCTGAAGAAAGAACAGAAGAGAGTTTGTATCCACCGCTATTTCCTGAGCGCTTATGATGTGCTGTCACAATTATGCTGTGCTGTCCTGGGCTCAGAGAGGCTAAGGGTCTCTCCCACCCTCACTCAGCTAGTACAGGGCAAAGCCACTGTTCAAGCTGTGGCCAGGGGACAGCAGAGGCCAAGGACCCACCCTCCCCACCGCCCCCTCGTCCCACTGCCCCCCCTCTCAGGGGCAGAAGGGGCTTCGTGGAGAAGGCTTTTGAAATGGCCCCAAAGAACGAGCAGGACTTGGACGTTTGGAAGGGTGATGCTTCTTCTAAATGGAGAAAATAGACAGAAGCACGCAGAAGTGTATTTGGAGATTTGGGCAGAGTGCAGACTATGGGGAGGCATTTGGAAGGACATCTGGCCAGGCAGGCAAGTTGGGGCCATGCTGTGGAGCCTTAATGCCACCGTGGAGGGTGTGTGTTTTCTCCAGTAGAGGGTGGGGTCCCGTGAGAGTTTTGATGGGGGGCGTCACAGGGTCAGTGTTGTCCTGGCAGTGGTCTAAGGGGGGTAACTGAGGGGAAGGGAGAGCGGCAGGGGCCAAGGTAGGAGGCCTCTGTGTGGGCAGCGGGGAGGCTGCATCTACAGGGAGGCTGGGTGAAGGGAGGGGAGACGTGTGGGCCAGAGAGTTGTGGGCCTGGGAGGAATAAAAAATGACCGAAATGTCGGCCAGGAGGATGGTGGGGTTATTTATAGAAATGGGGAAGTCACAGAGAGAAGGCGCTTTGGGGGTTGGGGGAGTGGACCGAAAGGAGACTTCATTTTGAACCCGGTGAGGTCAGTGGTTGGCTGGACCTCCAGGTGGCCACCGTGAACAGCGGGGGGCTTCCAGATAATCAACCCTAAAACCTCATCTGGAACGTTTAGCTTCTTAATTCTCCCCGGAGGCGCTGAGCTCACAGATTGGCTTTACATTTTGTGCCCTCCCAGGGGCACCAAAACACTGATGGCCTGGGAACTGTGCGGCCCAGTTGCCAGCTGGTGCTTAGGGTCAAAGCTCTGCAGTTCCTGCCCCGGCTGTGACCCCTCAGACCTTCAGGGAAGTTACAAATGAAGAATTTCCCTGGAGGGGTGTTCCTGCAAGGCCTAATCCCTCTGTTTTTTCCAGGGAAGACCTTGCCCAGAAATACTTTTTGCGGGAGCACGAAGCCTGGCAGCGTGGCAGGGGGCGGCACTTTGGCTCCAGGGCAATGACCCTGCCTGGATGAGGAGGGACGAGACGGCTTCCTTCTGCTGGCTTTACTTCTGCAGGAGCGGGAAAGGAGCAACCACACTGGCTGTTGACTCCTCCTTTTCCCTCATTTCAGCAATTCTTGGCCTCGTCTCAAACACTCCACCTGCGCGGGGGGCAGAAAACCTTCTGAACTCGAATTTTGGATTTGGGTTAATTCCAATTCTTAGTGAGAAGGTAGAGCTCTGTGAAGAGCAAATTATAATGTAAATAAGATCCATTCATTCATTTTTTTTTTTTTATCCAATAAGTCTGTATCTAGCGCCTACTCTGAGTGAAATAAAGGATAGATGAGTTCAAGGCCCCACTCCTGAGGAGCTAAGAGTTGGGGGTATAGATGCACAAACGGGCAAGGACAGCACAGGAGGGGCCCACAACCCCGATTCAGGAGAATCAGGATGTCCTCACAGAGAAAGAACGTTTCATCTAAGACGGAGGTAAGCAGGAAACTGTCCAGTAAAGGGAGAAGGGAACCTGTTCTCTGAAATGGGAACAGCAGGAGCACCCCCAGAGTTTCTAATTTTGTGGGTCTGGAGATTGGCTTGGGCACTGGCATTTTAAAACCTCCCCAGGTGATTCTAACTCGAAGTCAGGGCTGAAGGCCACTGACCCACCAACTGGTTTGTTTGCAGAGCAGTGTGGGAATGAGGACATCTCCTGCAACCACAGGCCTTTGCTCCTGTAGGAGAGGAAACACTCTTCTTTTTCCTCTACCTGCCTTAGGTGCATTGACTTGAGCCATGCAAATTTGACTGACAAAGACAGATTAACTAGACAAAAACAAACGGAAGCTCATTAGGCCTCCTGCAGACACAGGGAGCACTCAGTGTTGAGGAACTCAAAGGGTGGTTAGACCTTGGACTTACACAGCATTTTAACAAAAGAACAATGCCTTTGTAGAAAAGTGACAAGACAGAGGGAAGGGGTTGTAGGCTTCCCAAGATGGCAAACTGTGGGAATGTAAGTATATGGGGAAACCAATGGAAGATAAGGGCTGGTTAGTGGAGTTTTTGATGGAGATTGCTCTGGTGTCTTCTCTGGGCTGATAAGGGTCTAGAGTTGTCTCTGGTGATTAACTCCTGACCTTCCTGGTAGAGAGGGGAGGGGGAACATCTTTACAAATTTATGTCCTGCTTTTAGGTAAATAGGGGGAGGGCACAGAGCTTTTTTTGTATTTTCTTCTCAGTTGCCTTCAGCTCAAAATAGTCCTTATGCTGAAGTGGCATATTTTGGGGTGGTGTATTCTGCTACCCTTTACTCCCCAGGCCTAGTGGCCCCCAGCACACAGCAGGTTCTCAGAGAAGACGAAGGTGGGCCCACTGAGCAAAGTCCCGGTAAAGGTGATGGCAGTGGCCTCATAGCAGGCGGACATGCAACTTAGGTGGCTCTCCTAGTTTTAAATGAGGAAGTTGTGGTTCCCCCAGAAGATGTGAATCTTTTCAAAGGTCACTGTACACATGACAGAGTTGGCGTTTAACTCTCAGTTGGGGGAATGCTACCTCAGTGTTCTTCTGGCTTTGCGTTGACAATGCTGGGCTTTCGTGGGGGAGGAACTGGGGAAGCTGCTGTGTCACCCCTGCCTTTCCTCTGCTCCTCCAAGTGTCCTTGTGCCCCCAGCTATTTTCTCCCATTTGCCTGATTTTATCAGAGATGATTTACCTTTGGCTTTCACCATCAATGGCTCCGAGGGCCCACTGCCAATTTCAGACACTCTCTGGAAAGCGCTCGCTTTATTTGCATCCGTGCCAGGAGCCAGTTTCTTCAGAGCCTTGGTCTCCCTGGCCTGGGAGCCTGGGGTTGGCATTCCTTGCGGGGGGATTGGGGGGGGGGCAGCCAGGGACTGGGAAGAGCGGGGTTGCTAGTGGTGTGTATCTGCCCGTGTGTCCCTGGACCTCTGAGTTTGTGTGGCAGCAGCTCAGCCTGAGGCTGAGGGGGAGGCAGACATGCCTGGGCATGTCTGGTGGGGCAGGCTGGCCAAGAGCCCGATTGCGGGAAGACTGCAGAGATCCTAGGGAACCTCGACTGGACTCTGAGGCATGGTTAAACCAGGCCTGGAAAGAATGCCTTAGTCAGGGGAGGGGAGGGGAGATCCGCTCTGGGGGAGGAGAGATGGATATTGATGATGATGGTGTGATGATGGTGGTAGATGGAGGTGGGTGTCATTTTCTGAGCACTTCGTAGATGCTGGGTGCCGTGCTTTAGTCCTTTATAGGTATTAGATCATTTTCTCCTTAGAAATTACCTTGAGGCGAGAGTTACTCCCACTTTCAGATTTTACATTTTGCAGTTTACAGATGAGAACACCGAGGCTCAAACCTCCAGCCACCAGTGGAGCCCCCGTCTGTCTGAGCTCCTGACCACTGCCCTCCCTGGAGCCCTTCTAGAGACATCCAGAAATACTGGGTGGGGGGTTGCAGGGGAGCCCAGAGCAGGTGTGGCTCAGAACCAACCCAATATGGGTTCCTCTTGTTCTTGCGTCTCAGACTGGCAGGGTCTGGGCAATTTTCGGTTACATTTATAGGTCTTCAAAAGCGGAATTATTTTCACCCTTGACCCTAAAATAATATACTTTCTCTAGCCTTTGCTCATAAGGAGGAATGGCTGTCTTTAAAAGACTCTTTTAAAAACGCTTCCTGCTATGACTCCTCTGGGCCATTTTACTATGAACTGGCACAAAAACTAACAGCTTAAACCCTTCTGGGCAAAACTACAGAAGAAAATAAATCCTGGAGTGTCACAGTTGGCCACAAACTGAGCATGAGTAAGCAGCAGAGATACTGATTGGTGAGAAAAACCTGATTTGTGGCAGTGTGATGTGTGTTACCCTCCCTCAGTAGGGCAACTTCCTTGTGAGCTGTGCTCCAGGGATCTATTTATAGGTCACTTTTAGGAACTCGGAACCGCTTCCCTCGCAGAACAACTGTTATGCACGGAGGCGGAGTTCTGAAGCTAGTTTAGAAAGGCCCACCTATGACTCGACACCTCCTTCTTATGATGGAACAACAGGAGAAAGCAATTCGGCTGGGACGTGTAGTTGATTTTCACCATTCCTTTGTTATGACCGGTAAATACTCCATCGGATACTTTACGGGGGAAGCGATGATGTCACGGCCAGAAGCACAGCTTCTTTCAATTTTCAGGTTGTTAGTACTTGGTGCGCCTCCGCCTCTTCCTACCCCCACCCCACTGCATCTTTCTAGAAGGCTTTCAGCTCTCCCCCAAATCATTTGCAGGTGTGTGCCTGTGCACGCATGCGCGCTCACACAGGTAGCAGGCTGCCTCTCGCAGTCCGGCCAGTGATGCACGTGTGTCCCGCCTCACCACAGCCTGTGTCTCCGACTCCCAGTGTGAGATGCTTCCTCATGCACTTTCCTAAAGTCTGACAACAGCCACGTGACAAAGGTCAGTCCCGCCTCCAACACAGAGCTCCCTCCAGATTGTATCTCCATCCTTCTGTTGGCTCCATCCTCATTACCAACACCCTGGCCATCGTTTCTCAGGGAGACAAGGGCGATGGCCCAACTGGCTTCTTTACTTCCCACTGCCTCCCCTGCCCCAATCCCCGCTTCCATTTTCCACACAGCAGCGAGAGCGATCTTTGAAAACTGTCATCAGTTCATGTCACCTCCCAGCACGCTGAGTGAAATCCACCTCCTACCCTGACCCTGCCAGGCCTGCTGTGGCCTCCCTGCCTCTCGCCTCCTTTCTGTTTTCTCAGCCACCCCCGCCCACCCAATTGCCGGCAGACACCAGGCTTGCCCCTAGGCTCTGGGTTTTTGCTCTTGCTTTCCCCTCAGTCTGGAACGCTTTTCCTCCCCCTGCCTCTTCTCATCTGGCAGGTGTCAACATAAATATTAGCCCCCCTGCTCAGAGAAGCCTTCCTTGATCTCCCTTTTTAAAGGGCTTCCTTCTTCTGTGCTCTCTTGCTTGATTCTATTTATTTCCTTCGAATGAAGGCAGTCACAATCTGCCGTGCTCATTTGTTTATGTGTGTTCTTGTACACTGTGTGTCTCCTCAACCAGAATGTCATTTTGAAAGCCCAGCTTTGTCCAGCCTTTTGATCACCGTCGCTGCAGCACCCAGAACAGTGCCTGACAGTGAAGGTGTTCATAAATGTTTGATGAATGAATGAATGAATGAATCTAGAGTGCTTTAGAGAGGGCAAATGAAAAAATGTTCCCACAACAGGGAAATTTTACAGAAGGGATTTTGGAAGGTGGTCGCTGTGTAAACGCACAGAATCCTGCTGCTTGGGGACTGGCTCAAAGTCGAGGTCAAGGCAGAGTTGTGTGAGGCCTCAGTGGTTGGAGGGCATCTGCTGGGTTGGTGAGGATGAGGCTGAGAAGCACAGCCCCGGGGTCAGTGCCAGACTGGAGTGGTATAGGGACTGATGCTTCCAGGAGGGTCATGTGGGGAGGGCGTATAGTAGCCGCTGGTTAGGACCTTGTTGCATCTATGCTTATAACGAATTGGGATATGTGGTTACACAAACAGCAAGCCCCATCCTCCCATCCATATTAAGTGGATTGAGAGTGATAAGGCTGGGGTGAACATAATCGCAGTTTAATTGGGTTTTTTTTTTTTAATTTTATTTATTTATTTATTTATGGCTGTGTTGGGTCTTCGTTTCTGTGCGAGGGCTTTCTCTAGTTGTGGCAAGCGTGGGCCACTCTTCATCGCGGTGCGCGGGCCTCTCACTGTCGCGGCCTCTCTTGTTGCAGAGCGCAGGCTCAGTAATTGTGGCTCACGGGCCCAGTCGCTCCGCGGCATGTGGGATCCTCCCAGACCAGGGCCCGAACCCGTGTCCCCTGCATTGGCAGGCAGACTCTCAACCACTGTGCCACCAGGGAAGCCCAGTTTAATTGGTTTTAAGTATGCTAATACCTGCATTGGAAACACAGTGATGTGAGCACACCTTTGGGGGTGTGACCTTTATGCCACACGGTGGGATGACTGATGAGTGAGGCAGACACCGCATAGATAACTTAGGGATGTATTTATGAAGAGTCAAGTCCAGATCTGGGAGAAGAGAATTGGGGATGTGTGAAGAATTTGGTGGTGAAAAGAGCTGAATGTATGAAGAGAGGAGGCAAAAGAAGTAAGTTCTTTTAGATATTTGTCTTGGGCCATGAGAGAGAAGTGAGATATTATTTTTGAGATATTAGAATAATGGATTGTCAGGCTCAGTAATCAAGATGCTCCTATCCACTGAATCAATGGGTTTGTGGCTTCAGGGGAGACTCACACATCCTAGGACAAAGAAGTCTTGCTCAGCTTTACATTTCTAATTAGACTATTACAAGTCCATAGGAAGCAAATAATCAATAATCTTGAAAGCCTCAGGAATTCCCTGGCAGTCCAGTGGTTAGGACTCCACACTTTCACTGCTGAGGGCCCAGGTTCAATCCCTGGTCGGGGAACTAAGATCCCACAAGCCACAAGGCATGGCCAAAAGAAAAAAAAAAAAGCCTGGTTGTTGAAAGGGAGACAGTTTTCTACTTTCCAAGCAGGTGCCTTTTCTGTAACTAGAGCACCGTGTGGGACTCTAAGCATAGACTGATGTGTTAAGCCGGGGTGCAGAGAACAGAGGGTTCAACACAAAGGAAGCTCTGGCCTCGCACGATGGATGAGAAACCTATCTGGTGTTGGGAGAAGCTTGGAGTGAGACTCAGAGGGATGAGGACATAGGGTAAGATGCTGTGTGCCCTCCCACTACCCACAGATTCAGGGTGGAGTGGGCAAGATGGTAGAATCAGCCCAGGTTGGGTGACAGGAAGTGGGGAGGAGAGGGGCTTATGCCCACTTCACTTTTGGATCACTGGGAGGAGAATCCCTTGCAGATGTCTGTATAGGGCAGTCACAGTATGGTAGAAATACTGTTGTGTTGTGTTTCAGCAGAGGGAGGGCCTGAGACAGTGGCCCTTGTTTCCACGAGCCCTGCGTGAGGGTGTGTCCAGAACCTCCCGGATGACCCCTGGAGATACATCAGGAAGCTGGGAATTAAGAGCCAGCATGCCTGGGAATTGAGAGCCTCACCCAAGTGACTGGGTCAGTGGGACCCGTGGAGAGAGTCTTGATGTGTACAACCAGAGCTGGGACCAGAGGGAGGATGCGGCTGAGCCCTAGTGGGTCAGTGGTGCTAGGGAGCACAGAGTGGGGGTCCACGCAGCAGGAGGAGGGCCACACTGCCTGGGTACTTGTTAGGTCTAGCCTACTGGAGAGGGTAGGACATGAGCATCCCAAACCCAGCCGGACAAGGGGCAGGAGAGGATGTGGCTTTGGGACAGCTCATGGGGAAAGCACTTACCGGTTTTCATTCATGATAAGATCAAAGTGAGTTCCCAGTGTGAAATAGTAAGACTCACGAAAAAAAATGAAGGGGTTATATAGTCTGGTCTCATTCTTCTCCCGGCTGGTCAGCTCACTTCTGGAGCACCGTAGTCACCCTGGTGTCCCACCTTGAAACTGAAGAGACAAAGCAGACCGCCTTCCCAGGAGAGTGGCGAGAAACTGCCACGTGAGAGTAGGTTGAAAGGAATCAAGAATGTGTAGTTGGAAGAAAGACAATTCAAGGGTGACTCACTGCTTAGTTCCTCTGTGGTCCCAAGGGCAGCCTTGATGTGTGGACATTACAGGGAGAGAGATTCCAGCTCTAAACCCGAAACAACTGTCCAGTGATTCTCAGCTGGCATGGCCTGAATCAGGACATAATGCCTTTCCTGGAGCTGGTGTATCTAAACCAAAGCCAAGACATCATGCAGGAGATTCAGACAACTGTCTGGGTCATAGGCCTGGACAACCTTCAAAATGTCTCCCAACCTTAAGATTTTGTGGATTGCTGAATGAAATTCTAATTTTATAATTTCTGGCTCAGAAGAGGCTCTTACTTTGGGTCAGAGTATCTGAGTGGAAGGATCCCAGCTCCTTGGCGTCAGACAGACCTGTTTTCCAAGACTGGCTCTGTCACTCACTAGCTGTGTGACCCTGGAGGATTTCCTTCACCTTTCTCAATCTCAGTTTTTTCATCTATAAGATGGTGATACTTACCTGGCAGGGTTTTGTTGGCGTTAAGTGAAACAATATAGTAAAAGATGAAAATAAAAATCAAAGCAGACTGTGTGTGTACATGCGTGCGTGCGCGTGCGTGTGTGTGTGTGTATTAGTGGGAGCAGGGAGACTATAGGACCTTTGCAGTGCTGTAAAATTGCATTACTGCCTACTGGTTAATTTTCTTCTTCATAAGACCAGCTTACAGAGCATCAGGTTTAATGCCAAGATGAAATAGACTCTGATGTGGTGTGGACAGATTCTGGCTTGAATCCTCTTAACGGGGAAGGGAAGGGTCGGCCAAGGGGAGGAGGGGAGGGCTGTGACTGCGCTGGGGGAGGGACAAGAGAAAGTCATCCTCTGAGGGCTACAGACAGACACCCTCTGGCCCTGTTCCTGGCTTTCTGGCTACGGATGAGTCTGACTGTGTGGGTACCCACTCTCTTTTGAACAAGGAGTGGTCTTGGACAAGACCCCCTGACTGTCTGTGGTGTGGCACCATCTGTGGCAACCTTCAGCTGTGACGGGGCACAGGGTTTCTTTTAACCCTCCCACCTCAGCTAGCCCCAACTCCCTCTTACTTAATCCGTCTTGATTCCTCTGTCACAGTGTTTCCCCTTCACAGGGAGCTGTAAGTGACCCACAGAGCTAAACATGCTACCTCTCCCAGGGACACTGCATTTCGGCTCTAAGCCAGGTGTGACGTTCCACTGGGGGCCCCTTTCCATGGCACGGGAGTACCGGTGGGAGTACAGCTGGCACCAGGCGGTGTGTCTCCTTGCAAAGCTGACCTCCTCTTGAGTCCCGGTGGACGGTGATGAAGGAACAGGCCCAGCTTTGCCGGGGGTGGGGGACTGCTCCCCCTCTGACTGGTTGGAGGAAGTGAGTGGTCCTGCCTGAGGCCCCGAGCTGAGTCAGCGATTCCTGGAAGGAGGTGATGTCATGGTGACATAGCGGTTCCCCTCCCCAGCAAAGGCAATAGGAGAGTGAGGCACGAGTGTGTCTCCTGGGCACCAAGGCCTGAGGCGCTCCTAGGAGTGACCATGTCCCCTCACAGGCCACTTCACGCTGCCTACATTGGTAGCTCCCTTCTCCAAACTCCCACGGCTTGGATCGTCTGTCCCTACAGCGATCCCATATTCGGGGCAGTCTGGATTGATTTTAAACATTCTGCCTCTTTGTTTTCCCACGTAAACACATTCACAAATCATAGAAAAATCATCCTAGGTCTGCGCATGCCTCCTGGGGCTTTGGGAACAGGAGCCACCAGGCTGGATCAAAACCAGAGCACGGGATCCTGGGTATCCTTGTGTCTTTCTCCGGTTTCACATCTGCATGTCTTTTCAACAATATTAATAGCTCCTAAGAGTCCGAGCTGTGTCCCTTTATTTCTTTTGTTTTCTCCGGACTCCCTCCCCCGAGGGGCTGAAGGTGTGGGGAACTAAAAAACGCTCGGCGGGGGAGGGGGGGTAAGCGCCCCATGTTGCCCTTGTCAGGCGCTCCCTCCCTTTACCTCATGGGGGTTGGAGGTATCCGCAGCAGGGCCCCTGTGGGTGGGTAAGAGGCCCACGTCTTGCTTCTCCGAGGTCAGACCAGCGCTAAATTGAAAGGTAACGGTACTCAGTCCTGGTGTGGGCTTGGGAAAAACCCGGCTGGATTTGTCGCGGGGCCGGGGATGCTTTCAGAAGAGCGCTGCCTGATCCCTTGTTCACCAAAGACCCGACTTTCCGGGAGGCCGCATGTCAGACCCACGTGGAATAACACGGGTCCTTTGTCAGCTGGAGTCTGAATTCAAAGCCGTCTCCGCGGTCCTTTCCCAGCATTTGACAAGGGAGCCCCCGGCGTGGCAGTACCCTGCCCGATGCTGCCCCCTGCAGGCGGTTAGGGGGCACAGCCCCTCACCACCGGGTTTGCAGGCTCCGAGCCTGTGCCGCCGGAAGGGTGGCTTTTCATCTCCTAAAGTTGTCAGAGCAGCTAATAGCCCATGAACATGGAGAAAAATAGGCTTCTCTAAGTGAATTGGGTGTCGAAAGACACTGAGATAAATGGTGGCGGTAACGAGAATGATGGATGGAGTCGTGTCTACTGCAGCCATCTCATTTAAATCCAAGCTCACAACCACCCCAGAGGAGAGGCAGGTGTTCCGAGGCCCTGTCTAATGAATGACAGAATCAGTCTTAGAAAGGTTAAATGATGTGGCCAAGGTTATATATCCAGTAAGTGCTGGAACCAGGACTTGAACTCAGTGACCCCAGAGCTTCGTGACTGTCCATCACCCCATGCTAAGAGAACAAAATCCTGCCCAAGAGGAAGATCCCTTTATCTATGGTGTGAACAGGGTTCTGTGGAATGAAGGTGACATTTCAACAGCATTCTCTTCACTGAGAGTTTTAGCTGTAGCCTCTGTGATGTGATTTTAGGGATGCTGGGAAGATCTCCCTACCTGGAAATATGCCCCCAGCTTGCCCATCCCATTGCTTGGAATTTCACTATAGGAAAGCCATTCCCTTGATTAACATTGGCTAGGTGGTACTCTCTTGCTAACTAGCAATACGATTCCTAAGGGGAAGTCACATGTTTACCCTTACATTGTAATTCTACCTCAGTGGGGATGAGCTTGTTGGATTGCTTCATCCCTGTGATGGAGAATTAAGGATGTGGGGAAAGTGGCAGACTGGGGTGTCTCTGTTTGTGTTCCTGGATGTCCAGAGACTCCCCAAACTGAAACTGTCCCAAACTATGTGCTTCATCTTCTCCCCCACACTGCTCTTTCTTGGACATCAAACAGGACTAGAAATCTTCAAGTTCTCCGTCACTCCTCCAGCTAATTGGTCATGAAGTCCCACCTGGCCTGCCTCTAAAGTGGTGCTTGAATCTTTCCCGTGCACACCTCTGGTCTCTGGTCCTCTCAGGTCCTCATGAGCTGGCTTCTTTCTAACTCTGGGCCTTCACTGTTCAATCAAACCCCAGGGCAGCAGCAGAAGAAGACTTTCTAGAATGTAAACCAGATAATGCTGCATTTCCTCTTAAGATCTTCCTCATTGCTCAAGGAGTGCAGACTCCTTAGTATTTTATTACAGGTCCCTCAGGACCTCATTGCTACCCCTCTCTCTAGCTCCAACCCTGTCTCCCTCTGTACCTCCCTCCATCACCCTCCTCCATCCTATTCCCAGCCTGACTGGCAGACACTTTTCCTTTGTTATCTCAAATGTTCCTTCACATCTCCATGCCTTTGCCCATGTGTTGGTTTTGTCAGAAAAGCCCTTCCCTTCGGTGGTCAGTTGGCCACTCCTCGGTGAAGCCATTCCTGATTCCCACCTCCATCCTCCAAGGAGGAGGTAAAAATTTAAGTCTCTGTCTCCCCCGCTAAGCCTGGATGCATAAATGAATGAATGAAGGATGAGTAAATGAAGTCAGCTGATGAGTGGGCTATCTATTTCACAGGATGTGCTGCTGTTTTTTGAAATTAATGCAAACCAAACCGTGGCTGCATTTACAAATGGTGCTGTGATGCACCAAATGTGTATGTGTGTGCATTGGTGGGATATGCTGGCTCTGTTGTGATAAATAATTTGATGGGCCTTGAACTTACTCACACAAGCAGAATAGTTTCAGAATGTTGCCATGGAGACGAATGAGGAGTCAAGCAGCAGTGTACCACTTAGGCAGTGACAGATTTTACAGAAAAAGGGCTTAGACACACCCTGCTTGTCAAAAAATCCCCTAGCTAATAGGAAGAGTGCTTCAAGGCAGAATAAAACCTTGCACCCCCGATGAACAAAAAACCCTTGAAGTTAGGAAAACAGGAAGTAGCAGGTCAGGAAGAAGACAAATTCTTAGCGATGGACTGAAAGACAAAAGGAGAAAGAGGATGCTGGAGCCCTGACATGATGTTGGATATTATCAGAAAATAAGCAGAGGATGAAGATGTTTCAAATATATCATTACATTAAAGAATGTGAGGAGGGAATCCCGTTGTGTGAAGTGATGGAATATCAAAAGGAATGTTCAGGGCTGGAGGAAACTGGACCCTTGGACCTTAGCAACGTGTTCATCATTTATTGCAGAACTAGAACCAAAATTTTCCAATTCTAATCTGCAGAGAATGACCTTCCCTGCCTGCTGAAAACCGATCCTTTCAAGGGCCAGTTCAAATGGCTCCACCAAGTGAATGAAGTCTTTCGCGACTCTCCACACGGGGATAACAATTTCCCCTTCCCTCTGCTCGGTACATCAGTCAACCGATCCTGGCTGTTCTCATGTCGGCCACGGCTGCACTGTGACCCACGTGAGGTTAGCGCCCTTGTCTTGCCATCTTTAAACCTTGACACCCAGTGTGGTGTCTGGCATAGAGCATATTAGGAGCTGAGTTGTGTCTCCCAGATTCATATGTGGAAGCCCTAACCTCCAGCACCTCAGAATGTGATGGTATTAGAGACAGGCCTTTTTTTTTTTTTTCATGGCTTGCGGGATCTTAGTTTCCCCACCAGGGACCGAACCTGGGCCCCTGGCAGTGAGAGTACTGAGTACTTACCATGGGATTGTCAGGGAATTCCTAGACAGGCCTTTTAAGAGGCGGTTAAGTTAAAAGGAGGCCGTTAGGGTGGGCCCTCATCCAACTTTACTGGTGTCCTTATAAAAAGAGGAAATCTGGACACACGAGAAACATCAGGGATTTGCATGCACAGAGGAAAGACCCCATGAGGACTCGGTGAGGAGGTACCATCTGCAAGCCAAGGAGAGAGGCCTCAGGAGAAGCCAACCCTTCTGACACCTTGACCTGGGACTTCCAGCCTCCAGAACTGTGGGAAAATAGATGTCTGTTGTTTAAGCCTCCCAGCCTGTGGCATTTTGCTGTGACGGCCCTGGAAAACCAGTACAGCACACTTCCTCAATAACTCTGTCAGAGGAAGACAGAGAAACTGATTAGGAGAAGAGGTGGGAGCAGGTTTTGGTTGAAGATGTTAGGAATAGAACCTTCAGGAAGCCAGAACAGCCATTCTCACTGCTGTAGAAAGAGCCACATGTCTGAATGGATGCCCCAGCCAGCTATAAAAGAGAGAGATGTGTGGCTTTATTATATATATTTATATTTATATATTTACATATATATATATATAACTTTTAATAATTTATTTTGAAATAATTTCAAACTTTTGGAAAAGTTGCAAGAACAGTATAATGAATTCCCATATCCCACACCCAAATTTCCCAATTCAACGTTTCACCGAATTTATCCTATTAACCTCTCTCTCTCAGTTTCTCTGTGTGT
Organism: Balaenoptera musculus; assembly: GCF_009873245.2. Taxonomy (NCBI): domain Eukaryota; kingdom Metazoa; phylum Chordata; class Mammalia; order Artiodactyla; family Balaenopteridae; genus Balaenoptera; species Balaenoptera musculus. The sequence goes on from NC_045785.1 coordinate 136,201,313, forward strand.
GCCTGCACATATATGTACATGTATTTATATGTCTGAACCATTTATCTCTTTCTGAACCTTTTAAGAACAAGCTGTTGATACGATCCCCTACCATTTCTACATACTCCAGTGTATATTTCCACCAAACAAGGGTTTATGTACCCACCATACAACCCTCCAAATTAGGGAATGAACTTTGACACATCATTACTGCCCAGTTCACAGACCCTCCACCCCGCTTCAACATTTTCAAGACATCCCAACAATGTCTCTTTTTCCTTTCTGGTCCAAGATTATATCCAGGAATACGTGTTGCATTGTTCTCATGCTTCTTTAGTCTTCTTCAACCTGGAAGAGTTCCTTAGTCTTTCCTTGTCTTTCGTGTTCTCAGTTCTTTTTAATTAAAGAGTACAGACCCTTCATTCTGTAGGATGTTCCTGGGTCTGTCTGGTGTCTTCTCATGACCAGACTTGGGTCATGCTTTCTTGATAAGAATACCACAGAATTGTGTTTTCTCAGTGGATTATATGTGGGTGGGCTGGGGGAAACATATGATGTCAGCCTATCCTACAACTGGTGATATTTATCTTTTTTTGGTACCTTTTAACCACCTTCACCCATTTGGTGATATTTATCTTGATTACTAGTCATGTTGGTGTCTGTCAGGTTTCTCCCATATAAAGTTACCATTTCCCCCTTTTATACTGATTGGCATTTGAGGGGAGATATTCCTGTTCTTTATCAACCTTCCATCCATCAATCTTAGTCTCCATTGAAGTCTCCCGCTGGAAACAACCACCGCTCTGACAGTTGCCAAATGATTGTTTTCTGTTTTCATCATTCCGTCTTCTTTTATTAGTTGGCAGGCTACTGAAATAAAGAGCTTTCCCATTTTCTGTGTTTGTTTATATATTTAAGTGGTTCCTTCAGGGTAGTCCCTGCATCCTTCTGACATGTCCCCTTCATTCTCGACCCTTTCTTACTTTCTGGCACAGCAATTTGTCCCAGCTTCACCTTGTACTTTTTCTGCCCCAGCTTGGAATTAGCCCTTTCTCCAAGGAGCCCTGCTATTTTTTCAGTGGAGGATGGTATTTAGAAATCAAGATCTGGGCACTTAGTGTGTTTAGTTGCTGGAGTTCTAGGCCCCTTCATTGGAGAGATTTAGGAAATATATATATATATATATATATACACACACACACACCTGCATATACACACACTTAAATCTATAACTATTTCTATATCTACTTGTGTCTATATATTAAAAAAACACATAAATTGGTACCTATAGCTCCAATCCCAATCCTCCTTCAAGGCGCATTATAGCTCTCTTCCTCTCCATATATGTAACTTCCTTCTCCAAGCTGACTCTCATTATCCTCAATATATGTACCAATTTGCTCAATAAGTTTACTTATTTGTTTAATGTAACCAATTCCACTCTCCCAATCACACCAGCTGTGCCTTTTACCGCCACTCCCTGTCCCCACCCTCCGGCGCCCTGTGTACCTGGACGCCAACAGGTGCACCATCAAAGCACCTCCACATGGCAGCCCTCTCTCCCTGTCAGTACCCCGTGGGCACCTGATGCCCACTCTTCCATGCCGGGAAGGGAAGGGAAAGAAAGAAGAAAGAAAGAAAAGAGGAAAAGAAGAAAGAAGGCTGTGCAGATTGTTTTAATTAAAAGCTAAAAGGAAGGAAAAGGAGATGCCATTTCACCTAACCAGTAAGTGCTATATCAAGTATTGATTAATAAGAAAGTATAGATATATACATATGTAGGTATGAATTGGTAATTAATATTGTTTTAATAAATTATCCAGTGATTTATGTTTAAAATATAATGCATTGTTGATGTCCCTCTCTTCGCAAATGCCATAAGGGGTAGGGTGGGAAATATAAAATAGCAGTGATAGGGTCAAAGAAATGTCCAAAGGACAATTCACAGTTGATACATGCCTCACAATAGGGACACATCTCAGAAGTTTGCAAAGTTACAAAATATTCATCCTCTGAATTTGAAGCCAACAAAATCAGCCTCAAATGAATGAGATTAACCATTTGTGGGTGGAACCATCTTGAAAGATGACTTGTGATTGCCTACCGGATACAACCAGGGTGCTTTCCAAATTTCCATCAAGGGGACTGGTGAGCCTTCCAAAGCCTATCTATACAGTCATTCATTCATTCAACCCTAGTCATGTTGGTGCCTGCCAGGTTTTTCCCCAGCAAAGTTATCATTTCTCTCTTTGAAATTATGTGTTAGTCTTCTAAGCACTGGAGGGATATAATGGGGGAGAAAACACCGTCCTCATATTCAGAAAGTTCGTAGTCTGGTTGGAGGGACGGACCGGTGACCAGGCTGTTTCAATACACATGCTAAGTGCCTTCGAGCGGAGCAAGTGCCCGGCCCTGACCTGATGTAGTGTGCATGGAAAGGATTCCCAGAAGAGGTGACATCTAAGCTGAGGCCTCAAGGACTAGTGAGAGTTAGCCAAGAGAAGAGGCATGGGAGAAAGGTAGAGAGGAGAGAATACTATAGGATGAGTGGCCACATGTCCCAAGGTCTGGAAAAATGAGAGAGCCTGGAGGACTCAGGGAGTGGCAAGCGGCTCGGTGTGGCTGGAATGGCACATCGGAAGGGGCCTGGGAGGATATGAGACTGGAGACCTATGCAGGGCCTGGATCATCGCAGGTCTTGGATGCCATATTTAGTCATTTGGACTTCATCCTAGGGAGAGTGTTTTAGGCAGATGTGTGATATGACCACAGTCCCATTTTAGAAAACCCCTCTTGCTGCGTATAGTGAGTTAGCCAAAGTTGAGGTTAAGGGCACAGTATCCACAAGCCTGCCCTCACTTCAGACACCAGCCCCAAGTTTGGGGGTCCCCAGAATCACTCTCTCTTCAGAGCAGCTGGCTATAAATTCAGGGGTTCCCATGACTACCCTCAGACTTGATAATTCGCTAGAACAACCCATGGAATTCAGGAAAGTGTTATACTTAGGAGTAGAGTTTTATTATAATAAAAATATATAGACGGTATAAACTAGAATCAGTCAAAGATCAGTAGGGTGGAACCTGAGAAGGTTCCTAACAGGAAGCTTCTGTATCCCTAGGATGCATTTCCTTCCCAGCATCTCTATGTGACAATACACATGAGCCTTGCAACCAGGGAAGTTCATCCAAGCTTCAGTGTCCAGAGTTTTTACTGAGGTTTCCTTACCCAGGCACAACTGATTGAATAACTGCCCACATGTTTGAATTCATCTCCAGGCCCCCTCCCCTCCCTGGTGGTCAGGCTGATATCATGTGGCCCAAAGCCCCAACCCCAGTCATATGTGTCGTGTTGGTCTTTTGTCATGGCAGCCCCCAGCCTGAATCATCTCATTAGCATAAGTGAAGCGCCCACCTTGAATAACAAAGGTACTCCTCTCAATGCAGAAATTGTAAGAGTTTAGAGGTTACCCCAGGGGCCCACACAAAGGCCAGATCTCGCCCTACGTGAGGCCAAATTTCTTACTATGCACTGTGGTTATGGCAATTACACTGAATGAGAGTAAGTCTGGAAGCAGGAAAACCAATTTGATCGGTGCTGCAGAAATCCAAGAAGAGAACATGGAAATGGCAGAGGGAATGGAAAGAAGTAGAGGGGTTTTAGATGCATTCAGGGTAGAAGGTCAGGACTTGGTGGTTGACTGGATAAGGGGGTTGAGGGATGGGCTGGAGTAAAGGATGATGGGCAGGTGTCTGGCCTGGACAAATAGCTGGTTTAGGCCTGCCATATGCCAGCACACATTGCTGAACTGGGGAAAATACTACAGAGTAGAAGGAGGGGCTTAAATATTTAAAACTACAAGATGTTGTCGAAATTTTTACTTTGATCTAGGCTTTAGAATTCATCGCACCTTATCCCATGGTACTGGCAGGCAATATAAGGTCTGTATATCTCCAAAGAATTTGCCAGCCACTCTGGGCAGCACCCTCTCTACTGGAGGGCCACAGCCATGGAATGAGAGCCCCGTTACTAGTTACAGACAGCCTAGGTCTGTTCTGGGAGCCAGATATAAGGGAGATCTTAGCAGTGCCAGGTGATAGAAGCAAGAACGTGGACTCTGGAGCAGGTAGAACTTGGTTTGAATTCTGCCTCTGCTGTGTGACTTTAGGCATATACCTTAACCTCTCTGAGCTTCTCTGAGCCACTGTTTTCTTATCTGTAAAACAGGAATGATAACACCACACAATGCTGTGGTCAGGATCAAAGAAGATGGTGTTCTTCCACCTGTACGAGCCCACACATTGCCTTGTTGACATAACACCTGAGACCCTTTCTCAGACTATCCTGGTTGCACTGGATACTACCAGGACTGGTGCCCGCTTACCAATTATATTTATTTCCTCCACGAGGCCTGCTCTGACCTCCAGAACCCAGAGGAAACTCTCTTCCAAACTCTCTACCCTATCACCTGCATGGGCCATATCCTGCTTTGCTGAGTGAGCTTTCTATTTCTGTAACTGCAGTTTACTTCCTCAGCTAGACTGTAATCTCTTTCAGAGCAGAGGCTTTCATTTTTTTTAATGTTCCATTTTGGAATCTTAGCATAGTGCCTTTTTGCACCTAGTACTTGCTCAAAAAATAGAGATCAGCTGATATTTTACCTACTTTCGTCTCCTAAAAATTGCTCCAGAGTCATAAGCAGAACTCAGCCTACGTAAGGTCATTACTACAAAGAAATATGTTTATTCATTTATCTATTTATCCAGCTGCCCTACATTGACACACATCCAAATGAGGACAGTGCCTTATAAGGGGGCTCTCTGAAGGATTCCAAGGAGCCTATCACCTCTCAAAGCATTTGTGGAATTGCTGCTTTGAGTTGGGTGGCGAATCCTCACACCTGGGAAGAGTTGTTTTTGGACACAGTGAAAGTCATTTTGGCCAAATTTGGTAGGTGTGGTCATTCAAGGGCAGGTGGGTGTGGAGCAGGAGGCATGATAATCAGTAAATATTTAACTGGGCATTTCCAGTGTATCAGGCACTTTATATTCACTGTTCTATTTTCATCTTAATATCATCTCTATGAGGCAGGTGCTATTATTATCCCCATTTTACAGACAAGGAGCCTGAGGCCCAAAGAGTGCAAAACACAATCTCTATAAGGGGCTCCCTTGCTCCTTCTTCCATTACTAAGCTACCGTTAGGGGCTGGGAAGTGCACAGGACAGACGTACCAAAGTGACCCTTCTGCACCCCAGCAGAGATGAGGGGCCTGGATGCTTTATCTAAAGACATCAAACCCAAGAACTGTGACACTTGAATTGATGGGGGTGGGGAGAGTATGAGGAACGCAGGAGCTGGGAAAACTGGTCCTTTCGTGCACCGTAGGCAAATGCAAGCACAGAGGAGGGCTCCTCCAGGAGAGACCAGAGACGAGGGGAGGGGACTGGTCCATGATTGGGGGACCCATGAGCAGGGGAAAGATTCCCAACTGAAGGATTTCCTTCCGTGCCTCTCTGTTTTACTTTCTTTCAAATTGTATTCATATTTACTGACTATAAAAGGAGTTCAAGTTCACTGTAGAAAACTTGGAAAATAGAAGTATAAAAAAATTAAAATTGTCTATAAATGACCCTCCTCCTGAGATCCCAGGCCTTGCTAAGACAAGGTGGCTGAGCAGATCAGTACACATGGGGTTATTTATAAGCTCCCTCATTCCCACCCACCCACTCCCCTCTCTGCCTGGGCTAGAGAAGGGCCTTCGGCCAGGACATTCCCTTGCAGCCTACTCAGGCTGCTATATAAAGCCCTGCCCTTCTAGGAGTCGGATCAGGCCGTTCCTTATCTCTTTGCAGCAGGGTTCTGATAATGTGCCCAGTTGGCAGGCGCTCGGACATGTGCCAGCGGGCTCTGGCTGTTGCTACCAGGGCCTCCAGCCCCCTTGGGGTCGTCTTCTCTTGTTCCCACTGAGACCTGGCCAATGACACTGAAACCTTCCCTATAGGAAATCGTTTGCTCATTTCATTAGAGGGCAGTTGCCAGACAGCTGAGGCAAACCTGATGGGCCTGGCACGGGTGATGGCTGTGTGTGGCACGTGCAGGCGCCGCGGTCCGTGTTCCCCTCCTGAAGCAGCGCTGCCTGCCCCCGGCTCCCTCTGCCCCCACCCCGACTTCCCTCCCCTTTCTCTTTCTTAGCGCTTGGCTCAGTCTTCATCCACATGGCTTCAGTAGGCAAAGGCCTTCCCTGGCTGGTGGCCTGCTACGTCTCAGTTCCAGAATTCTGGGCTGGACTCCTCCTTAATCGACAGTGGACCGTAGCAGATGTATTCTCTCTGCCTGGGAAATAAGTTTTGCCAAGGGAGGCAGACCCACCTTATTGCTGCAAGTTAGGGCAGAGGAGAGACAAGAGAGGCATCCTGAAAACATGCAAAGGCTTAAATCAGGCAGAGCCACTGTGAAGTCCTAGCTCCTCCACTTAAAAAGAGGTGTGATCTTAGCAAGTTATGTAACCCCTATGAGACTTAGTTTTCTCATCTTTAAGATGTAAAGAGTGATATCTCAGCACTCACGCAAAACTTACAAAAGATGAAATATGTAAAGCACTGAAAACATATTATGGTAGCTATTATAATTTTCGTTAGTAATATTATTATTTATGATCATTTGGATGGGAGAGGGATGGTAGCTTCTTTTTTCCCTCTTGGATTTGAGATTTAACAGGGGAACTCTTGATGTTGGTTGTTAAGAAGTTCGTCTAGGGAAGTAGGTGCATGTTCCATTGGTATTTAAATGCGAGGTTCTGAGAGAATCCTTTCAAAGCAACTTCTGGGCCCTGAGAAGGTCCTGGTTCACCTTCGCGTTGGCCTCAAGAGAATCAGATCAACCTTATGTGAAAAGGCAACTGGTTGTACTTATTGCCTGGTCAAAATTTAGTAGTAAAACATTCCTTCTGTAAGCCACAAGGCACTTTCTAGACGGAATGATTACCTCTAAAGTAACAAAACATTTCTTATCAAAACTTAAGAGGTACGCTTAAAGCAGTGCCCAGAGAAAACAGTATAGTGAGATTTTATGTGTCATTTGGACTGGGCCACAGGGTGCCCAGATGCTTGGTCAAACATTATTCTGGGTGTGTCTGTGAAGGTGTTTCTGGATGGGATTAACATTTGGATTGGCAGACTGGGTAAAGCAGATTGCCCTCCCAGTGTGGGTGGGCCTCATCCAACCCGTTGAAGGCCTGACTAGGACAAAATCTGCGTAGGAAAGAATTCTTTCTCTCTGTCTTTGAGCTGGGACATTGGTCTTCTTCTGCCTTTGGACTTGGACTCAGACTAGAACTTACACCATTGACTCTCCTGGGTCTCCAGCCTGCTGTCTGCAGATCTTGGAGCCTCTCAGCATCCATAATCATGTGTGCCATTTCCTTATAATAAATTTCTTTTTATATCCTATTGATTCTGCTTCTCTGGAGAACCCTGACTAATATAGATAGTCTTATAACGAACTAATAAAAAATTAAACAGGAATGACAGATGAGCTAAGCATCCAACTAAAGTAGTTAGAAAAAAGGTAATAAACATAAGAAAAGCAGGAGGAAGGAATGAATAAATGTTAAAGCAAAGGTGGATGACTTGTAAAACAAAAAGTTTTATAATTAATAAATGACAAGTAAATAGTAAATCTAATTCTTTGAAAACAGAATAAGATTGATAAATTGTCAACTAACCTTGTCAAGAGAAAAGAAGCAGGAGGCACAAATAAGAAATGCCAAGGGGAAAATAACCACAGATGGAGGGAATTAAGAGAATCCTTAGAGACAATTTGGTCAACTCCATGCAAATAAATTTAAAAACTTAGGTAATAAAATAATTAACCTTACCCCAAGAGAGAGCTGGCCTTGGTCTTTGGCTCCTGGCAGGTAACTTCTAGGCCCTTGGATTTTCCTGCCTGGTAGGAGTGTCTTTGTTTACCTTGGGCAACACCCCACAGTCTAACAATATGGTTTCTGATGGGATCTTTGGGCCATACAGTATTTGCTCTATCTCTGGGGCACCTGGAGACTAAAAGTCAGCCATGTGGGCAGTCAGTGATGTCTATGTGATTGAACCCCCATAGAAACTCTGGACACTGAAGCTCAGGTGAGCTTCCCTGGTTGGCAATACTCTGTGCGTACCACTGCATATTGCTGTGGGGGATAGGAGCACTGTCTACGGCTCCACTGGGAGAGGACAAGTGAAACTCTGTGCCTGGACGTGCCCTAGACTCTGCCCTCTGCACCTCTTTCCTTGGCTGGTGCCAATCCATGTCCTTTCCCTGTAATAAACTGTAACCACAAATACAACAGCTTCTGGTGAGTTCTGTGAGTCCTTCTAGCAAATTTTTGAACCTGAGGGTGGTCTTGGGAACCCCCTAACTTTGCAAAACCTAATATATTGGATACTTCTCTGGGAAAATATAGTTCACCAAAAACTCACCCAACATCATATTCAATGTCAGCTTGCCTTAGTTAACTTATAAAAGAAATCCCAAAAAACTAACAGCTCATATGGAAAAAGAAGCTGAAAAATGAATAGTAACTAGCCCTATAAGATGTAATGCATATTATAAAACTTGAATAATTAAAATAGTGTAGGAAATCTTGTAGCTGGAATAAAATAGGAAGTCCAGAAATAGACCAAAATTTATTGGGAATTTAGCTTATGATAATGATGGCATTGCAAATCACTGGGAAAAAAGATGAACTATTCAATAAATGGTGTTGAGATAACTGGGTAGCTATCTGGAAAAAAATTAAGTTGGATCCATACCTCATTTTTTTATATCAGATACATACCAGGAGAAATAAGTGATTTAAAATTTTAAAAATACTAGAAGAAACTATGGGAGATTAAAAACTAATCTAATGACTATTTTTTAAGGGGAAGAACTTTCAAAGATGACACAAAATACAGACACCATGAAGAAAAAAATAACTTCTATTGCATTAAAACTATGTATGGCTATGGGACTCCCCTGGTGGTCCAGCAGTTAAGACTCCATGCTCCCAATGCAGGGGGCCTGGGTTCGATCCCTGGTCAGTAGATCCCGCATGCCGCAATGAAGATCCCACATGCTGCAACTAAGACCTGGCGCAGCCAAATAAATATTTAAAAAAAAATTATATATGGCAAAACTAGTAAAAGGAAATTCTAGAGTACCATCAAACCAGGAAAAATATGGTAATATTCCTAACAACACATAGAGACCTTTTATGGATCAACAAGAAAAATGACTATGATAAAATTGGCAAAAGATATGAACGGCGAGTTCACAAAACAGGAAACACAAATGATTTATAAACATACGAAGATGCTTCACATTGCTCATAATAAGAGAAATTGTAGAATAAAACTACAGAGAGATAGCATTTACCACTTTTCACTTACCAAATTGACAAAGATAAAAAATGTGTTTATAAACTGTTGGTAAACTATGGAGAACAGAAACTCTCACATGTTGCCAATGGAGCACTGAATCTGTACAGCCTCTCTGGAGGGCAAAAAGTAACAAACGCACATATCTGTTGACCAGCATTCTACTTCTAGGAATTTATCCTAGTCATTTTGGACAAAATATAGTATATCTATTTGGGGAGATGTTATTTAAGGGTACAAACTTGCACGCAGTAGGTAAATAAGTCCTGGAGACCTAATGCACAGCATAGCAATGAGAGACAACAATATTGTATTATAAACTTCAAAGGTGCTAAGAGACTAGATCTTAATCATTCTTATCACAAAAAAGATAATTATGTGGCATGATAGGGGTGTAAAAATTATATAGTATGTACAAAGTTATTCATTGCAGCATTGCTTGTAAAAGACTGGAAACTACCAAAACGTCTATTTAAAAAAGACTGGCTTAAATAAATTAGGTGCACTGAATGAGCTCCGAGATCCACTTGAAAGAGAAAGAAATTAGATGTAGAACAGTATGTGTGAAACAGTGTGATATCACTTCTATAAGACGGAAGAGAAAAGACCATCCATTACAGTGAGAGCTAATATGTGTTGTTTAACCTCGTCCCCATCCTATGAGGTAGGTACTGTGATTATATCCTATTGTGCAGCTGGGAGGAACCGGGGCACAGAGCAATGCTCAAAGTCCCCAGCTGGAAATGGGCAGTACCGGGTCTTGAGCTCAGACAGACTGGCTCAGAGTTTGTACTCTTCCCACCATGCTGTGTTCCTTTGTTTGGTTACACATGCGTATTTGCTTGCAAATTCATAAACTATCTCTGGGTGGCTAAGGGAAAGGTATGGGAGAGCATATTTCACTGCATTCCCTTTTGCACATTTGATTATGGACCATGTGAAGTATTATCTATTAATACATTTAAAACAAACATACATTTCTGACTGGGAGCAGGGTTCAGGAGAGGGGTATATGGCGCAGGATGCAGATTCCCTGAGGCAGGTGTAAAACTCCGTCCTGGGTACCAGGACCCAAGGGTCTCTGCCTACCATGCTGGGGAAACCGTGGCCTCACCACAGCTCTGATCCACTCATGGGGACCTTGTAAGAGTGATGGGTGGAGGTGAGCTAGGAGATGCCCAGGCCTTGCCCATTGGAGGGCTGACCCAGCCCCCTGGCTTCATGCTGACTCCGGGTCCAGGGTCAAGGAGGTGGGCGTCAGGCCAGGCCCTCTGCTCAGGCCTCTGCTGTGATCTGTCTTCTCACCACGCCCCCCACTGCTTCCAGTAGACGCCTGCTTGCTCGTTGCCCCCCAGGCTATAAGCACTGTCTGTCTGGCTTGCTTGGAGCATCTCAGGGCAGTGGGATGGGCAGGGTCCATTTTGGGTGAAAGGGTTTCTGCACGGGAGAGTGTGCTTGCAAACAGAGGTTGTGCTGCGCGCAGGAGAACCTTCAGGGTTTCAAGCACTTGGACGTGGCTCCAGCTCCAGATAAGCAGCCTACGCGGCCGTGCTGGGGGGTCCCCGACAGCCGAAGAGAGAGGGCTGTGGGGCTGGGGAGGCTCGTGCGCCGTCATCTGCACCCCGGCGATGCCCCCTCTCTCTGCCTGCCCTTTGTCTGTTTGCCTGGGCACCGCCTGAGAGGACATGTGTCGGGAGGCCACCTCTCCCCAGCGGCTGGCCTGCTCCTCAGGCTGCGGTGCCGAAGGAGCTAGAATACCTGCAATCACCACACGAGCACAGCAAGCACAGGCGCAGCAACTGTAGCAACCTCATGCCCATAACAACCACGCAATCGCAACGACCACAAACTCCACAACAAACACAGCTGTAACCGCAGCAACCAGCACAGCCACAACGACCTGCAGCCGCCACAGCATCAGCTGCCCTTGATCCAACACGTGTTCTGCTCGGACCTCGTGAAACGGAGGTCTCCGAAGGCGGCGGGCACAGATCAGCCGAGGTCCGGAGGCTGGGTAACTTCTCTGCGCCAGAGGTGGGAATGCGGGCGGGCCTTCAGATCGGGGGGGGGGGGGGGGGGTTGGGCTCAGGACACTGCCTCCCCCTTCCCCGAGGGCAGGCGTGGTCTCTGAGGACGTGCGAGTGTCCTTGGCTCTAAGCCCCAGAGGACGGAGCGTCTTTCCAGCTTCCCTCCCGGGGGATGCCCTGTGATGCTCAGCGCGGGGCCCTGAGCCTAGATGACCCTCTCTGAGGATGGGACAGGCAGGCGGGCTTTCTTCTCATTCCAGCAACCCACTTGCTCTGGCTCGTCTGGGAAGGGAGGCTCTGGCCCTCTGAAAACCGCTTTCCTAAAGGGGGCTGGGGGCAGCAATTTGTTGAACAGAAAACCCTAAGTACTGTCAGTACATTCCTGTAGAATAAGCCTCAGCTGCTGGCCTGTGATTTTGTTCACGTCAAAGGAAGAGAAATGTCCCCTCCTCCGCTCTGGGAGAATTATTACTTTTGCGGACAAGTACACTATGCTTCCTCTTTTCTGATTTCAGGGAAAGGGGAACCAGTTCCCAAAGCTGTCAGAACAGCTGCCTCTGAAGTTTGCCCAAGTGCTGGTGCTGGCTGTTGAGAGGGGCTACCAGGCCCCCGTCCCCAGATTCAGCCTGTTGGGGCAGAAAGAACGTTTTCCTTCATCTTACCCTGTTCTAGGACAGGGATTCTCAGCTGTGACTGAACAACAGTATTTCCCCAGGAGCTTTAAAAAATCCTGTTGCAGCTGAGGTCAGCTGAACACGAATAGGACTGGGGGAAGGGCATCTGTGTGCTTGAAAGCTCCCCGGGAGATTCCTGGGTGAAGCTGGGCTTGGGAACCTCAGTTCATGTGTGTGGTTCCTGTAAATGCCTCTTTATTTACAGCTTGTAACCCAGTCTGGCTGAAAGCTGGGCAGGTGTTCCGGATGTTATAGTGTTTAATGCTGAGGCAAACTCAACGTGGGCCTAGGGGAAAGGTGAGTAGGGCAAAGGGTAATCACCAGCATGAACCGCTTCTGAGTAGATTGCCATCTACCTCCTCACTGTCGAACAGCTGTTTGTACCTGACATAGGCCCCCTATTCTTGTTCCCAAGGGTCAGTAAAACTCCACCCACACCTCCCTCCTTGCTTCATTGGCTCCCTATCTTGTACAGACCCAGACTACCATGCATGTGTCTTGGTTGTCTTGGGTTACTATGACTAGGTGGATTAAACAACAAATTTATTTCTCACAGTTCTGGAGGCTGGGAAGTCTGAGATTGGGGTGCCAGCATGGCGGGGTTCTGGTGAGAGCACTCTTCCTGGTTTGCAGATGGTCACCTTCTTATTATAATCTCACAGGGCAGAGAGAGGAGGCTCTGGTGGCTCTTCCTCTTCTTATAAAGGCACTAATCCCATCATGGGGGCTCCACCCTCAGAACTTCATCTAAATCTAATTATCCCTCAAAGGGCCCACCTCTCATACTATCACATTGGGGATTAGGCCTTCACCATGTGAATTTTGGGGGGACATAAACATTTAGTCCATAACAGCATGATTATCTTGTTCTACCAGAAAGTTTTCTCATCCTTACAAAAGAGTTAACAATGCCTAGGTCATAACCTGGCCTTGAAGGCTGAGAGATGTACTACTTATGAAATGTCTAATATAATTCCTGGCTTATTGCTGAAAGCAACATATCAAAGCTGTTATTGATATTACTGTTCAGATATGTTGTATTTTTGTTGCTTATTTCTTAATTTTTGTAATTTCCATTGTGATTTCACTCCTTTGTACTTTTTTTTAAATTTTATTTATTTATTTTTGGCTGCATTGGGTCTTTGTTGCTGTGCGCGGGCTTTCTCTAGTTGTGGCGAGCGGGGGCTACTCTTCGTTGTGGTGCGCAGGCTTCTCATCGCGGTGGCTTCTCTTGTTTCAGAGCACGGGCTCTAGGCGTGCGGGCTTCAGTAGTTGTGGCACGCAGGCTCAGTACTTGTGGCGCATGGGCTTAGTTGCTCCATGGCATGTGGGATCTTCCCAGACCGGGGCTCGAACCCGTGTCCCCTGCATTGGCAGGCAGATTCTTAACCACTGTGCCACCAGGGAAGCCCCTTAGTACTTCTTTTACCTGGGGCCCATGGGCTGTAATTTCTTTTATTACAGCCCATGGGCCCTAGGGCTGTACTAAAAGAATTATTATTGTGTGCCTGAAAATGTACATATATATAATTTTTCTTCTCACTCTTGAATGAACAATGGTTAATCTGGGTATAGAATTCTATGTTGATTAGTAAGTTTCTCTCAGCACTTTTCAGGAGTTCCTCCCATGTCTTCTGGCATCTGTTGCTGACGTTGCTACCATCAGTTTTTCTTTCTTTTTTGTAGGTAGTCTTATTTTTTTGGTTATGACTTATTTCTCTATCCTTACGTGTGTTTCAGTTTCACTATGATGTATGGACACTTGGACACATCATTGTGAAAATACAAGTTCCTGTATATCCATATTTAGAGTTCTTAGTGAATTCTAACTTTAATACTGGAAAACTTCAGATGTTATCTCTTTGGACATCACTTTTCTCTCATTCCTTCTGTTCTTTTCTTCTAGAATCCCTATTAGCTGTATGTTGGTGCCTGTCGGTCCACCTTCCATGGCTGTTAACTGTTCTTTCATGTTTTTAAAAATACATTTTCTCTCTTTATGCTGTTTTATGGGTGATTTCTTCAGTACTGCCTTCTAATTAATCTCTCTTCCACTGTGACTTCATAGCATTTATCTACCGCTACTGAGTTTATGTATTTCAATGACTAAATTTTTCATTTTATTGGTTCTTTTTCCTAACTTGCTTTTGTTTAATTTTGCCTATTTGTTGTTTTATAATTTATGTTTTTATATATGGTTGTATGTTTATATATAGGATCTTTGAGGATCCCAAACATTTCTTCATAGCACTTGTTACTGCTTGGCATATTATGCAATTTTGAAAAATTGCCTGTCTCTTCCATTAGAATGTAGTCCATGAGGGCAGTTATTTTTTGTTTATTATTATATCTTCAACACTTAAAACAATATCTGAGAATTGTAGGTACTTAAAACATTTGCTGAATAAATAATGAATTCTTTTTTAAAAGTCAGTATCAGATTGCCCGACTATTTTCACTTCACCTGAAGTGAATTCACTTCCTGCCATTGCATTTTTAAAAAATTTTATTGACATGTAGTTGATTTACAATGTCGTGTTAATTTCTGCTGTACAGCAAAGTGACTCAGTTATACACATATATATTCTTTTTCATATTCTTTTCCATTATGGTTTATCACAGGATATTGAATATAGTTCCCTGTGCCATATAGTAGGAGCTTGTTGTTTATCCATCCTATGTATAATAGTTTGCATCTGCTAATCCCAAACTCCCAATACTTCCCTCTTCCACTCCCCTCCTCCTTGGCAACCACAAGTCTGTTCTCTATGTCTTTGAGTCTGTTTCTGTTTCATAGATATGTTCATTTGTGTCATATTTTAGATTCCACATATAAGTGATATCATATGGTATTTGTCTTCTCTTTCTGACTTATTTTGCTTAGTATGATATTCTCTAGGTCCCTCCATGTTGCTGCAAGTTGCATTATTTCATTCATTTTATGGCTGAGTAATATTCCATTGTATATATGTACCACATCTTCTTTAATTGCATTTTTTAATGCATTTTTTAATTGCAATTTTGGACTGCTTCTCTTAGTCTTTCTCTTGGGGGGACTTATTATTAGCAATTTTGATCTCTCTGGTGCTCACCCCTTCCCAACCTAGTGGTTTTGAAGTTACTTCCTCTTGGCCTCCATAGCGCCCAGTTCAGAACCAGATTTCTATCATCAGCTCAGATATCCATGCTGTCATGATTTGGGGATATTTCTGATCCTGTCACTGGGCCAGGGACCAGATTCCTCCTCATTTGGGGGTATGAAGCTTTGTATAAGCCTCAGCCCTGGAAGCAGTTTGTTATGTGTTTTATACCCCCGGTTGTTGGGTGTAGGAGCCCCACACAGTCCCTGATTTGGGGACCCCTCCTCATGTGGTATTCCCCGTCTCACCACAGGAGAAAAGCTCCTCACCACCTCTGCCTGCTCCCCGCCCTGGAGCCTCACAATCCCAAGCATCATCCCAGTTTACAGCGCTGTGTCTCTGCTGTAACCCTTGGAGATGCTGATCTTTTTGAATAATTCTTTGACTTATATTTTTTTGTATTTTATCTGTCATTGTTAAGTGTTTGGAGCAGAGGGGACCTTAAAGCATGAATTTACAGCACTACTGTGCCTGTGTGTAAGTCCTATAATTGCTACTCTTTTCACCAAGCCTGTGATAACACCAGGCCCACAGGGTTTACACTTGAAAGTATGGAATGAATGCTGAGGTTGGAGCTTGCCTTAAAGTTCACCTCTCTCTGCCTCCTCATTTCACAGAGGAAGAAACTGAGGCCCAATGCCTTGCTCTGGGCTCCAGACATTGTTAGTAGCAGAGCCAGGAAGGTAAACCTGACTCTACAGCTTGGGTCTTGGAACACCTGCCCTTGAACATGATTTCTCTCATACAGAATGGCTTTTCTGCTTTGCTGCTGTCTGAACCTCACTCACAGTTTAAGGGCCAACTCAAGCTCTACCCAGTCCTCTGCGGCCTCTCGCTTCTCTAGAGGCATATGGCACTTAAGAGCAAGGGAAAGAGGATCAGCTCTAATTACTGAGTGTCTCCCTTGTAATGGCTTTGCCTGCAGCGTCTTCTCAGGTAATGTTTGTGCGGAAGTTCACATTTTATATATGCTACTGCCCTCTAGTGGCCACAATGGGCATCAACTGTACAGTCTGGAACAGCAAGATTTTTTTTTTTTTTTATAAATTTATTTATTTATTTTTGGCTGCGTTGGGTCTTCGTTGCTGCACGCGGGCCCCCTCTAGTTGTGGCGAGAGGGGGCCACTCTTCGTTGCGGTGCGCAGGCTTCTCATTGCGGTGGACTCTCTTTGTTGCGGAGCGTGGGCCCTAGAGTGCGCGGGCTTCAGTAGTTGTGGCACGCGGGCTCAGTGGTTGTGGCTCGCAGGCTCTAGAGCGCAGACTCAGTAGTTGTGGCGCATGGGCTTAGTCGCTCCGCGGCATGTGGGATCTTCCCGGACCAGGGCTCGAACCCATGTCCCCTGCATTGGCAGGCGGATTCCCAACCACCGCACCACCAGGGAAGTCCCCTGGAACAGGGAGTTTAAGTTGCCCCCAGACCAGTCAGTTCGTCTTGAACACGTTAAGGTTCTCAAAGTCATAACTTCCCTGCCCTGCGTGGAAACATAAATTCAAGTCCTATTTATTTGGTATTTCAATGCCAAGTATATAAAATATATAAGAATATAATGAAAAGCTATAAACTGCCTCGATGGCATCTAACATTTTCAGGTGGATGCTGCTCGTCTAAGCAGCACTGTCCAGTAGAAATACAATGTGAGTCACAAAGTAATTAAAAATTTCCTAGTAGCATCATTTTTCAAAAAGTAAAAAAACTCTTAAATTCATTTTAATGATATATTAATATATCCAGAATATTATCATTTTAACACACATTCAATATAAAAATTACCAAGAGATATACTTTTTTTTTTTCTTGTACCAAGTTTCTGAAATTTGGTGTGAATTTTACAATTACAGCACATCTAAGTTCAGACCAACCACATTGCAGGTGCTTAATAGCCACGTGTGACTAGTGGCCACTGAATTGGACAGCAAAGGTCTGGGGCAGTGGTTTCCACACTGTCTGTTCTTGTTATTGCACTGATGTTTGTACGTCTGTGAGGAACATTTCCACCAATGTGCAGCAGAATGAGACAAATATGAATCATGTTTTTTAATATATAAAATCAATGTCAGATTATCACCTGTCTTGCTTGAGGGAATGCTTGGAGGTTGTCCTTCTGACTTTGTTGCTGTTAATATATTTATTCTTTTATGGAATGATGGTCATAGCAAATGATAGATTATTGATTAAGTGTTCCTATTTCGTAAATAAAAATTCTCAATCCCCTCCAGGAGCCCACACTTTGTGTGCACATTTTACTGGTGTGTGATGTATTAAATTCTGGGAACCACATGCCAGGCAACCCCTTACCCTGCCCTGCCCCAGCTTGGACAATTGATGGTTACAAATGGGACACACGTCTGTGTGGCGAGGTTACTGGGCAATTCTCAGCGTGTCAAGGCTACACCTTTCTCTCTGACTCACAAAAACATAAGGAAATGCAAGAGAGTGAGCGTGATGCGAATATAGGGGTGACCTTGAATTTACTCTAAAAACCACAACTAAAAGAGTAAGTCATTAGTCAAATCCAGACCTTAGCAATAATTAGCAACAGTTACTACTCAGTTGAGTCTACAGACTTGGTTGCCACACATCTGGAAGATGGCATTGCAATGTCACATGGCTGGTTTTAAATGCAGAGCAATGGAGGTAATGAAATGCTAAGAGAAGCCACTGTTTTATGGGAAAGGTCTTTAATATTCTCCCAGGCTTTATAACAGGCAGTGTCTGAGGTGGTGCTGGGTAAATTTGTCTCACTGCGTGTGGCTGAGGGATGGAGGGGTAAGAGCTCCTTTTCCGGGAACCTGGGGCTTTACTGTCTGTACACACATAAAGAGCTTCTAATTGCAGTAGCTCCAAACTGCAGTCTGGTCTCTGGGTCTCCTCTTCTCTGACTGATGTTCCCTCTTTGGTTCACCTGTCTGCCTTGTGTGTCCTAGCAGGTCAGAGCCCTATCCCAGGCTTTGAGACATCTTCAACGTGTCCTTAAAATATGCCTTCTGGCCACCCTGTTTATAAATGCAAGTGTTTCTTTCTTGCTCAGCTGTCTCTAGGGTACTCATTAGCAATTGCGTTTCTTTTTCAAATACAGCCTCTATACTCGAGTTATAATATGGAAAAGATGCTGGCAAATTGAAAATTTGTAAATCAAAGAATTTTTATTGCTCTGGGAACTCACTATTTAAGAAATCCTATAGTGAATTCTCTTGTAAATTGAGTCATCACCCGCTGTTTTAAAAATTCAAGTTTTAATATATTATCTTGCCCGAGGGAGGTAAGTCCATTCGTATTAAAAAATTAAAAAGATGCAAAGATTAAGCCTCTAGTGCTCCTCCTCCATATTTAAATAGTGGTATGTAATCACAATCCTCCAGCTACAAGCAATTACGCTAGTATTAATGAAGGGACCCTAGTCAAAAACTGTGCCCAAGGGAAACTTCTGCCTGAAAGTCAGGGTTAAGGGCCCAGCCATTGGTTTAACGGATTTTCAATGAGGTGTGAAGATGACGGGCCAATAAGGGCGAAATTCTATGACGCAGCTAAATAGGCACAATTACTGTCTTGCCCTTAGTCTCCTGACCTTGTTTCTGCTTTTACTTCCTTACAGTCCTGGTGAACTGTTTCCCTGGATGTTTAATTATTAACGTATGTTTAACAGAATTCATGGAGCCTTTGCCAATTCAGAGTAAAGCTGTCCCATCTCAGCCGCTTTTGTGGGAGGGGTGTTAGTAAGGACCCTCCCTAAAGACGTTTCAGGGGTGAGGCTGATGTCCATGACTCTAAGGACCCGCCCACTTCCGCTCGCCACCAGCTCCTTCCAGGCTCTCCGGCCCTTGTCATCTGGAGTAGCCAGGCCCCGCCCCCCCGGGAGGCGTGCGGTTACAAACTCAGCCTCCAATCAGAACCCCTGGGTTTGCTTCCCACCTCTAGTGGCTGTGAGGCAAGTCACGGGGTCTTTCTGTAAGATCGGCCCCTCTAGGGCTGGTGAGGGATCCTCCGGGGCCCTCTGCCGTCCCTCACTGTGAATCCAAGTCTCTGAGCCCAGACTCTGGGCTAGACCTGCATTGACTCTACCCCTAGCGCTTCTGGGGACTCAAAATTTGCTCCCGACTTTTATTTCCTGGGCGGAATTCCCTCTTTCAGAAAGGCTGCACGAACCCTTTCTTTTTTTCTTATTTTGAAAATCTGTCTCCTAACTTAGGGGTTGGCAAACTATGGCCTGTGAGCCATGTCTGGCCCACTGCCTAGTTTGTTAATAAAGTTTTATTGGAACATAGCCATGCTCACTCATTTACCTATTGTCTGTGGCTGCTCTCCCGTGACAGTCTAAAACATTCACTATCTGGCCTTTTACTGAAAAAGTTTACTCTTCCTTGTCTGTATGGATTGAATTAAGTCCTGTGAAGAAGATACGTTTAAGTCCTGACCCACAGTACCTCAGAATGTGGCCTTATTTGGAAATAGGGTCTTTATAGGTAATCAAGTTGTTAAAATGAGGTTATTAGGCTGAGCCCTAATCCAAGATAACTGTTGTCCTTATAAACGGGGGAAATTTGGACTCTGAGTATATTAACTCTATTTTCTTATTTTCTCTATTCTTTAATTTTTATTTTATATTGGAGTATAGTTGATTAACAATGTTGTGTTAGTTTCAGGTGTACAGCAAAGTGATTCAGTTATACATATACATGTATCTATTCTTTTTCAAATCCTTTTCCCATTTAGGTTATTACAGAATACTGAGCAGAGTTCCCCGTGCTATATACAGTAGGTCCTTGTTGGTTATTTATTTTCTGTATTCTTGATCCTCTGGTATCTGGGGCTTCAGTGACTGGAGTGAGACTGTCTCTCCCAGGGCTAAACGGTTCCCAGAAGTAGCAAAGGACCTGCACAGAAGCATGTCTTTTGTACGCAAACTAACCAATCCAGAGCCCACACTCCAAAGCATCTCCTCTATCTGGCTCTTCCACTCAGGAGGCAATATTCCTAATCAACGTAGGGCCACGTCCTGGACAACTAGGGACCACCCCACAGCCCAGAGCCTGCTGAAATTATTTGAACTATCCAGTCCTAAACCTACTCAGCTTGCTTACTATGCCTTCCTCACTCCTTCCCATGAAAACCACAAGAAGGACCCCTGCCCACACTTTCTCCTCTCCTCTGCCTTCTGACCAATCCTGGTGCTTCCCTGTGTGGCCCTGTGTGATGTGGGTTGCCCCCTCCTCTTGAGAACTACGAGTAACAAACTCTCTTTTCAATGGCAATCATCTTCTGAGCTGTTGGTCTCACCATACCTGAAAAAAACGGAAATCCCAGGTGCGTTTTTTTTTAAAACATCTTTATTGGAGTATCATTGCTTTGCATTGTTGTGTTAGTTTCTGCTGTATAACAAAGTGAATCAGCTATACGTATACATATATCCCCATATCCCCTCCCTCTTGCGTCTCCCTCCCACGCTCCCTATCCCACCCCTCTAGGTAGTCACAAAGCACCAGGTGCATTTTAAAACACAGAGATAGACACACACAGAAGGAAAATAGTGTGAAGACATAGGGGAAGATGGAAGATTGGAGTGATGTATTTATAAGCCAAAGAACACCTGAGGCTACAGAAGGTAGAAGAAAGACTGGGAACAGTTCCCTCCCTGCTGACACCTCAATTTTGGACTTCGGGCTTTCAGAATGTGAGACAATAAATTTCTGTTGTTTTAAGTCACTCGGTTTGTGGGACTTTGTTATGACAGCCTAGGAAACTAATACACCACCTAGCCAATTATATGGTTTTGTTTCCTTTATTCCTCATTGTTCTTTTATGTAATGTATTTGTAGGTGTGTTCCAGTCATTTCAAGGTGACCCTCACACACATTACTGTGTTCGGGTCTCGTGAGGTAGTCAAGCCAGCGGGCAGCTCATTTAACCCGAGACTGAGGCTCAGAGACTTTGGGGGACCTGCACAAGGTCCCCCCACAAAGCAGTGAGGCGGGGGGTAGACTAGTGCTACCGAGGGCTTGTTGTGTGCTTTCCTCACATTACCTCAGGACACCCCCCTACCCATAACCAACCTGAGGTTAGTTGCTGGACAATTATTCTAATCAGATAACTCTGGATGTAGGAAGGACGCTCTCTTCTCACCTTTCCCTCCAGTCTTTACTTAGCTTCTCAAGGCAGAACCACATGAAGGAGGTCAGACACCTACAGCTT
The DNA here is from genome assembly GCF_009873245.2 of Balaenoptera musculus. Classification (NCBI taxonomy): domain Eukaryota; kingdom Metazoa; phylum Chordata; class Mammalia; order Artiodactyla; family Balaenopteridae; genus Balaenoptera; species Balaenoptera musculus. The sequence continues at coordinate 136,222,729 of NC_045785.1, forward strand.
TTCACAGCCCTGATTGGAACCAGCCTGCACTGACTGGACTGTCTGGGGAAGCTGTTTCCCCAAAGGACGAGGCTGGACTTACCGGTGCATGGTGAAATGAGACGAGATTGCTCTAGAGACCCCTTCTGTTGCCCGTCTGGGCTGTATGGGGGCGAGGAGGGGAGGGCGGAGAGAGGCCTGGGACTGTTCAAGCGTGTAGTAGTGTCACGACAGCTGGAGCCAGTTCTGGTCAAGGCTTGGCTGGACGCTGTGGATCCCCGCGACCTCTGACACCAGGTGCCTAGGGCACCTCCTGAGGTTCCTGCAGCCATGATCTCTGTTTCTTCCTTGTTCAATTGTTACAAAGATTCTTCCACATCAAGGATATTTTGTAAAGTTATGCCAGGATTTTGGGGACCACGAATGAGGGGCCATCCCAAGAGGGCTATTATACCCATTTTGTAGATGTGGACCTTGAGTGTCAGTGGGGTCAGGTCTCCCAGCCAGTCAGGGATGGCATTGGGGGCAGACCCTTCTGGCACCATAGCTCCCGTCATCACACTGGGCTGAGGCGGGGCAGGGTCCATGCCCTTGCCTCTTTAGTCATTAAGCATTGTTTAGAAGGTGACTCAGAATGCGATCCCTGTGTGTGAGAGAGAGACACCCAGCAAAGGCTCAGTGAACTCTCCTGGGTGCACTGAGTATGGCAGGTGTTCCTGATGCCACTGGATGTCACCAGCTGAGGTGGGAAGGATGGAGAATAAGAGGCAGAAAAGTCAGAGTGTGGCCCGGGGGAGAGAAGAAGCAGGTGAAAGAACAGAAGGAAGGAAAAGTGCAGAAGAGACGGAGGGACACCCCCCAACACACACACCCTGCCTGTCCCCTCTAGCCTCTTCTCTCCCCAAAAAACAATTCAAAGAAGGTACCACTGTCCTGGCCCCAGTGACACTGGTTCCCAGGACTGCCCGGCCTTGTTGTGCCTTTAACAGGAGAAAGCAGGCGTGACCAGGGGCCTGCAGCTAGTCAGGGACGGTGTGAAAGCCTGGGGTGGGAGTGAGGGCATCCGGTCACAGGTCCCAGAAGCTGGGCTTGGGAGAGGCTGATGGAAGGAGTCTGGGAGGCGGGGCTCCACCTCAGGGGGGTGGGGCAGGTGGCCTGGCACTGCAGACATGGCAGCCGATGGATGTCATGACAACAGATGAGGAGCAGGCCTGCCTCGCCTGCTTGTGGGAGGCTGAATAACGGCCTCCACATACGTCCCCGTCCTAGCACCCTGAGCCTGTGAATGCTGCCTTACACGCCAGAAGAGACTTCACAGATGCGATTAAGTTAAGGATCTTGGCGATTATCCTGGCTTATCCAGGTGGGCCCCAGCTAATCACAGAGGTCCTCTCATTAGCTGCAAGTCTCCCCAAGCATGTAGTGTAGCAGAAGAAATTTCGTTCATCAGATGAAAAAAATAGTTTTTAATTTTTATTGGGGTATAATTGATTTACAATGTTGTGATAGTTTCTGCCATACAGCAAAGTGAATCAGTTATACATATACATACATCCACTCGTTTTTAGATTCTTTTCCCATATAGGTCATTACAGAGTATTGAGTAGAGTTCCCTGTGCTATACAGTAGGTCCTTATTAGTTATCTTTTTTGCATATAGTAGTGTGTATGTGTCAATCCCAATGTTCCGATTTATCCCTCTCCACCCTCAACCCCCAGTAACCATGAGTTTATTTTTTACATCTGTAACTCGATTTCTGTTTTGTAGATAATTCCATTTGTAGCCTTTTTTAAGATTCTGCATATAAGGGATATAGCTGATGAAAACTTATTGAACGCCTAATGCATGCCAGGGACTGCTCTGCAGACCCGGAATACAGCAGCGACTAACACAAAACTCCCTGCCCTCATGGTGTTCATAGTCTAGCGGAGGAAGACAGGCAGGAAATAGGCCAATACTTGTGTATCAGGTGGCGGTGAGCACTGTGGGGAAAACTAGCAAGGTGAGGGCATAGAAAGTGCTGGGTGGAGTGGGGATGGGGTGCTCAGGGGGTGCGTGGTAAGATGCAGTTTGAGCCACAGAGCTCTCTGAAGGAAGGGAATAGCCAGACCCAGGCTGGGGCAGGAGCGTGCCAGGCACTTTCAAGGGCAGCAAGGAGCCCAGGGTGGCAGAGGGAACAGTGGGGCAGCGACAGCACGTCGAGTGTGTGCAGAAGCAGAGGGTGGATGGTGTGGGCTCTCGGGACAAGGGAGCCCCTGGAGGATTTTCAGCAGAGGAGTGAGCTGGTGTGAGTGTTAAAAGATTCCCTCTAGGAGACCTGAGACACCTCCTTTCCCTGTTCTGCTACTGGGCCCACTGAAGGGTTGGCCCTCAGCTACATCACTAGAAAGACAAAGAAACCACTCTTCATGGCTCCATCCTCCTCTTCCTTACCCCATTTCTCCTCATTAGTGGACCCACTGGTCCTCTCCTCTCTTCATTTGCACAACAGCTCCCTGCCCCCCAATACCTTATCAGTCATTTACACTTTAGTGAAATCAAGGATATGTATCCCGTTACCTTCTCCTAAGGCTGTGGATTGAATTGTATCCCCCAAAAGACATGTTGAAGTCCTCATCTTCGGTGCCTCAGAATGTGATGCTATTTGGAAATAAGGTCATTGCTGATGTGATTACTTAAGATGAGGTCATACTAGAGCAGGGAGGGCCCTTAGTTCAATATGACTGGTGTCATAAGAAATTGATGTGAAGATATGAGAAAAGAATGCCAAGTGAAGACAGAGGCAGAGATTGGAGGGATGCAGCTGTGAGCTAAAGACTGCCAAAGATTGCTGGAAACCACCCAAAGCTAGGAAGAGGCAAGGAAGGATCCTTCCCTAGAAACTTCAGAGGGAGAGTGGCCCTGCCAACACCTTGATTTCAGACTTCTAGCCTACAGAATTGTGAGAGAATAAATTTCCGTTTCCACTGTTTTAAGCCACCCAGTTTGTAGTACTTTGTCATGGCAGCCCTAGGAAACCAATACAGGGGTATTATCTTTTTTAGGATCTTATTCCTAATTGTGAATTTAAGATTTTATCCTATCCAAAGAAAATTTCTTCATTCTATTAGCATACTAATCAGACCTTCCCTGAAGGCAATAAGGCTTTGTTTTTTGGGGGGAACCCAGGGCTCCATGAGAATTCAGAAGGGCCCATTTTTCTCGACTTCCTGGAGGTGCTTATGTTTGGGGAGTGGGGCAGCTGGACCCCTGCCCCACTGCTGGGTAGAGTTTGGCTCCAGGACACTGAGAGTGTGGGTTTGGGAAGAGGAAGACATGGGGGTCTCAGTCCTGCGCTGTTGCAGAGGCTGGATGAAGGGGGCCTGTAGCCCAAGGACATTAGATGCTCAAACCTTGACTACTATTTATTTGTCTGAGGATTAAACTATCCATAGCTGTTAATTACTGAGCCTTTCCCTGTGCAGGTCTGTTCACGGGCCAGAGATACAGAGTGATCAAAACAGGGTTCCCTTCAAACAAACACTCGTACGCAAATGTTCACTGCAGCATTATTCACGACAGCAAAAGGTACAAACAATCCAAATGTCCATCGGCTGACCAATGGACAAGCAAAACACGGCATATCCACACAATGGAATGTCATTCAGCCAGAAAAAAAAAAGAAGTACAGCTATCTGATGCGATGAGATGAACTGCAAAGACATCATGGTAAGTGAAAGCAGTCAGACACAAAAGGCCGCATATTGTACAATTGCATTTATATGAAACATTCAGAATAGGTAGATCCACGGTCACAGGCTGGAGGAGGGAAGAAAGGGAAGCAACTGCATAATGGGTATGGGCTTTCCTTTTGGGGTGATGTGAGTGTTCTGGAACTAGGTAGTGGTGATGGTTGCACAACATTGTGAATGTACTAAATGTCACTGAGTTGTACATTTTAAAACAGTAAATTTTATGTTATTGTACTACACAGACACACAAAACCCAGAGTCCCTGCCCTTCTGCATTCAAGTGAGAGGAGACAGACAATTAACAAAGAAATATACATTTAACACAAGTGCTGTGAAGACAAGACAGGCTAAGGGGACAGAGAGTGACGGGGAGGTGTTGTTTTACAGGGTGTTCACTGTTGGCCTTTCTGAGAAGGATGTGAGGGAGAGAGCCCAGGAGATGGCTGAGAGGGGACCCTTCCAGGAAGCGGGAGCAGAAAAGACCAAGACACTGAGGCAGAAGCAGGCTGGAGTGTTGGGGAACCGGCAAGAGGCCAGCGGGATGGAGCTGCGGGAAGAGGGCCTGCAGGAGAAGAGGTCAGGGCAGAAGAGGCAGGAGACTGCCCAGGGAGGCTCGGTGGACCAGGCGCCCTGGGAACCCCGAGGGGCGGGGCGGGGCGGGGCGGAGGAGCGCAGAGGACGGGAGCATGCGCAGAGGCGCGACCAGGAGGCGGTGGTCACAGGGATTCACGGCTGCCTAATGAACAGGTCGAGGAGACTGGACAGCCTGGCTTGGGCTGTGTCAAGTAATACTAACGAGAATTATTCAGACGACTTACCTCTGGTCTCGGTTACCATGCAACACGGTCAAGATTAAGCAGATGTGTAACTAGGTGAGGATTTTTGTCTTGCTTTTTTTTTTTTTAATTAATTAATTTATTTTTGGCTGTGTTGGGTCTTCGTTTCTGTGCGAGGGCTTTCTCTAGTTGCGGCAAGTGGGGGCCACTCTTCATCGCGGTGCGCGGGCCTCTCACTATCGCGGCCTCTCTTGTTGCGGAGCACAGGCTCCAGACGCGCAGGCTCAGTAATTGTGGCTCATGGGCCCAGCTGCTTCGCGGCATGTGGGATCTTCCCAGACCAGGGCTCGAACCCGTGTCCCCTGCATTGGCAGGCAGATTCTCAACCACTGTGCCACCAGGGAAACCCTGTCTTGCTTTTTGAGCGTAATGCCTAGGTATGTTCATTTATTTTTCACTTAGGTTGTATTGAATGACATACTGTATTTCACACAGGTGGGTCTCCTGTTGTTGTCCGCCTTCCACGGGGCTCCCTGATCCCCTCACCCTGCTTTCTTCTTTTCCATTGCGCTCACTTCTCACTACTCAGGCAGGTATATACCGCTGTGTGGTTGGTTAATTTCTGTGTCCTCTGGGCCAGGCTACAGTACCCAGTTATTCAATCACACACCAACTTCGTGCTGCTGTGAAGGTATTCTGAGGATATGGTAAACATCTACAATCAGTTGACTTTTAGGAAAGGAGCTTACTCTTGATAGCATCTGATCGGTGGAAAGGCCTTAACTGCAGAACTGAAGTTTCCCTGTGGAGGAAGAGATTCTGCCTCAAGACGGCAGCCTCGACTCCTGCCTGTTTCCAGGCTGCCTGCCAGCCCTGCAGACTTCAGACTTGCCAGTCCCCACAATCACATGCAGCAATTCCTTGAAATAAATCTCTTTCTATATCTACTTCTATACATACACATATGTAGACACACACACACACCCACCCACATATATATTTCCTATGGGTTCTGTTCGTCTATTTATCATCCCCTCCCCCAGATGCAGGATCTTGCCTGTTTCCTTCACAGCGGTGTCCCAGGGCCTAGAACAGTGCCTGGCAGTGGTAGGGGCTCAGTCAGTATTGCCCAATGGATAGTTCTTTATAATTCTTATTTATTTGTGTGGTTGTTGGCTCAGCTTGAAAATCAAGGGAAAGAAAAAAAGCCACAACAGTCTTATCTGAGCTGGGATTTCCCAGGGGAGCCCAGGGTTGTGGGTCCTACTCTTGAGTGTGTGTGTCAATTTGCAGCTGAGAAAAAGCTGTGGCAGTGAAGAAAGGTTGCAAATTTAAACTCAAGTTCAGGTTCTCCTAGCAACATGCCCAACCCCGGCTGCTGGCTCGTGTAATCCAAGCACCAAATACGCACAGCTGGGGCAGTTCGCGTTGCTAGGAGAACAGGGACTCCTGATTGCCGTGGTACTACCAGGGGCATGGATTGGGCGGTGCCTTTTGTTTCCCCAGTAATTGTTTTACAGCAAGGTGTGCAGGAGGAGCCTGGTGAGTGGGAGAACGAGGGGGAAAAGCATAAACCCTGATGTTTATTTGTTTGTTAGTATGTTTGTTTAGGAGCTAGTGGTTAGTGCAGAGCCTCTTGTTTCAGAAAATGTCCCAAATGGGTTTGCAATTAGGGACAGAGTCTGTAGGAGCTTATGAAGCGACCAATTCCCCGTGCTGGTTGGCTTTCAGCATCCGTAGGCCATCTGGATCAGAGCGGAAAGTGTGTGGGTGGATTGGGGGTGGGGTCTAAACACCAACGGATCAAACTGGCATTGGTTGGGGCCGAGAGGGATTTGGGTTTCCAGATTTTACATTCACTTAATTACATTCACAGACCATTCTGACCTCCATCTTCTATCCAGTTGTTAGGGCCGAGTCAGTCAGGTTGTCGTGGCCCTGACTCTCACTTTGTTGGCTTGGAGGAACGTTAATTAGCCTGGAGAGGATGGTGTGGTGTTGGTTGGGGGATGGGAGAACAAGAGGAGGGCCAAAGAAAATTCCACTCGTGGCCGCCCTTTATAAGTATCGTCTCCAATTGGTAACCACCCTGTGTTACCACTTCTACTTTGTAAAAAAGGAAGCTGACTCAGAGGGCTGAGCTGTCCTAGTCAGTGACAAAGCTGTGATTTAGGCCCAGCTCTGTCCCATTCTGAAGATCGCCTTCTTTCTCCCATGTCTGCTGCCCAGGTGGAATAAGACATCATCTGCTATAGGATTTGAGGGGAAGCACGAAACTCAAGTTCCCTCCTAGAGAAGCCTCAGAAAGAGTAGGTAGCAGAAAAAATACTATGTGATCATTGAATTGATTTTATTTTCCTCTTGAACACATGGAAAGACTATTTCAGAGCTTCTACTACAGTAGGGTGGTGTCATGGGACTGAGCTTCTGGCTAATGGATGTGGCTAAAGGAATAAACTCCCCCACCCTGTATGGTCCCCAAACCTGCATGTGATCTCCATGTGCTTTCTTCCCACCTGCTGGTTGGATGCAGAGGACCCAGGGTGGGGGTCCATGGCCCTGCAAGATAGTGGAGCCCGTGCGAAGGAGCCTGGGTGCCCGAATGACTTTGTGGAGCAGAATATCTCCTACCCTTGATGATACTGGATCACGAGTGAGAAAAGTCTTTGTTGTGTCAAGCCCTTGGCTTTGGGGGTGTTTGTTACAGCAGTTGGGCTATGCTGACTTATACAGAGCGTACATGAGGGTAGGTGATGAGATCCCTTTTGTTGGGGCTGAGAGAGGGGTATTTGGCAGAGGTGTTTCCATGAGGAGGTGGGGAGGAGCCTCCTAGCGTCAGAGGGGTGAGGTTTCATTAGCCACCCTAAACTAGGAGAAAATGTGTAAAAACTGCAGTAAACACCCTCTAGTGGGGTCCTTCCTGAACTGTAGTTAAAGATAATAATAATAATGATAATAAAAATAAAAGTTAATTTTTATTGCAGACTCACTTTTCTAAGTGCTTTACATGGATTATCTCATTTACCCTTCATAATATCCCAATGAGGTAGGAACTACTAATGTCATCCCCACCTGATAGGTGAGGAAACTGAGACAAGGAAATTTCCCTGTCACCAGAAAGTCAATGGCAGAGCCGGGATTGGAGCGCAGTTATGTTGGCTATGAAGCCTGCCTCTTACCTACGATGTCTATCTCTGTGGAATGTGCATTGACCCTTTTTCATGAGGACAGGATTCAGCTCTCTTACTTTGTTGTCTGAAGCAAAGGCAGAAGTAATTTGGGTGGCTTAAATGTCCCAGATTGCTAAGGGAGCCATGCTATTTGAACTTCTCTGAAATGGTGCCAAATGTTCCTGGAAACATCCCGGAGAGAACAGGAGTGCTGGGGTGATGGGGAGGAAGACAGTGGGAAGCGGGGAGGCTGGCCTGTGTTCACTGTAGGTTTAAAGAGAGGGTCTTATGTAGACCTGTGCTCAGGCAGAGGGAACCACAGGGGCTGGACATGTGTTCCTCTCGTCACCGAAAGTGGGGTCCAGCTGCTCGCCGCTCAAAAGCCATTAAAGAGGCAAGGTTGGTGGAAAGGAGTTTGTTTTATTTTGGAGGCCGGCAACTGCGGGGGCGGGGAGGGGAGGGTGGATTCCTGTCCAAAGGCTGACTCCCCCCCTCCCCCCACTGATAATCAGTGGGCAAGAGCTTTTATAGACAGAGGGAGGGGGCTACATGCAGAAACAGCACAGTCGGCTCTGACAGTCATCTTGCAATTGGTCATGCAGTGGTCTGACCGGTGTCATCTTAATTGTTTTAGGTACAGTTAATCTTCAGTTCCAGGATCGGTTTGTTCCTGTTTCCTTGAGGCCAATTCTTGGAATTGTGGCAGCTTATGTCATGGCTACAGTCTGGTCATCATGTAGTTAACTTCTTCTACCTGGCGGGGGTCTCAGTGTCTATAAGACAGCTCACAGGATACGGCTCAGAGTATTACCTATAGCCCTTGAGGAGGAACTAAAGGTCCTTGACTTTGCTTAATGACTAAACTATTATTTACTCTTGTTGGACTGTTTTCTTTTGTTTCTGCATTTTCTCACTTCTCTCATTAAACTTAATCTTTGGCTAAAGTTTTTCCACAGACAAAAGGCAGGCAGAGGATGGGGGTGGGAAGGACCATAGGGTCCTGGTCCGTTTCACTCCGACCCTGGGACCCCTCTGGAACATGCTGGCTCACCTGCAGAGGGGGCTCTTGGTGGGAAGAGCACTGGTCGCCCTTTCTGCTCTGTGTCCTGAGAAGAAGGACAGGCCTGAAGGTACCTTACACAGGAGAGGTGCCTGACCAAAGTTTATCGAATCTACATAACAAATACTTATAAAGGGCCTACTGTGTGCTAGGCAATGTCCTAGACCTGGGGATGCACTAGTGAGCAGAGGGACACGGCCTTGCCCACATGGAGCTTTCAGTCTGCATTCTAGATGATGGATGTTTCATTGGAGGACCAGCTGGAGGTCACAGGCACCATAGAGTGGGGGTGGCGTGGGGAAAAACTCAGCACGGGGAGTCCAGCAATCTGCAAAGCTAAGTCATACAGTGTGACTGGGACAGGCTTGTTTACCTGCAAGTGTTTCCAGACAGCTAGAAGCCATTGGTAGCAGTCATTTGTCGGCAGGACTTGATACAGTGCATTTCAGAGGTAAGGGAGGGAGGGGGAAGGAGCCCTTAATGGGCTGGCTGCCCTCAGGGAGCAGAAGGGGAGCTCTTGGGTGGCAATGTGGATAATTCTTTTTTAGGACCAGCAGAAACCATGCCCAGAACAGGCTCTTTCCATTTTTGATGGCACGTTGGGATCTACATTTGAGTTGCTCAGTGCCACAGGCATTCAGACGGAGCTGAAGTCTTGTGTCAGATGAGGAAAAACCTAATCATGGGTTGGTCTGGAGTCTGGGGACGTGACTTGCTGTCTGGGGCACTGCGCAGAGGAAGCCTCCCTTCTCCCCACTGACGCTGGCGCTGCCCTGAGTTAGGAGCATTCCACAGTGTAAGCGTTTTCTCTTTGATGGCTGTCTGGCCCTCCGGTGCAGGCGACCTGATGTCCCGCTTCCTTGAACGGGGTGAGTTCTGAGTGGCAGCAGCCTCCCTGGGCTCAAGGATGGGGCCCCTGTTAATCTAAGCTGTGTCAGGGGTGCAGAGCCTCCTCACTTCACGCTCCAGGTAAGCGCTTGGACCCCACGTACTCTCTCCATCAGGTTTAGTGAAGCTCGCGGTAACTTACAGGTGAGAGGGCAGAGTTCCAAAAATAGCCCTTTTCCGGTCATCTCTCCTGAGCTCCAGCCCCTCCCCACCCACACCCGTTCGCAGCTGCTCTCTGGACGTCCTGCCACACTTCAAAGTCAACGTGTCTCCCTTCCCTCAACCATCATTTCCAGAGTCTTCTCTGTGCCAGGCCCACCAGGGGTGGAGATAAAGAGTCAGAGAAGAGATGACCCCCCTATCACGTGGCCAGTCTCTGTTTTTTTGGTTATTTATTTATTTATTTATTTACTTACTTATTTATGGCTGTGTTGGGTCTTCATTGCTGCGCGTGGGCTTTTCTTTAGTTGCGGCGAGTGGGGGCTATTCTTTGTTGCGGCACACGGGCTTCTCATTGCAGTGGCTTCCCTTGTTGTGGAGCACGGGCTCTAGGCTTGCGGGCTTCAGTAGTTATGGCACACGGGCTCAGTAGTTGTGGCTCGGGTCTGCCCTCCCGTCAGGGTCCAGACCTGGAATCTCTAGACAGGGTGGAACTGACATCAGAGTGAGCCCTCTCCCTGCCTCCCCACGAGTGCCCATACGGTGGTGCACAATAAGTGCCAATGGCCCCCTGGGCTAGGAGGATTCGGAAGAGGTGTATGTGAAGGTTTACACCCAGAGATCCTGGGTCTCTTTGGGAGACCATCACAGAGGAAATAGATATTGCATGACAACATGGAGCCAAGAGTAAGGAAAGTCTAAGAAGCAGAACAAGTCAGGACAAAACCACTGGGCAGTGGAAATACACGGGCTGTGAGAGTGAATGTGACCCTCTCTGGTTAGGGAGAGAGGACGGAGGGGAGGAAGGGGCCATGGGGACCTGCATCGGGACCCTGTATCAGAGGGAACTTTTAAGAGATGTGTCAACCAGGGAACTGAAATCCCAAACTCGTGTCTGCCCTGCCCGGTGCTGGGGCTCTGGTCAACTTGCCCCAATCCTCTCTCCTAAAGCAGGTCTTCCAGCTCTGCCTACTGTGTGCAGGCAGTGGGTGACGCTGGTTGGCTCACTGCTTCGCTTGCGGGTGGGATTTGGGGTCAGGGCTGCCTCTTATTTCTCTCCCTTACTCTGCTGTCCACTCCCATCCTGTCTAGAGGTTCCCAGTCCTGGACTCTGAGGTGGGAACAGCCTTGTTCTCATGATACTGGGCCAGTGGTTGGGGGGCCTGGACTCCACATCTAGGGAGATCAGAATGGGACCAGCACACGGATTTGTTCTCCTACAAGGATGATGCGTCTGCAGGCAGACTAGTGGAGGTGTTCACTCAAGTTCTGAATAGAGGTGCCTGCAGCTGCCAGGGTTGTCCCAGGCCAAGGTGAAAGCCAGGGCTTCTGTGATTCTGCCTTTGTGGTGGTTCTGAGTAGGATCCTAGATAACTCTCTTGGCTGCTTCTTCATCCTCCAGATGTTTTGGGGGATCATAGTGTCTATTCCACAGGTTTCCTAAAGAGCAAGCTGCCTTCTAAATTCAATATGGAAAAATCCACCAGACATTCTTGATCATTTAAATTTCCCATATGGAACTTTGTGGTTTTGGATCTCAACTGCATGCTCCTTTCCTGCACCTCCAAATAAAAATCTCTTGTTTGAGGAGTTTTTAATAGTGAGGACTTGAGGGTCTTACTTTTGAAGCAAGTGTATTTGTATTTGCCTCTTGTCACATGGCTGCTAAAGTTATTAAGGATCAGAAACTCCAAATAGTGATGGCTTTTGTTCTTCCAAATGCTTTCGCCAGTGTTCTCTTGTTTGAGTCTCACAACCCCTGTGTGAGGGAAGTTGGGTAGGCGTTTATTTTTATCATCTTCTCTCCAGGCACTGGCTGATGGGGGCCCGAAAGGAACCAGGGCAGAGCTGCGGTTGGAATCTGGACTCTCCCTGGGTCCTGTTCCCTAGATGCCACCCACAGGGCGAGGAGGCTGATCCTGGCCTCAGGGCTGCAGACGCCCTCTATCTTTGTCTCCTCATCAGCCCAGGGCAGTGCAGGGAGGTCAGGGATTTCATGGGACGGGAGCCTCCACCCCCAGCCAAATACTCTCTTATGGGAGGAGAAGCCTGGGGACCCCGGTACGGAACAGACAAGGGAGAAAAGAGCCCCTGCAGACGGCCCTGCTTTTCCAACTGAATTAATTTCCTGTGAGCTAGATCCTACCAGTCCTTTTGGTGATATTCTCTCCACCCAACAACCTTCCCTTTCTTTTGCCTTCTCTTCCCTTTGTCCCTGCAGAGGCCCAGGACAGCTAGACCCCGACGCTCTGGACCTTCAACTCCACTGGCCTCCTCACCGCCGATTCCTCAGGTCGCCACTGGGTGGCGCAGCCGCCCACGGTGTGCGGGCTCGGGTCACGGCTCTGGCTGCAGGTGGCGCATCCTGCCTTCCATCTCCTCCAACCCCAGCGGGGAGCCTGGCTCCTAGGGGCGCTGGAAAGAGGAGGCAAAGGGAAGGGGATGTCTTCCCGGAGCCTGGGCGCGGCTCCCAGGCTTTGGGGCCAGCTGGGGCTGAACAAGGCTCAGCGTCGTTTAAGGGGATGCCCAGGGCGGGGCAGGGTAGGGTAGGGAGGGGTAGGGAGAGGAGGACTTGCTGGAACTTCTTTTTCCCCAGGGAAGCCCTCTCAGGATTAGAATAGGCCAGAAAATTGCATTCCAAGAGCAGAGGAGAAAATATCAATGCACATGATTTGGGGAGGGGGGTTTCTTAACCTATTAACAAGCACACAGCACTTACTATATGCCAGGCGCTTTACAAATGTTAATGCCTTTAATTCTCAGAACAACCCCACGACCTCATTTTGCAGCTGAGGACACTGAGGCACAGCTTCCCCAGTTAGTAAGTGGCGTAACGGGGGTCCCACCCAGGCAGTCTGGCTCTCCTGCAGTCTCCTCTCAGGGCTGGGGTGGACATCAGACCCCCTTCTCCTTGCAGACTGTAAGGAGGCATGCCTGGGCTCTGTGTATAGTTTAGCTCTGATGCCCTCCTGCTTTATTAATTCATTCTTTCAACCAGTGTGGATGTAGGGCTTTCTGCTTGCCAAGCATGCTGCTTGGCACTTGGGCTACAGTGGTCAGCAAAACCAGCCACAATCCTTGTCCTTGTGGAGACCTTATCCTTGTGGAGCTAGTCGGGGAGACAGAGATTAATTAAATAATCACACCAATGACAGTTACGGAGATCAGTGTTCTAGAGAAAGCTCCTTTTTCCTCCTGGCCCCCCTCCTAGCCCTCCTACCTGAGGCCTGCTGGGCATGTCTGAGCCCCTATGTGTCTGCTCAGGAGCTAAGGGGACAGATGGTGACTAAACTTAGTTGTACAGCCCTTTGTGACTTAGAAGGCAGCTCACATCCATTATCTTGTTTGGCCTTATCCAGGATTGCCTGGCGTGATTCTCTTGGGGAGCCAGGCTTTTTGGAAAGGGATGCTTTAATCCAGAAAAAATTCTGGGCGAGACTGGAAAAAGTCTTTGGTTTCCGACTTGGGTTTGAATCCAGACGGTCACCTGATTTGTAGTGTTTGCCAATTTCTGTGGTCCATCTGTTAGTGGATTTCAAGTTACCAATGTGATGTCACTGAATAAGGAATTGGGAAGAGATGCACAAAACTGACTTTCACAGCCTGTGTGAGCATGCAGCAGCCCACTGGTCGTGGTGTCTCTTACTAGCTGTATGAACTGGGGCAAGTGATTTAACCACTGTAACTTCAGTTTCCTCATCTGTAAAATGGGCTAGCGATACCTCTGCCAGAGTATTGGTGTGTAGATTAAGTGACTTACTGTTATCCCTACCTATCTCATCGAATCCTTATGATGCCCTTACTCATTCTACTTACTTGGGTCCATGTCTGTTTTTCCAGTAGACTATGAACTCCTTAAAAGTAGGGACCATGTCACACTCATTTTGTTGTTGTTGTTATTATAGTTGTTGTTTTGTCCTATTTTTTGCCTTTCAAAAAAAATCGAGGTATAACTGACTTACAATATTGTATTAGTTTCAGGTGTACAACATAGTGAGTCAATAGTTTGTTTTTTTTTTTTTAATTTTATTTATTTATTTATGGCTGTGTTGGGTCTTCGTTTCTGTGCGAGGGCTTTCTCTAGTTGCGGCGAGCGGGGGCCACTCTTCATCGCGGTGCGCGGGCCTCTCACTATCGTGGCCTCTCTTGTTGCGGAGCACAGGCTCCAGACGCGCAGGCTCAGCAATTGTGGCTCACGGGCCTAGTCGCTCCGCGGCATGTGGGATCTTCCCAGACCAGGGCTCGAACCCGTGTCCCCTGCATCGGCAGGCAGACTCTCAACCACTGCGCCACCAGGGAAGCCCGAGTCAATAGTTTTTATATATTACAAAGTAATCACCATGATAAGTATAGTTATCATCTATCATCATACAAAGTTATTACAATATTATTGACTATATTCCCTATGCTGTACTTTACATCCCTGTGACTTATTTATTTTGTAACTGGGAGTCTGCACTTAATCCCCTTCACCTATTTTGTCCACCCCTCCCTTCTGGCAGCCACCTGTTTGTTCTATGTGTCCATGAGTCTGTTTCTGTTTTATGTTTGTTCATTTATTTTGTTTTATAGATTCCACATGTAAGTGAAATCACGTGGTATTTGTCTTTCTTTGTCTGACTTATTTCACTTAACATAATTCCCTCTAGGTCCACCCTTGTTATTGCAAATGGCAAGATTCCATTCTTTTTTATGGTTGATTAATATTCTATTGTATATATATATACCACATTGTCTTTATCCATTCACCTATCTATGGACACTTAGGTTGCTTCCATATCTTGGCTATTGTAAATAATGCTGCAGTGAACATTAGGGTACATATATCTTTTTGACTTAGTGTTTTCATTTTCTTTGGAAAAATACCCAGAATTGGAATTGCTGAATCATATGGTAGTTCTATTTTCTTTTAATTTTATTTATTTATTTTTTTATACAGCAGGTTCTTATTAGTTACCTATTTTATACATATTAGTGTATACATGTCAATCCCAAACTCCCAATTCATACCTCCCCACCCCTGCCCCGCGCTTTCCCCATTTGGTGTCCATACATTTGTTCTCTACATCCGTGTCTCTATTTCTGCCTTGCAAACCGGTTCATCTTTACCATTTTTCTAGGTTCCACATATATGTGTTAATATGTGATATTTGTTTTTCTCTTTCTGACTTATTCACTCTGTATGACAGTCTCTAGGTCCATCCACGTCTCTACAAATGACCCAATTTCATTCCTTTTTATGGCTGAGTAATATTCCATTGTATATATGTACCACAACTTCTTTATCCATTTGTCTGTCGATGGGCGTTTAGGTTGGTTCCATGATCTGGCTATTGTAAATAGTGCTGCAATGAACATTGGGGTGCATGTGTCTTTTTGAATTATGGTTTTCTCTGGGTATATGCCCACTAGTGGGATTGCTGGGTCATATGGTAATTCTATTTTTAGTTTTTTAAGGAACCTCCAGACTGTTCTCCATGGTGGCTCTATCAGTTTACATTCCCACCAACAGTGCAAGAGGGTTCCCTTTTCTCCACACCCTCTCCAGCATCTGTTGTTTGTAGATTTTCTGATGATGCCCATTCTAACTGGTGTGAGGTGATACCTCATTGTAGTTTTGATTTGCATTTCTCTAATAATTAGTGATGTTGAGCAGCTTTTCATGTGCCTCTTGGCCATCTGTATATCTTTTTTGGAGAAATGTCTATTTAGGTCTTTGGCCCATTTTTGGATTGGGTTGTTTGTTTTTTTAATATTGAGGTGCATGAGCTGTTTATATATTTTGGAGATTAATCCTTTGTCCGTTGATTCATTTGCAAATATTTTCTCCCATTCTGAGGGTTGTCTTTTCATCTTGTTTATAGTTTCCTTTGCTGTTCCAAAGCTTTTAAGTTTCATTAGGTCCCATTTGTTTATTTTTGCTTTTATTTCCATTACTCTAGGAGGTGGGTCATAAAAGACCTTGTTGTGATTTATGTCAAAGAGTGTTCTTCCTATGTTTTCCTCTAAGAGTTTTATAGTGTCTGGTCTTACATTTAGGTCTTTAATCCATTTTGAGTTTATTTTTGTGTATGGTGTTAGGGAGTGTTCTAATGTCATTCTTTTACATGTAGCTGCCCAGTTTTCCCAGCACCACTTATTGAAGAGACTGTCTTTTCCCCATTGTATATCCTTGCCTCCTTTGTTATAGATTAGTTGACTATAGGTGCGTGGGCTTATCCCTGGGCTTTCTATCCTGTTGCATTGATCTATATTTCTGTTTTTGTGCCAGTACCATATTGTCTTGATTACTGTAGCTTTGTAGTATAGTCTGAAGTCAGAGAGTCTGATTCCTCCAGCTCCGTTTCTTTTCCCTCAAGATTGCTTTGGCTATTTGGGGTCTTTTGTGTCTCCATACAAATTTTAAGATTTTTTGGTTCTAGTTCTGTAAAAACTGCCATTGGTAATTTGATAGGGATTGCATTGAATCTGTAGATTGCTTTGGGTAGTATACTCATTTTCACAGTGTTGATTCTTCCAACCCAAGTACATGGTATATCTCTCCATCTGTTTGTGTCAAAGAAATCTTTGATTTCTTTCATCAGTGTCTTATAGTTTTCTGAGTACAGGTCTTTTACCTCCTTAGGTAGGTTTATTTCTAGGTATTTCATTCTTTTTGTTGCAATGGTGAATGGGATTGTTTCCTTAATTTCTCTTTCTGATCTTTTGTTGTTAGTGTATAAGAATGCAAGAGATTTCTGTGCATTAATTTTGTATCCTGCAACTTTACCAAATTCATTGATTAGCTCTAGTAGTTTTCTGGTGGCATCTTTAGGATTATCTATGTATAGTATCATGTCATCTGCAAACAGTGACAGTCTTACTTCTTCTTTTCCAATTTGGATTCCTTTTATTTCTTTTTCTTCTCTGATTGCCGTGGCTAACACTTCCAAAACTATGTTGAATAATAGTGGCGAGAGTGGACATCCTTGTCTTGTTCCTGATCTTAGAGGAAATGCTTTCAGTTTTTAAGCATTGAGAATGATGTTGGCTGTGGGTTTGTCGTATATGGCCTTTATTATGTTGAGGTAGGTTCCCTCTATGCCCACATTCTGGAGAGTTTTTTATCATAAATGGGTATTGAATTTTGTCAAAAGCTTTTTCTGCATCTATTGAGTTGATCATATGGTTTTTCTTCTTCAATTTGTTAATATGGTGTATCACATTGATTGATTTGTGTATATTGAAGGATCCTTGCATCCCTGGGATAAACCACTTGATCATGGTGTATGATCCGTTTAATGTGCTGTTGGATTCTGTTTGCTAGTATTTTGTTGAGGACTTTTGCATCTATATTCATCAGTGATATTGGTCTGTAATTTTCTTTTTTTGTAGTGTCTTTGTCTGGTTTTGGTATCAGGGTGATGGTGGCCTCGTAGAATGAGTTTGGGAGTGTTCCTTCCTCTGCAATTTTTGGGAAAAGTTTGAGAAGGATGTCTGTTAGCTCTTCTCTAAATATTTGATAGAATTCACCTGTGAAGCCATCTGGTCCTGGACTTCTGTTTGTTGGAAGAGTTTTACTCTCAGTTTCAATTTCATTACTTGTGATTGGTCTGTTCATATTTTCTATGTCTTCCTGGTTCAGTCTTGGAAGGTTATACCTTTCTAAGAATTTGTCCATTTCTTCCAGGTTGTCCATTTTATTGGCCTAGAGTTGCCTGTAGTAGTCTCTTACGATGCTTTGTATTTCTGTGGTGTCCATTGTAACTTCTCCTTTTTCATTTCTAATTTTACTGATTTGAGTCCTCTCCCTCTTTTTCTTGATGAGTCTGGCTAAAGGCTTATCAATTTTTTTTATCTTCTCAAAGAACCAGCTTTTAGTTTTATTGATCTTTGCTATTGTTTTCTTTGTTTCTATTTCATTTATTTCTGCTCTGATCTTTATGATTTCTTTCCTTCTACTAACTTTGGGTTTTGTTTGTTCTTCTTTCTCGAGTTCCTTTAGTTGTAAGGTTAGATTGTTTGAGATTTTTCTTGTTTCTTGAGGAAGGATCGTATTGCTATAAACTTCCCTCTTAGAACTGCTTTTGCTGCATTCCATAGGTTTTGGATTGTCGTGTTTTCATTGTCATTTGTCTCTAGGTATGTTCTGATTTCTTGTTTGATTTCTTCAGTGATCTCTTGGTTATTTAGTAATGTATTGTTTAGCCTCCATATGTTTGTGTGTTTTATGTTTTTTTCCCTGTAATTTATTTCTAATCTCATAACGTTGTGGTTGGAAAAGATGCTTGATATGATTTCAATTTTCTTAAATTTACTGAGGCTTGATTTGTGACCCAAGATGTGATCTATCCTGGAGAATGTTCTGTGTGCACTTGAGAGGAAAGTGTAGCCTGCTGTTTTTGGATAGAATGTCCTATAGATATCCATTAAATCTATCTGGTCTGTTGTGTCATTTAACGCTTGTGTTTCCTCATTAGTTTTCTGTCTGGATGATCTGTCCATTGGTGTAAGTGAGGTGTTAAAATCCCCCACTATTATTGTGTTACTGTCGATTTCCTCTTTTATAGCTGTTAGCATTTGCCTAATGTATTGAGGTGCTCCTGTGTTGGGTACATATATATTTATAATTGTTATATCTTATTCTTGGATTGATCCCTTGATCATTATGTAGTGTCCTTTCTTGTCCCTTGTAACATTCTTTATTTTAAAGTCTATTTTATCTGTTATGAGTATTGCTACTCCAGCTTTCTTTTGATTTCCATTTGCATGGAATATCTTTTTCCATCCCCTCACTTTCAGTCTGTATGTGTCCCTAGGTCTAAAGTGGGTCTCTTGTAGACAGCATATATATGGGTCTTGTTTTTGTATCCATTCAGCCAGTCTATGTCTTTTGGTTGGGGCATTTAATCCATTCACGTTTAAGGTAATTATCGATATGTATGTTCCTATGACCATTTTCTTAATTGTTTTGGGTTTGTTTTTGTAGGTCCTTTTCTTCTCTTGTGATTCCCCCTTAGAGAAGTTCCTTTAGCATTTGTTGTAGAGCTGGTTTGGTGGTGCTGAATTCTCTTAGCTTTTGCTTGTCTGTAAAGCTTTTGATTTCTCCATCAAATCTGAATGAGATCCTTGCAGGGTAGAGTAATCTTGGTTGTAGGTTCTTCCTTTTCATCACTTTCAATATATCGAGCCACTCCCTTCTGGCTTATAGAGTTTCTGCTGAGAACTCAGCTGTTAACCTTATGGGGTTCCCTTGTATGTTATTTGTCATTTTTTCCTTGTTGCTTTTAATAATTTTTCTTTGTCTTAATTTTTGTCAGTTTGATTACTGTGTGTCTTGGCATGTTTCTCCTTGGGTTTATCCTGCCTGGGACTCTCTGTGCTTCCTGGACTTGGGTGTATTTCCTTTCCCATTTTAGGGAAGTTTTCGACTATAATCTCTTCAAATATTTTCTCAGGTCCTTTCTCTCGCTCTTCTCCTTCTGAGACCCCTATAATGCGAATGTTGGTGTGTTGAATGTTGTCCCAGTGGTCTCTTAGGCTCTCTTCGTTTCTTTTCATTCTTTTTTCTTTATTCTGCTCCACAGCAGTGATTTCTACCATTCTGTTTTCCAGGTCACTTATCTGTTCTTCTGCCTCAGTTATTCTGCTATTGATTCCTTCCAGTGTATTTTTTTTAACACTTCATTTCTTTTTATTGGCAAATAATATACCATTGTATGGGTAATATCATATTTTGTTTATCTAATCATCAGTTGATGGACACTTGGGTTGTTTCTACTTTTTTCTTTTCACTGCTGAGCAGTATTCTATGATCTAGATCAGCCACAGTTTATTTACCCATTCACTCATTGAAGGACATTGAGGTGGTTTCTAGCTATGGGCTATTACAAATAAAGCTGCAGTGAACATTTGTGTACAAGTTTCTTTGTGAAAATAAGTTTTCA
Source organism: Balaenoptera musculus (assembly GCF_009873245.2). NCBI lineage: Eukaryota > Metazoa > Chordata > Mammalia > Artiodactyla > Balaenopteridae > Balaenoptera > Balaenoptera musculus. The sequence goes on from NC_045785.1 coordinate 136,242,418, forward strand.
TTTCTCTGGGGTAAATGTCCAGTGATTCCTTCTAGTATATTTTTCATTTCAGTTATTGTATTGTTCATCTGTGTTTGTTTGTTCTTTAATTCTTCTAGGTGTTTGTTCTTTCATTCTTCTAGGTCTTTGTTAAACATTTCTTGCATCTTCTTGATCTTTGCCTCCATTCTTTTTTCTGAGGTCCTGGATCATCTTCACTATCATTATTCTGAATTCTTTTTCTGGAAGGGTGCCTATCTCCACTTCATTTAGTTGTTTTTCTGGGGTTTTATCTTGTTCCTTCATCTGGTACATAGCCCTCTGCCTTTTCATCTTGTCTATCTTTCTGTGAATGTGGTTTTTGTTCCACAGGCTGCAGGATTGTAGTTCTTCTTGCTTCTGCTGTTTGCCCTCTGGTGTATGAGGCTATCTAAGAGGCTTGTGCAAGCTTCCTGTTGGGAGGGACTGGTGGTGGGTAGAGCTGGGTGTTGCTTTGGTGGGAAGAGCTCAGTAAAACTTTAATCTGCTTGTCTGCTGATGGGTGGGGCTGGATTCCCTCCCTGTTGGTTGTTTGGCCTGAGGGGACTCAGCACTGGAGGCTACAGGGTCTTTGGTGGGGCTAAAGGCAGACTCTGGGAGGGCTCATCCCAAGGAGTACTTCCCAGAACTTCTGCTGCCAGTGTCCTTGTCCCCATGGTGAAACAGAGCCACCCCCCCGCCTCTGCAGGAGACCCTCCAACACTAGCAGATAGGTCTGGTCCAGTCTCCTATGGGGTCTGCTCCTTCCCCCTGGGTCCTGATGCGTACACTGCTTTGTGTGTGCCCTCCAAGAGTGGAGTCTCTTTTTCTCCCAGTCCTGTTGAAGTTCTGCAATCAAATCCTGCTAGCCTTCAAAGTCTGATTCTGTGGGAATTCCTCCTCCTGTTGCTGGACCCCCAGGTTGGGAAGCCTGATGTGGGGCTCAGAGCCTTCCTCCAGTGGGTGGACTTCTGTGGTATAATTGTTCTCCAGTTTGTGAGTCACCCACCCCGTGGTTATGGGATTTGATTTTATTGTGATTGTGCCCCTCCTACCGTCTGATTGAGGCTTCTTCTTTGTCTTTGTATGTGGGGTATCTTTTTTGGTGAGTTCCAGTGTCTTCCTGTTGATGATTTTTCAGCGGTTAGTTGTGATTCTGGTGCTCTCCAGTAGTTCTATTTTTCTGAAGAATTTCCATAGTGTTTTCCATCCTGGCTGCACCAATTTATATTCCTATCAACAGTGCTCCAGGGTTCCCATTTCTCCACATCCTGACCAACGCTTGTTACATGTTGTCTTTTTGGTAATAGCCATTCTGACAGGTGTCAGGTGATATCTCATTGTGGTTTTGATTTGTACTTCCCTGTTTATTAGTGATGTTGAGCATCTTTTCATATACCTGTTAGCCATTTGTATGTCTTCTTTGGAGAAATGTCTATTCAGGTCCTTTGCCCATTTTTTAACCAGATATTATTTTTTGTTATTGAGATGTATGAGTTGTTTATATATTTTGGATATTAACCCCTTATTGAATATATGATTTGCAAATATCTCCTCCCATTCAGTAGGTTGCCTTTTCATTTTATTAATGGTTTCCTTCACTGTGCAAAAAATTTTTGGTTTGATTAGGTCCCATTTATTTTTGCTTTTGTTGTCCTTGCCTCAAAAGACAGATCCAAAAAAGTGTTGCTAAGACAAATGTGAAAAAGCATATTACATTTGTTTTCTTCTAGGAGTTTTATGGTTTCAGGTCTTACATTTAAGTCTTTAGTTCAAGAAAGTAGTCTGTTTCATTCATTTGCATGTAACTGTTGAGTTTTCCTAACACCATTTTTGAGGAGACTGTCATTTCCCCATTGTATATTCTTGCCTCCTTTGTCATAGATTACCTGACCATATAAGCAAGGGTTTATTTCTGGGCTCCCTATTCTGTTCCATTGATCTATATGTCTGTTTTTGTACCAGTACCATACTCTTTTGATTACTGTAGCTTTGTAGTGTAATTTGAAACCAAAAAGTGTGATACCTCCAGCTTTTTCCTTCTTCCTCAAGATTGCTTTGGCTATTCAGGGCCTTTTGTAGTTCTGTACAAATTTTAAGATTATTTGTTCTTGTTCCATGAAAAACACCTTTGGTATTTTCATAAGGATTGCATTGAATCTGTAGATGGCTTTGTTTAGGATGGACAGTTTAACAATATTAATTCTTCCAGTCTATGAGCATGGTATATTTTTCCATTTATTTGTGTTGTCTTCAATTTATTTTATCAGTGTCTTATGGTTTTCAGAGAATAGGTCTTTCACCTCCCTTGTTAGAGTTATTCCTATATTTTATTCTTTTTGATGCAATTGTAAATGGGATTATTTTATTAATTTCTCTTTCTGATAATTCATTATTAGTGGATAGAAATGCAGTACATTTCTATATATTAATTTAGTATCCTGCAAATTTATTTATTTTTTATTTTTATTTTTTGGCTGCACTGCGTGTCTTGAGGGATCTTAGTTCCTGACCAGGGATTGAACCCATGCCCTTGGCAGTGAAAGCATGGAGTCCTAACCACTGGACTGCCAGGGAATTCCCTAGTGTCCTGAAATTTTATTGAATTATTCTAATTTTTTTTGATGGAGTCTTCAGGGTTTTCTTTATACAGTATCATGTCATCTGCAGATAGTGACATTTTTACTTTTTCCTTTCCAATTTGGATGCCTTTTATTTCTTTTGCTTGTCTGATTGCTATGGCTAGGACTTTTGATATTGTATTGAATAAAAGTGGTGATAGTTGGTATCATTGTCTTGTTTCTGATCTTAGAGGAAAAGCTTTCAGCTTTTCACCACTGAGTATGAGGTTAGCTGTGGGTTTGGCATACATGGCCTTTATTATATGAGATATGCCCTCTATACCCACTGTGTTGAGAGTTTTTTATCATAAATGAATGTTGAATTTTGTCAAATGCTTCTTCTGAATCTATTGAGATGATCATATGATTTCTATCTTCATTTTGTTAATGTGGTGTGTCGTGTTGATTGATTTGCAGATACTGAACAATCCTTGCATCCCTGGAATAAATTTCATTTGATCATGGTGTATGATCCTTTTAATGTGTATTAAGTTCAGTTTGCTAATATGTTGTTGAGGACTTTTGCATCTATGTTCATCAGGGATATTGGGCTGTAATTTTCTTTTTTTGTAGTTGTCTGGTTTTAGTATCAGGGTAATGCTGGCCTCATAGAATGAGTTTGGAAGCATGTCTTCCTCTTCAATTTTTTGGAATACTTTGAGAAGAGTAGGTATTAAGTCTTCTTTAAATGTTTGGTAGAATTCCCCTGTGAAGCCATCTGGTCCTGAACTTTGGTTTCTTGGGAAGTTTTTGATTACTGATTCAATTTTACTACTAGTAATAAGTCTGTTCAGATTTTCTATTTCTTCCTGATTCAGTCTTGGAAGATTGTATGTCTAGGAATTTATTTAGTCTAGGTTGTCCAATTTGTTGGCATATAATTTTCACAGTAGTCTCTTGTGAGTCTTTGTATTTCTCTGGTATTGGTCATAAGTTCTCCATTTCATTTCTGATTTTATTTATTTGGGTCTTCTCTCTTTTTTTCTTGATGATCTGGCTAAAGGTTTGTCAATTTCGTTTATCTTTTTAAAGAACCAGCTCTTAGTTAGTTTCATTGATCTTTTCAATTTTTTTTAAGTCTCTATTTCATTTATTTTTGCTCTGGTCTTTTTTATTTCCTTCTTTATGCTGACTTTGGACTTTGTTTACTTTTCTTTTTCTAATTCCTTTAGATGGTAGGTTAGATTGTTTGAGATTTTCCTTGCTAATTGAGGTAGGCCTGTATCACTATGAACTTCCCTCTTAGAATTGCTTTTACTGTGTCCCATAGATTTTGGAAAGTTGTGTTTACATTTTCATTTGTCTCAAGGTATTTTTTGATTTCCTCTTTGATTTCTTCATTCATGCATTGGTTGTTTACTAGCATGTTTTTAGCCTCCAGTGTTTGTGGGTTTTTCTTTTTTTTTTCAGTTTTCTTCTTAAAGTTGATTTCTAGTTGATTGTGGTTGGAAAAGATGCTTGATATGATTTCAATCTTCTTAAATTTATTGAGACTTTTTTTGTGGCCTAGTTTGTGATCTATCCTGGAGAATGTTCCTTGTGTACTTGAGAAAAATGTGCATTCTGCAGATTTTGGTTAAAATGTTCTATACATATCTATTAAGTTCATCTCATCTAATGTGTCCTTTAAGGCCAATGTTTCCTTATTGATTTTTGGTCTAGATGATCTGTCCACTGATGTTATTGAGGTATTAAAGTCCCCTATTATTGTATTACCGTCAATTTCTTCCTTTATGTCTGTTCAAATTTGCTTTATATGTTTAGCTGCTCCTATGTTGGGTACATAAATATTTATGAATGTTATATCCTCTTTTTGGATTGATATCTTTATCATTATGTAATGCTCTTCTTTGTCTCTTGTTATAGTCTTTGTTTTAAAGTCTATTCTGTCTGGTATGAGTTGCTACTCCAGCATTCTTTTTGTTTCAGTTTGCATGGAATGTGTTTTTCCATCCCTTCACTTTCAGTCTGTGTGTGTCTTTAAATCTGAAGTGATTCCCTTGTAGGCAGCATATAGATGGGACTTAAAAAAAAAAAATCCATTCAGCTACCCTGTGTCTTTTGATTAGAACATTTATTACATTTACATTTAAAGTGATTATTCATACATATGTACTTATTGCCTTTTTATTCATTGTTTCCTGGTTGTTTTTGTAGTTCTTCTCTCTTCCTTTCTTCTTCTCTTGGTTTTTTCCCTTGTGGTTTGATAATATTCTTTAGTTTTATGTTTGGGTTCCTTTCTCTTTATTTATTGTCTATATATTGTAGGGTTTTGGTTTGTGGTTATCATGAGACTCATATATATCAATATCTATATCTATGTCTATATCTATATATATGGCAGTTTATTTTAGGCTGATAGTTACTTAAGTTTGAATGCATTCTAAAAGCACTACATTTTTACTTCCCACCCACATTTTATGTTTTTGATGTTATAATTTACATCTCTTATTTTGTGTATCCCTTAACTACTTATTGTAGTTATAGTTGAAATTTCTTATAAGTACCGCACACTAATCAATTTCACCACTGGAGCTACAATAGTTGAAATTTCTATTTTTGTCTTTTAACCTTCATACTAGTTTTTCAAGTGGCTGATCTTCTGCCTTTACTATATATTAACCTTTACCAGTGAGATTTTTTTCTTTCATATATTTTCTTCTAGTTATGGCCTTTTCTTTTCTGCTTAAAGAAGACCATTAACATTTCTTGTAAGGCTGGTTTAGTGGTGATGAACTCCTTTAGTTTTTGCATGTCTGGAAAAGTCTTTATCTCTCCTTCACTCTAAATGTTAACCTTTCTAGGTAGAGTATACTTGGTTACAGATTTTTTCCTTTCAGAACTTTAAATATATCATGCGACTCCCTTCTGGCCTGTGAAATTTCTGCTGAAAAATTAGCTGATAGTCTTATGAGAGGTCCCCTGTATGTGACTTGTTGTTTTTCTCTTGCTGCCTTTAAAATTGTCTCTTTGACTTTTGCCATTTTAGTTAGGATGTGTATTGGTGTAGATTTCTTTGGGTTCATCTAGTTTGGGATTCTGTGTTTATTGGACCTGAATATCTGTTTCCTTCTCCAGATTAGGGAAGTTTTGAGCCATTATTTCTTCAAATAAGTTTTCTGTCCCTTTCTCTCTCTCTTTTCCCTTTCTGGGACCCCTAAAATGTGAATGCTAGTATGCTTGTTGTTTTTCCAGAGGTCTCATAAACTATACTCATTTTTAAAAATTCTTTTTTCTTTTTGTTGTCCTGTTTGGATGATTTCCACTCTTCTGTCTTTCAGATCACTGATCTGTTCTTCTGTATCATCTAATCTGCTGTTGATTGCCTCTAGAGTATTTTCTATTTCAGTTATTGTATTCTTCAGCTCTGATTGGTTCTTTCTTATATTTTCTAACTCTTTGCTGAAGTTCTCATAGTGTTCCTCCATTCTCTTCTGAGTTTGGTGAACCTCTTTATGGCCATAACTTTGAACTCTTTATTGGGTAAATTATTTATCTCCATTTAATTCTTTTCTGGGGCTTTATGTTTTTCTTTAATTTGGAGCATGTTCCTTTGTCTCCTCATTTCGTTTGACTTTCTGTCTTTGTTTCTATGAATTAGATGAAACAGCTACCTCTCTTGGTCTTGAAGACATGGCCTTGTATAGGAATGTCCCCTGTGTGGACTGCATGTACCAGCTGGCTTTGGCAGGCTGGCTGGAGCTGAAGTGGGTGTAGACCAGGGATGTCCTGAGGTATGCTGTGCTGTGGCTACCTTGGTGGGATGGCTGGAGTTGGGATGAGCACAGGCAGAGGTGGACCCAGGGCACACCATGCCAGGGCCACCTTGAGAGGACAGCTGTAGCTGATGTGGGCCAGGGGCCTTGGGTTCAGTGGATCAGCCCTGGCTGGCTGGCTAGAGCACCTGGACCATATTCCCACTCATGCCATCGAGGTGGAGGGGGAATGCAAAAAATGAGCTGTGCAACATCTTTCCCCTGGAGGGAGTTCCAGCAGTTCCCTGCCCATTTGGCATATGTGCTAAGGTTAGTAAATGGATTTCCTTCACATCTAGTCTAGGTGTTCTTTAAACTGCTGGGTTTTTTTTTTTTTTGCTTCAGCACAGGGTGGGCAAATCTGCACACAAGTCCCTCAGAGATATCCCTCCATATTGCAGGTCGCCATGTTGGGAGTGGGGTTTCCATCAATACTGTGTCTCTGTCTCTACTACTCATATCTATGGGTCCTTCTATTGTTTTGTGTGTGTGTGTGTGTGTGTGTGTGTGTGTGTGTGTGTGTGTGTGTGTGTAGAAGCTGTTCAGTCAGCCGTCATTTCTTTAGAAGGAATTGCTCTATATATTGGTATAGCTTTGGTCTGTCTATAGGAGCAGGTGAGTTCAGAGTCTTCCTACACCACCATCTTGGACCCCAAGTAGCCACATTCACCTTTGTATCCTCAGTGTTCAGTACAGAGCCTGGAACATAGTAAGCTCAATAAATGTGTCCCTTTAAAACCCAAAGGTATGGTCCTGTGAGAGCAGATCTTATGGTGGGGGTGTTTTATGAATAACAGCCATTCCTAGAGAGGACCCTTCCCTAGGGTTCATCTCTGGGCTCTTTAGCTCTTTCTGTGATTCTGGGTGAGCCACCCACTCCTCAGCCTGGGCTTTCTCCATAAATTTGGGGAGGGCTGACCCGCTGACTCTGTGTGGATCTTTCTGGAGGAGCCAGCATTGCTGGATCAGAGTTTAGCTTTCTGAGGTTTGTGGACCACGTCTGAAAGGTGGTTGTCAGAAGGATCACCCTGAATGTCTCTCTTGGGCTACCTGGAGCCCCTTGTCCAGGCCTGTAGACTTGGAGGCTGCTGGGGGCTGGGTCACAGCTATAAGAAGCTCTTTCCATGAGGCTCCCCTGGCTCCTCCCTGGCTCTCTCAAAGTTTATGGAACAGGGTGGAGAGAACATCAAGGTAATGACATTGCCACCCCAAACCTAAGAATCATGCCTATACATGGGAAAAGGAGCCACTCTGGCCTTCTCCCCAGGAAGCATCAAATCTATCATCAGTCCCGCCCACTCTAGCTCTGTTGCAGCTGGAAAGCCTCCCTGTGAACTTCCACTGGTATGAGCTGGGCTCTCCCTGAATCTCCTGTGTTCCCTGACACCTTGCTGCTGCCAGCAGTGCCCAGCTTGGCAGCACTCACTGCTGCCCACGAGCCTGAAACTCTCTTCCATCCCTGCTTCCCTTCCCACTTTGTAGCTGCCCCACTGTCTCCAGGGGTACGTTTCCAAGGTGAAGGGCTGGACAGCATGGTGATCAGGGAAAAGAGCCACAGGGAGACTGATCTCTGCACGTGGCTGCCATATAACTACATTCTTACTCTGGCTTCTGTGTACTTTTGCTCACCAGCTCTGGCTGCTCCCCGCACAGCAGCTTAGTGGAGCGTGCAAATACTGTCCCCCAGGGTGGCCCCGGGGTGTCTTGCATCTCCAAGTCTGAAAGGTTTCTTCTCTCAGGAAGCCCATTGGGAAGGGCCCTCTCCCTCTTCTCTCTTCTTTATCAGGACACTTGGTCTGGTGGTTTTTTTTTTTTTTTTTTTTTTGGCTGTGTTGGGTCTTCGTTTCTGTGTGAGGGCTTTCTCCAGTTGTGGCGAGTGGGGGCCACTCTTCATTGCAGTGCGCGGGCCTCTCACTGTCACGGCCTCTCTTGTTGCGGAGCACAGGCTCCAGACGCGCAGGCTCAGTAGTTGTGGCTCACGGGCCCAGTTGCTCCGCGGCATGTGGGATCTTCCCAGACCAGGGCTCGAACCCGTGTCCCCTGCATTGGCAGGCAGATTCTCGACCACTGCGCCACCAGGGAAGCCCTTGGTCTGGTGGTTTTGAGGCCTCCTGCCCTTGGACACCATAGCCCATTGGTCGACAAGTCCTGTGGCGTCCGCCATCGCTGTTCACTGGCTGTGTCCTCTCCTCCCCACGCCCATCACCACTGATTTCCCTCATCAGTTCACACCTGGACTCTTGCTGTGAATTCCTAGCAGGGCCTCCTCTCTCCTCCTTCCCCATCCTCTACATTCGGGTATGTTCTCCAATGTAAGTCTATTCACGTATTCATTCTTTGATTTCTTCTTGCAACAAATGTACATCAAACTCCAGCTCTGTGTACTGTTCCACGTACTGGGGGTATGGTACTCTTCCACGTACTGGGGGTATGGCCATGAGCAAGACAGACAGGTCTCCAGTGTCCTTGGGCAGCTCTGTCCTACGGCCTCCAGGGGGTTTCCAGGACCCCTGGGGTGAGGGGCACACCCCTCAGTTTGGTGTTAGGAACACCTCAGTATCAGCCCCAGACTATTTTGTAACCCCTTGATTTCCACCTCCTGCCTGTGCACTCAGCTCCAGCCTTGCCAGACCACTCTGCATTCTCCAAATACACCTTGCAATTTCTTTGTTCTGGAATGCCCTCCTTTGCCTTCTCCATCTACATCATAGCCCCCAGCTCCAAAGTAACAGCTTTGGCGTCCTGCCCTGTGCCGCTCGTGTGGTTGGTGCTTCCTAAAATGTATGGAGTCAAATGGGATCCATCGATTGGGAAAACCAAAAGAGACCCTTTATTTGCAAAACTGAGCAGAGAGACCTTGATTTCAACCTTCTCAAACCACCTGAGGTTCTGGAGTAAATGCTTCACTTCCTTTGTCCGTGCTTTATTCTCAGTAGGATTCTGTTTACCAGAGGTTGTCTTGGTAAGTCCTGCATATGTGTTTGAAGCTTGTTAGAAGCTGACTCTGCTACATCCCAAAACCTCACAAAGGATTGAAAGTCCATGTTGTTAAAAGTATGAGATGAAAGTCCATAATTAGAAAAAATTTTTGCAATACCTCCTCTACCTACTAATTCCAATGAAAAACACAGAGAAAATAATATCAAAAACTATTATTGAAAGATAGGAACCAAAAAATTAAAAGTGAGGGAAGAAGAAAAAAATATTGGAAATGACCCATTGGCTGGGAAACTTCACCAGCTGCTCTCAGATGCCCAAGGTTAAATACCAGCTCCACCTCACTGGTGCTTGTCCTTGGGCCTGTTACTTACCCTTTATAGTTATTCTGAGAACCAAATGAGACAATTCATGTAAACTGGCTTAGAACAGTGCCCATGTGGTGAGTGCTCAGCCAGTGTTGGTGAGACACAAACCAAGCTCTTCATAGCAGCTTGGGCTCCCTATTCACTACATGTCCACAATCCCCTATCTGCCATCTGCCATCCAAAGGCTCTGAAAGCCCAAGGCCTTTCTATTTGTTTGCAAGAAACTGATTTGGTGGCGAAACCTGAGCTGAGCTGATGCTGACGTGCTCGTAGTGTTTATGTATTTACTAAATGTAAATGTTTGGTTCACATATACAGTTCTCTGCAGAACTATCAGGATGCTTGACCATGAGGTGCCAGCCCACACCTCCAGGGGGAATCACGTTGTATAAATCAGCTGCACTCTAGTATCTCTCAAAACTCTAGACATTCTCCGTTCTGAAATTCATCTGTTCCAGGGGTTTCTGATATGGAATTCCAGATCTGTTTTAGGAATTTCTTGAGAAGAAATAAATTCCTTAAATTTTGAGATGAATTAATCATAGTCTTTGAATAAGGAGTCTTGAGTAATATGATAATCGATAACATTCATTCACCCAACAAACGTTTATAGCAGTTTAAGGATATGCAGATCTATCTTTTTTCCAATCACTATGGAGTTTCTCCAAACTCCTGTGATAGCAAATGGTGAAACTGTGTATCGGTCTCTGAGGAAACGAGGTCTCTGCCTTGTTTCGTCACCTTTTAAAAGTTACCTAAAAAGCTATAGTTGAAAAATCTAGATCTTCCTTAAAATCTAGATCCTTACCACAACTGAAGATCGTTTGGCTAGACTTGGCTCAAATGTTCTTGCAGCCCCATGACTGAATAAAAGGGTTACCAACCATCAATATTGAAAGTGGCATGATTGGAGTAATTACAGAATAAGCATCATCTCCCTCCTTGGGCTTCTGGTTCCGCCTACAAAATGGGGATGACAATAGCAACGTTTATTGAGCACTTGCTAGGTGCTGGGCAAAGTTCCAAATGCTTTACACATTATTTTATTAACACATTTAATTCTCACAACAACCTTATGTTATAATAGCCCCATTTTACAGATGAGGAAACAGAGGCAGAGAGAGGTTAAATAACTAGCCCAAGGTTATCCAGCTAGCAAATGGTGGGTCTGAGATTTGAACCTGGGCAGTCTGGCTCTAGAGCACAGATTCTAATAATAGTAGTTCCTCCTCCTCCTGTCTCCCTTTTCTTTTTCTTGACTGCTGAAATGCTAATTACTAATCAATCTAATTCATTCTTTTAAACAGCCCCACTATTTCGTTAGGTTAACTGGGAAGTTGTGTGGTTTAGTTGCCTTTTCTTTCTGCTCTTCATCTGTGCATTCATCCGTCCATCCATCCATTTGCTTATCCATCTGTCCATCCATCTATCCATCTATCCGTCCATCCATCCATCTATCCGTCCAAGATCAACGCAATGTAAATAGTTACAGGGATACTACTCACCAGCTGTTAGCTTCTAACCTATTTGAACATCAGTTCATTCACCAGGGTAAAATGACATTATAATATTTTCAGACCGCTTGTGAGTATTACATGAGCTGTTTTATGTCTAATGTCTAGCCTGGAGTTCATATTACTCTATGTAGTTGTAAGAGATATAATTACATTGAAAAATTTCTACAACTGGTAGAACTGAAGATTCACTAGTGCTCCCACCTTCATGTTTATTCTAAAGCAGTTATATTTTAGTTTTAAAAAATCTAATCATGCTGCACCCTGGGAGAAGGTAATCCTCCCAGTATTGAACTGATTAAGGAGCCAGGGTCCACCTTGGCCACCCATTCCCCTCCTGTGATGGTGGGAGCATCTGCCACAGCAGGGCCAGCATTTAGAAATTTCTAGTCTCCTGTGACTCTGATCCTGGATATGGTTTGGCAGTGGAAGTAGACAGTCTTTTGCCAGACAGAGCTTGGCACTCAGGCTCCTGCCATCTGGGTTGTGAATGCTGTGTGTGTGTGTGTCTTTGTGTGTTCCCATAGGGAGACTCTCTGACCAAATGTCAAAAGGTTTCAAACCAAGGGCAGGGGAGTCCTTGATTAATTGTCTCCCCAACCATACCCCGTTCCTGCCACTTCTCACAAGTTAAATGTAGAACAGATTACAATTCAAAGGAAGTTGAATTTTTATACATGTATTGCCTTACATATATTATCCAAGTAATAAGCTTTTAAAAGACAGTCCATATTATATAATAATCATCAATAGTAAAACAACGACACAAACCAAAACATAAGACAAACCAAGCAACCACAGGCTCAAGCTGTCTGCTCCAGGCACCTCCCTGGTACCCTAGGAAGGAGGCTGACATTTCTGGGTCGGCCTCTGCAGTCAGGGAACAGGAGGGGATGCAGTGAGCTGCAGTGTTGGTCAAGAGTCCAGGATGCCCGTATTGGGGACCACCACCCACAGCCAAGGCTGAGCTGAAATACTGTCCAGCTTTCACAGAAAGCCACGAAAGCCATACCCATGGGAGGGGTGGGAAGGAGGGGATCAAGTTAGGAACACTGTTGGGGAAGTTTAAGGCCCTTTCAAGGACTCAGGGGCAGGGCTCTCCCAAGATTTTGTGTGGAGCCCATGTTGGAACATCTGGTCTGGACTATTAACTCAGCTGGAGGGGAGCAACCTGTTGCTTCTGGAATCAAAGAAGCAGAGAGCACACCCCAGGAATAAAAAGGCATGTGCCTACTCTTATGAACAGCAAGGCTCATGAAACCATTTGACCTTGAAAGTATAGCTGTAGGAGGAACTTGCAACTACTGAACAAGCACTTGCTGATTATCCAGGCCCCCTGCTCAACCCTAAAGATCTCATGATTCACTCATTCAACAAATACTTGTTGAGCCCTTACCTGTGGTGGGTGCTGTCTGGGTGCTGGAGTTACAGCAGTGCACCGACAGAATCAGTAACCCTGTCCTCACTGAGTCTACCTCCTGATGGGGTGACCTAGCTCATAAGTAAGTAAAATGCATGGCATGTTGGCTGGAGATAGGTGTCTGGAGAAAAACAAGGGACAGGAAAGGAATGTTGGGGGAAAGGCTGTACAGTTTTGAATGGAGTGGCAAATAAAGGCCTCACTGAGAAGCTGATAGTAAACTGAAGATTGGAAGGAGGTGAGGGAATGAGCCTTTTGGATGTGTGGAAAATGAATGGATCAGGCAGAGGGAATGGCAGATGCAAAGGCCCTGTGGCGGGGAGGCCAGTAGGGCCAGAGCAGGGGGTACAAAAGGGAGACTGGTTGGAGATGATATGGAGAGAGGGGAGGATCACACAGGACCTCGTGGGTCACTTCAGAGCCTCTGTTTTATTTTTTTATTTGTTTGTTTGAATTTCTTTATTTAATTATTTATTTTTGGCTGCGTTGGGTCTTCGTTGCTGTGCGCGGGCTTTCTCTAGTTGCAGCAAGCGGGGGCTACTCTTTGTTGTGGTGTGTGGGCTTCTCACTGTGGTGGCTTCTCTTTGTTGCAGGGCACGGGCTCTAGAGTGCAGGCTCAGTAGTTGTGGCACACGGGCTTAGCTGCTCCGCAGCATGTGGGATCTTCCTGGACCAGGGCTTGAACCTGTGTCCGCTGCATTGGCAGGCGGGTTCTTAACCACTGCGCCACCAGGGAAGTCCAGAGCCTTTGTTTTTATCTTGATGAGAGATGGGAAGCTGTTGGACCATTTCTAGCAGAGAAGTGACCTAGGGTTTTACAAGGTCACTTTCCCTGAGATGTTGAAGAGAGACTGAAATAGTGTTTGGCCCCAGCTGTGGGAGTGTGGTGAGATGGTTCCCCGGTGTAGGAGAGGATGCCTTCAAGTCAGATATGAGCGTGGGGACTTGCTCATATCTGAGCCTGGACGATAGGATGGGCTACTAACATTGGATACCTGGGCAGGGAGGTCAGGTGAGGAGATGGCAAGATAAACTCACAAACACACTGTGACAAAGAGAAAGAAAGAAAACTGCAGTGTGCATGAAACAGTTCCATCTATGGAAAATTGCACATGTATGTATGCAAGAAGTGTGAAAACTGCTCATTAAAAGCAGGCAGTGGTAACGTTTGAGTGGCAAGCGATCCTGACTTTGTTCCCCAACACATTTATGCACTGTTTAAATTTTTTTTTACAATAAGCAGGTATCATTTATATAACCATGAAAAAAATCCAGTAGAGCTATTTTCATCGTGGAAGAATAAAAGAGAATCAGTGTGATTACTGGAGATTCTGTGGTTTGTTCTGTTAGTACATTTTATGACTCAGGCCCTCAAAAACAGGCTGTAACTAATTGAATGGGGACAGTGACGATTTCTTCTTCAATTGATCACACGGCTAAATGCACATTGGAACCTGCAGTTGCTTTGCCCCAGGAGCATTCACGCCCGTCTGTTGCAGGTTCGGGCATTTCCTCCCTGTGCTGCAAGTTAACTAACAGCCCATCTGCATCATCCCAAGTTCATTACTGTGGAGAGGTGCAATGCTACATAAGGGGAATGAACCGGAGAGTTAGGGCCGAAATTTACCAGGCGCCTGATGGAAAGCAAAGAAGCAATAAGGAAGGAATAAACACCACTGAGAAAAATTCTGGGCCTCGGAGCAACACTTGGCCCCTTGCCCCCAGCCCCTTTCAAGGAAAAGGTATGAAGGTCTTCAAAAAGCAGAGTGAGGAGGAGAACGGGATAGACAAGGCCTACTCCTGTCTGACCCCTGGTCCCTGCAGAATCACCTCACAGGAATAATTAACCCCCCAACGAGCTGAGGAGCTGGTCTTTAGCAAGCAGAGATTTCATGAAAATTTAAAGACTGGAGCTGAGGCAGGCACTGCATGTTGTCTTCACCGTGGCTTGGACATCTTTGAAAACCCGAAGTCTCAGCATCTCCCACGGAGGCCCCTGTGACGTCTGCATGGGTTTCCTGGATCCCGGAGCCATGGGGGCCCCATTCCCTGGGGACTCTGCACAGGGAAAGGAGGCCAGAGCCCGAATGTGAGGTTTCCGGGGTCCCTCTGCTGATACCTGTGGGCGGGTTACAGGTGTCCCCAAGGCAGCAGATCCACGATGTGGTTACCAAGGCAACGCCCGCCCCTCCTGGGCCAGGGGAGGGAGAGAGTGCTGACAGAAGAGGATTTCATGAGATGCTTTTCCAGAGGGATCAGGGCTAAAAATACTCCCACAATTGGCACTTGCATGGTTTTGGGAGTCTCTGCCTTGTGTGTCTCGCTCCCCTACTGTGTTCTGATCCTCCGGGTGGGGGGCGGCCCTGCCTAGGGTGAGAGGGGCAGGCACCTGAGAAAACCCACAATGACCTTGATGGCCCTGGTGCGGAGGCAGGCATGAGTTAGGGCTGGTGTGAAGAGGAGGGGGCAGCTGCTGTCCTGGCAGACACAGGACCCGCCTTCTTTGACTGCACGAAAGTCATTAGCTTGGCCACCCCTGGGCAGCCTGCCTGGAATAATCAAACCATTGGTGGCTCCGGAGGGCACCGGAGACAGGCACAAATGCTCTGAGCCTGCCCACCCTCCCTGAGTGGCTGCCGAGGGTGGAGGAGGCCCTCCCAGTCACTGCTGGGCCTGGGCCCAGTCCAGCCTGGGATTTGCTGGCCCTGGGGCTTCCTGCTGTTTTGTTCCACGTGGCAGGGACACACACCGTAGCAGAGACATGAGCTCGAGGCCCTGCTACTCCCGGGCTTCCAGCCTGCGCTTCTGAGGGCAGCCCTGCTTCTGGGTCTACATATGGTGAAAGAGGAGGATTACTTAGGTCGGCACTGCGAACAAGGACCTCTGAGGCGGGCCACTGAGTACAACCTCTGCGCCCTGTAGGAGGGTGATGTGGAGACCTGAGGCTGTGACCAAAGGGCCACACACCTGGTGACGGGCCACCCCTGGCAGGTCTCAGACAGGAGTCTGCTTGGCTGTCAGAGGGCCTACCCGGCTCACACAGAGGCCACCTGGACGGCCTCTAGATTGGTGCTCCTCAAATGTTATGTGCCAAAGAATTCCCAGGGCATTTGTTAAAATGCAGGTTCTGACTCCACAGGGCTTCATGGGGCTGAGACTCTGCATTTCTGACAAGCTCCTGGAAGGCTCAAGGGCAGTGGTTCTCTAACAGGGGAGTAAGTAAGAATCCCTGGGAGGCATTTTAAAACTCCAGATTCCTGGGCTCTGTCTGTGATCCCCTGAATCAGAGTCATCATATGGCCAAATGTCGGAAAAGCTAACGGGTGATTTGTAATCACCATCCTCAAGCTTTTCGTGGGTGGCTAGACACAGGGAGAAATGCTTCTCCAAGCCAGTGTGGTTCAAACGTTACTCTAGTTTTAGTAAGATTTGCCCCTTGCAAAGCTGGCCTACCATTGTTCATTCTTCAACAAATATTTATTAAGTCTCTTCTGTGTTTCCATAAGGGTCTATTCTTCCTCTTCTGGCTGGACAGACAGACGGCAGATGACTGTCCTGCTTCATGCCTCCAAGGCTGTGAAACTGAATTAGAGAAACCTCCAGTGGCTTAGGGTTCAGTGGGTTGGTTTCCTTACATGGATACAGAGCGACTAATGTGTTCTTAATGAGCTGCCATTTACTTGTGCAAATAGCAGGCTCCAGATGCCAGGGGGATGAGGGCTTAGTAGAGAGGCGTGCCTCTGCCTACCACTCATGTTTTAACACAGGAGCTGCCATCCTTTCGGACCTAACCCTGTTTTTCGTCTTTAATAGTCGCTGTGCGGCCAGCGTGTTTGTGAGTGTGGATGTGTGTGTATTTGGGGGGTCTCAGCAAGCCACCCTGTCATGAAGGCACCTATAGCAGCCAGAGGTCCTGTGGAAGTCACAGACCTCTCCCTGCCCACGTCTGCTTTGGGCCCGGCCTCACGGAGCTCTGTGAAGACCAGCCAGGGTGGGAGGCCAAGGGCTGTTGAACTACATGGTATCACAGGCTTGCTAGAGCCAAGCAATGCTGTGAATTTCATTTCTGGTCTTCATGAAAAACTTTTAGCAAAAGTTCTTTTGCATCTTGTCAAAGGACCAAAAAAAAAGCAAAGCAAAGCAGTGTCTTCCTTTCTCTGCCGTTCTCGCAAGAAGCTGCCCCATCAGACAAGGGAAGATTTTGCTTGGAGTGTGAGGGTGTGAGGTCTGGGTGTGTGTGGTTCTGGTATTGGCACGTTACCTTCGTTGGTGCAGAGGAGCCCCTTGCTGGGGCTGTTGACATTCAGTGCCATACCGGGCACTGTCCAAACAGAATGGAAAAGGCCTCTCTCCTCATTTCCCAGAGTTTTCAGAACGTGGATAGGAAAGCAAAAACCTGTCCAAACAGGCATGGCATTCTTGAGAGAGTCGGAGACACACTTCTGACGTGATTCCAGGCCTGTCCGCCCTGGCATCTCATTAGCACGGTTCTGCTGCCCCTCTCCTTCTCCCGCGGTAACTGGCTGGGGCTGCCGGGATGTCTGTGTGCTCACTGCTGAGAACAGCTCCCGCTGCCTCTCCAGCCTGCCCCATAACCTGGTGGGAAACACCTGCTGCTGGAGCATCACAGATGTTGCCAAGTAGATGTCACGCCTGTCAAATGCCCTTCCTGTCCAGTCTCCACCACCACCATCTCATGCCTGTCCAGGCCCCAACCCATCCCTTTCTCTCTCCGTGGCTGAGGACTTTGCTGTGAACACATATAACTTCTTGCTGGGAACCCAGACTGGCAGGAACCGCTGGGCACCATGACAGCTGGGACAATGAGGGCATTGTTTTGGTCTGTGCCCATTCCTCCAGCTCAGGAGTCAGCCCCTTTCGTGAGGGATGTGTATCTTGAGCAGGGCGAGCCGATGCCTGCTTCTCCGGTGGGGAGAGAAGGCAGTGGTGGGGCAGACGGCAGGGCTGCAGCGCAGTAGATGGCAATGTGGGTTTCACCGCTGATTCTCACTTACGGCATAAATCACCTTGTCTCATGGGTCTCAGTTTCTTTATCTGCAGAATGGGGAGGTTGGTCTGAACTTCTCTGGCCTACGCTGATTCCAAAAAGCAAAAACAAGAATGAAACAAACAAATGATTAAACCATTAGAGCTAACATTTGAAAGTTAGAAGTTTCATATAAAAGTATGCATTTTATTCCTTCTCTAGAAAAATTGGCATACTTGGCAACATCACTGCCTCTTGGCAGCAATTGGCTGGAACTGAGTAACTGCTGCCCCATGCCGCAGGCAGTGCTCTGCAGTGGGGTCCACTTTGGGGCCCACTTCTGATTGCCACGCTGGCTCACTTCATTGCTTTATGTATTTGGTCTCTAGGTACCAGTTTAACTTCCCAGGGCTGCCGTAACACATTACCACAAACTGAGTGGTTTAGAACAACAGAAATTTATGCTCTGAACTCAGACGTCTGAAATCAAGTTGTCGGCTGGGCCACGCTCCCTCTGAAGGCTCTAAGGGAGAGTCCTTCCTTGCCTCTTGCTAGCTGCTGGTGGATGCCAGCAATCCTTGGCGCTCCTTGACTTGTAGATGCATCACTCCAATCTCCGCCTCTATTGTCACCTATGCATCCATGTGTTTCTTTATAAGGGCGCTAGTCATTGGATTCGGGCCCACCCTAATCCAGTATGGCTGCATCTTAACTTGATTACATCTGCAAGGACCCTATTTCCAAATAAGTTCACAGCCTGAGGTTGCTGGTGGACATGAATCTGGGGTGGGGGGGACACTACCCAGCCCAATGTAGCATGTGGACGGGCAACCCTGGACCAGTGGCTCTGTGTCCTAAGACTTGCTGCCCTCCTGACTTCTACCCTCAAGTTTCTTCCTCTTGGTGGCATTTCACTCCTCCTTCAGCTCTCTGGATGTGAAGAGGAGGCACCACAGTCTTCTGGTCTTGGTTTGGCTACTTGAAGGGCCACTTTGGGGACAATCATTGTTCTTCTGGGTGTTTTGTTTCCATGTGTCACTGCAGGACAACTGATGCTGCCCTAGGCTGTGGTGGGCATAGGCTGCATATGGCATGCACTCTTCTTCTGGGTCTGACGCAGCCCTCAGTGGCACTGTCTCTGAGCAGCCCCTTCCCTGACTTACCCCAGAGGTCAATTGTCCTTCCTCTGGGCACCCACGGCACTTGAGACATACCTTTATTCTGTGATAGGGGGGAACAAATCTGACTCCATATTGGATCTGTTTCTTTTACTTTGACCTTTTTTTTTTTTTAATTTTTTTAAAATTAATTAATTAATTTATTTTTGGCTGTGTTGGATCTTCATTTCTGTGAGAGGGCTTTCTCTAGTTGCGGCGAGCGGGGGCCACTCTTCATTGCAGTGCGCGGGCCTCTCACTATCGCGGCCTCTCTTGTTGCGGAGCACAGGCTCCAGACGCGCAGGCTCAGCAGTTGTGGCTCACGGGCCCAGTTGCTCCGCGGCATGTGGGATCTTCCCAGACCAGGGCTCGAACCCGTATCCCCTGCATCGGCAGGCAGACTCTCAACCACTGCGCCACCAGGGAAGCCCCTGACCTTTTTATTCTATTGCTTTTGCTACAAGTTAATCACTGAAGGGATGTTGTCTATAGCTTAAAGTATGCATGACGGCCCACCTCTGGGAACCCTGCTTCTCATGCCTGAATATTAAGCTAAAATACCTTTGTTTAGCTCACAGGAAACAGCCTAACCAGGCCCACCTGTGAATGGTTGCAGGAAGGAAGAAATTAACACATCCCCCAGAGAGTCTGGCTGGAACTAGGAAACATTTGCAACAACTTACTGCCTTTTTTACTTTACCTCCTCACCGCCCCCTTTTTGTTCTATAAAGGAACTAGCATCCAAACCCAGGCAAGATGGTTCTTTGGGACACTAGTCCATCATCTTCTCGGTCTGATGGCTTTCTGAATAAAGTTGCCATTCCTTGCCCCATCAACTCGTCTCTCAGTTTATTGGCCTGTTGTGTGGGGAGCAGTATGAGCTTGGACTCGGTAACAATTCTAACGCTTAATTACTAACCTGTAGTGAAGTGTTTACAGATCTGTTTCTTCTCTAGACACAGAGCTCCATAAGGCTGTGCTTTCCATCCAGATATTCAGCTAGGAACATGGTTGGCCCTTAGTAAATGTTTAATGAGCTGATGATGCTTGAGGGAGCCCGACCAACTTTATAACCAGGCTGGGGTTGCCCTCCTGCCTGCCTCCTCTGTGCCACTGGAGGCTCAAAGCTGCAGTTTTACTTTCTTGAATGCTACAGCTTCTGACCCTTCATAGGTCTACTGAGCCTTAATTGGGTGGATAATTGAGAAGAAATGGAGAGCTGGGCCCTCCCTTGACAGCCATTCTCACCACTAGGCCTGATATTGTGTGTGTTTTGGAGTTTCCTTCCCTCAACTTTCAATCCTGTTCAATAGAAACATTTCACTTAATTTCAGGAGGGTATAATCCCCAGATATATCTCCAGGGGTTGGATGATGCCCATGGCCTGCCTAATCCTGGCAGATTTCATGTCCTTGGTCAAGGGCCTTCATCTCAATGAGACTCCGTTTCCCCATCTACTGTGTCTGGGCTTCATTCATTAAAATTTTTCCCAGTAAACATCTACTGAGTTCTCATCATGTGCCAGGTGATGTTCTGGTTGCTAGGAATAAAGTAGCGACTGAATGAACACGGGCCATTGTCATGGAGTATGATTTGATTTAAATTGTGATAGGTGCTGGAAAAGCTAAACACGCAGTCCTATGACTGTGCCTGTCAGGAGGATCTGACCCAGCCACGAGGGCTGGGGAAGGCTGGTTTCCTTGGAACATGGCATTTGAGCTGAGCTTTGAAGGACAGCCAGGAATCTGGTCGGTAGAGATATGTGGGGACAGAGAATGGTGGGAACAGGACACATGGAGGCCCTGAGGTGGGAGAGATGGTAGCCTCAACAAGAAGCAGGGAGAAGGTCCGTGTGTCTGGAGGTTGGAGAGTGGAGGGGGGCGGTCGCAATGGAGAGGCCAGAAAGGCAGGCAGGTGCCTCACCAGGCCTCGTTGCCCATGTTGGTACAGTGGGAGTTACGGAAGCATTTTAAGCAGGGGAGTGACGTGTCCAAATTTGCATTTTCAAGTGCTCCTTCTGGCTGCAGTGTGGAGGAGAGATTGGAGGGCGCAAGAAGGAAAATGAGGAGAGCGGTGGGAAAATGCTGGAATCATCTCAAGCAAAACTTGATGATCGCTTGAACTGAGGTGCAGGGAGTGAGATGGGGCAAAGAAGGTGGATATGGGTAGTAGTTGGGAGGTCAGATGGCCTTGGCAGTGGATTGGATTTGGGGGGTGAGGGGAACGAGGTGTCAAGGATGACTTGAGGCTTCTGGTTTATAACATCGGGTGGTGGCATCTGTCATGTACGGGAGCCAGGTTTGGGGGAAGAGCATCGGGAGTTCAGTTTGGGATATGACTGCACCTATTTCCTGGGACTCATGGGAAGGACATTGCTCAGGAAAAACCTCGGGCTCTTTAGAGAAGCATCTGTGGTTAGATTCAGAGATGAGCCACTGTGCTTTCTTTCCTCTTTACCTTGGTCCACTTGAACCCTTGTAAGAAATGATCACTGAAAACATGCTCATTAGGGGGACTAATTGATCTGTCAGGTTAGCAGTTAGTGCCATGTGGCATTGAAAAATATGATGCTCTCGTTTCCTGGAAGAGTTAAATGTCCTTGCCACAATGAGCCACTCCCTCAGTCCTTATTACAACCATGAGTGGGCGGGAAGCAGTGGACCACAGAGCTGGGCTTCAAGCACTCATTTGCTTGGTGACCTTGAGAGATCACTTACCTTTTCTGAGCCTCTACTTTCCATGGCGAGGATCAGATAAGATGGTGTGGCTGAAAGGGCTTTAGAAAGTTAACTGCTGTATAGAAATAGATGGTGTTTTATTCTTACTGTGGCTGCAGCTTCCTCAAGTCACTGTCTGCTGTCCCTTGCAGATCAGGAGGCGGATAACATTTGTGTCCATGACCTTGACATCACTTGGAGGGTTTGGCTGTCAGCATCGCCCCCATCTGTGGTCCCACAGCCAGATTTTTCTTCCACGTGATGCTGTTCTTACGCAAGAATTTTGCAAATTCAGTTCCTTGAGACACTGTGCCACATCCTTCAGCAAAATTGAAATCTCCCACATCTGCTCTGTTCCTCTTAGTCACTAATTTTGGTAATTTGATTACAGGGAAAACCCTCTCTGTTGGAGCTTTTGTGCTCTTGCCGAGGAAACTGGTTCTGCTTAAGGTGCTATCTCCCCTCCTTCTGGAACAGGTTGTTTTTGCTCATGTTTTGTTCTAGAGTTTGGAAAATACAGACTTGCCATGAGCTACAGTGGGCAAACTGCCTCTAGTTCTTTTGAGAGTAGGGCAGGGAATAAACAAGTAAATACATTCACATCTACATAAATACTTTGGGCAGCTGCTCCTGGAAAGGATCACTACCTGTGCATGTTTTCCTCGAAAAAAAGAGGGAGGGGCAGAGTGTTACAGATGACCTCACTTCTTGGCACCCGGAGCCCAGCCCGGCTGTTTGAGCTGTGAAAACGTGGGCAGGTCTTTGGTTTCTCTGGACCTCCATTTCTTCACTTGTAAAATGAAGGCATTTAAGGTGTCCTTTCCAGCTCAGAAGGTCATTCATTCATTCCACAAATATCTGTTCTAGGTGCTGGGGATGTAGCCTTGAATAAATTAGACACAAACTCCTGGTTTTGAGAAACCTAAATCCTAGTTCTGTAGTTGGATTGTTCATTCATGCAGGAATTAGTGGTTAAGCCCCTGCTATGTGCCAGGCACTGTGTGGGCACTGGGGAGACAGTGGTGGCCCATGTAGAAGTGGGTGCTGCTTTGGGGGGGGGGGAGCTTGCAGTCGGAGAGGGAAGAAGTGATCACTCTAAAGGGTCCTTATTGCCTTGTGATGGGGTGAAGAGCAGGAAGGCTAGGGTGCTGGAGGGCAGAGCTTGGGGGACCTGCTCCTGTCTGAGGGTCAGGGACGGTCTCCTGAGAGGAGAAGGCTGAGTTGAGAGGAAGGAGGAGGAGGAGGGAAGGAAGGGATATTCTGGGCCAGGGAAGAGCCTTTGAGAAGCTGTGAGGAACTGGGAAAGGTCTGAAGTGGCTGGAGCTGGGAAAGAGAGGGGCAGCAGGGCCGGGGATGCGGGGAAGCAGAAATCTAGGCAGGGGACAGCTTACCAGAGTCATAGGCCATGAAGTCTGGATGGGGACAGGGAGACCCAGGGCCTTTGGGACCCCTTAGAGAGTGAGGTGCCCCTAGAGCCAGACCCTAGCCAGGGGGTGGCACTCCCAAGTTCAGGGTCCTCATCAGCCAGCCCAGGTCCCCCCTAGTTTATGCTCAGGCCCTCTTGCCTTCTGGGCCATTGGAGCACCCCTTTATATCTGGCCTCTGCTGAGAAACTGCTCACCCCTAATGTCTTTCTTTTAACCATTTTTTTCCTGAAGAGATGTTTATGGGATTTGAGGCATCTGAGGCATTTGATGATATGAACGGGGTCTTTTATAACTGCACAGTTTTATTTTCCCAGTAAGTTTGGATCTTTCCCTGCATGTTTTCTTTGGAAGTTTTGCTGAGGGTTTGGCTGGACCCTGAACTCTGGTGAGAAGGTTGTGTAGGAGCAGGGGTTACTGACCATGAACCACGTAGTGCCAACGCCAGGAAGGAGCCACAGACCCAAGAGCCGGTGCCAAACTCTAGCCACTCCGCACTGAAGCAATCTTGAAACAAAAATCTCATTTAAAAATAAAACACAGGGGCTTCCCTGGTGGCGCAGTGGTTGAGAGTCTACCTGCCAATGCAGGGGACACGGGTTCGAGCCCTGGTCTGGGAAGATCCCACATGCCGCGGAGCAACTAGGCCCGTGAGCCACAACTACTGAGCCTGCGCGTCTGGAGCCTGTGCTCCACAACAGGAGAGGCCATGATAGTGAGAGGCCCGCGCACCGCAATGAAGAGTGGGCCCCACTCACTGCAACTGGAAAAAGCCATCGCACAGAAACGAAGACCCAACACAGCCAAAACTAAATAAAACAAAAAAAAAAACACAAAAAATAAACAAACAAACCAACCAACCACATTTTTCCACGTGAATTCTGTCCTCTGGGGTTGTGACACCCAGTGGCACTCCTGCCCTCTGAGCTTCAGCCACCCTGGCCACCCTGAAGCTCCTCAGACACTCCATGTTCCCTCCCTCCTTGGGGCCTTTGCATGTGCTGTGCCCTCACCCTTGGAACACTTTTCCTTCACCTTGTACCTTTTGCCTCAGTTCCCCTTCCTCATCCTTCTTAGCTCAGCTTCAACATCACTTCGTCAGAGAAATCTTCCTTGACCCTCCCAGGCGAGATTGTATCCTACCATGGCTCCCTGTTCTCTTCCTTCAGAGCACACACTTCGGCTTACCGTCACGTTTGTGAAGTGATCTGATCGGTTCTCCACTAGACTCTAAGTTCTCTGCAAGCAGGAACCGTGTCTGTTGAGTCACTGCTATATCTTCAGCAGGGAGCACCATGCTTGGCACACAGTGAGTGCTCCATAAACATTTGTTGCATGAGCAAACTATCATGAGTCACAATTTTCTAGCCTTTTTGGATGTGCTGTTACCATGAGGGACCTCAGAAAGTAGAAGTCACGCTCTCCTTTGATGACTCTCTGGCTTGTGCTTTTGTGAAACCTGAGCTTACACAAGCCTGTCAGGACATGTGTTTTAGTCCATGTTTGACAACAGCTCTGGCCCAAAGGGAAATGAATGGGATATTGAGGGGTAAGGAGCTCAAGGCCCTGGGTAAAAGATCAGACATTTGGGCAGAAGCTGGGAGTTCGATGTGGCTGAGATAGTTAGTGCTCATCAAATATCCATGTGTTGCCTACATGCACTGGCATCCCTTGTAATTATGCTGGGGCCATGTGCCTGGTTCTTTCCAATGGACCACATGGAAGTGATGGGAGCCATTTCCACAGGGAGGCAGTTAAGATGCATGTGACTTTTTCATCTCTCTCTTCTCTTATGTTGAAGAACATGTGTCCATAGGACATAGCTGCAAGAGGGAGAAGGGCCTCCTGACATGTGGCTGATTTTTTGTGAATGAGAAATAAATCTTTGTTATGGTAAACCTTTAGGACTGAGATTAATCTTATTAAAATTTCAGGATTTATTTGTTACTGCGGCATATCGTAGACTGTCCTGACTAATACTCTTTCACCACGTGAAAGCATCCTCATGATTCAGTTTTCTCAAAAGCAAAATATTTATGTCGTTTTAAATTCATCCCTGTTAACCAGATGGCTTCAGACTTTCTGAAATTTGTATTAAGAATTCTAGGCATCCCACCAGTGATTTTCAGACACCATAGATCCTGTCAACATTTGGTTGCTTTGGTCTCTTGATACAGGTTCCTTCCCCTCCTCCAGGAGCAATGTATCATATTAAGTAAACATCTTCCAGCCCTTGGTGGCATTTCTGACAGCTTATGGAAGAGAGATTCTGCTTGGCCGATCCCTGGAGTGTCTTGCATACCCTTCAATCTGACCTCTTCCAGGTGAGTTGGGGCAGAAAACACGTCCCATTCAGCCCCTGATTGCCTCCAATTATTCAGAAGACTCAGAATTGAAAGGCTCAGATCCTGAGCAGACCAAAAAAAATCCCTTAAACAGTCATTTAAAGCAGCAGTCCCCAACCTTTTTGGCACCAGGGACTAGTTTAGTGGAAGACAATTTTTCCATGGATGGCAGGGGGCAGGGGTTGGGGGATATGGGTGAAGTGGTATTGCAAGTGATGGGGAGCGATGGGGAGCGGCAGATGAAGCTTCACTCACTCGCCCGCCGCTCACCTGCTGTGTGGCCTGGCTCCTAACAGGCCGCCGACCGGCACCTGGGGCTGGGGACCCCTGATTTAAAGGGTAAAGGAGGCCCTTCTCTGTAGCAGCTGCTGAGGGGAGAGGGGCTTGTGCTGGGGTACGGGGGCTGCTGTCAAATGACAGATCCTGTTAGTGCTGAAGGGGACCTCTTGCTTTGCTCAGGGTCTGACTAGCTGGCTGACCTTGGGCAAGCCACTCCCATTTCCTCGTGTGTGAAATGAAGTGTGTGAGTGGGGGGTGGGTGATGTAACACTTAGTAGTTTTCAAACCACTGACCCTCAGGGATCATAGGGCTGGGTAATGGGGGCATAGGACACTGACTCTCTTTGCTAGAAAAGCCCTGCTTTTATTTATGTCGTTTGTGTGGTGGGGTAATCCATCGATGCATTAACTACTGTATTTATTAATTCATACTTTGTTCTGGCTCTCATGAAAGATGCCAAAGAATGAGGTGAGGTTTCTTCCTCCCACCATCTGGAATTATGGTCTCCTGGCCCTAGGGGTTTGTTAACAGCATTTGAGATTCAGGACAAAAAATGTCGTGCACAAGGTGGATCACTCTTCCCCAACCTGTTTTATTTTTTTAATTTAATTAATTTATTTATTAACATCTTTATTGGAGTATAATTGTTTTACACTGGTGTGTTAGTTTCTGCTGTATAACAAAGTGAATCAGCTCTACGTATACATATATCCCCATATCCCCTCCCTCTTGCATCTCCCTCCCTCCCACCCTCCCCATCCCACCCCTCTAGGTGGTCACAAAGCTCCGAGCTGATCTCCCTGTGCTATGCGGCTGCTTCCCACTAGCTATCTGTTTTACATTTGGTAGTGTATATATGTCCATGCCACTCTCTCACTTCATCCCAGCTTAACCTAAGTTTTGTTTGGAGGTGGGTTGTGTGGGAGGAGAGGAGAGGAGAGGAGAGAGAGTCTGGGCTTGGGGAGGTCCTTCCTGGGAGAGCAGAGCTGGCAGGGGCCAGTGAGGGGTGGAGACCTGTCTCACCTGCCAAGGTAGTGGTACTGGTGGTTGGATGGCTGCTGTGTGCTTTTGGAGGCCAGCGCTTTGGCCTTGAGAATAGCCATGGGTGGGTCTCTGTGGTCAAGTATGTCTTGATGAATGAACCTAGAAGAGAGTTGTGGAGGGTGGTCTTCTCTGTGCAAGGAGCAACGGTAGATGTGGAGATGAAGCCCCGGCTCCAGTGACCCAAGGGATGGGATGCAGGAGAGGGTGCTTCAGTAACTGGCTGTTATTCATACTGGACTCCTTGGCTACCATGATTAGACACTTGGTGCCCAATTTAGTGTACTCTAGAAGAATAAGGGATGTGAGTGATGTGGAGGGACTCCTTTGCCCTGCTTGTTTGGCCTTCTAGATAAAAGTCCTTTTAGAGAAAAGGTAACTAAACATTTACACCCCACTGTACTGAATGACCTCTGAGGTTCTTTCTAGAGCAGACAGTCTATGACACTGTACTTTTTTTTTTTTTTTTTTGGCTGTGTTGGGTCTTCGTTTCTGTGCGAGGGCTTTCTCTAGTTGCAGCAAGTGGGGGCCACTCTTCATCGCGGTGCGCGGGCCTCTCACTATCGCGGCCTCTCTTGTTGCGGAGCATAGGCTCCAGACACGCAGGCTCAGTAATTGTGGCTCACGGGCCTAGTTGCTCCGCAGCATGTGGGATCTTCCCAGACCAGGGCTCGAACCCGTGTCCCCTGCATTGGCAGGCAGACTCTCAACCACTGTGCCCCCAGGGAAGCCTGACACTGTACTTTTAATGGTGACCTAAGGGTGGTAAGTGTCTCCAACTGGGGGAAATCCTCTTACATCCTCCCCAGCTCTGCTCTGTACCAGGGGGCACATCTGTGGAAACTGTAGAGGTTCAGCCATGGTTGGGGAGTCTAAAAGGGTCCTCCTACAGATTTGGAACCCAGATCACAGACTGTACATGAGACTTTGGGAGCAGCAGAGCTGGATGTGTGGTTGGAGAACCTGGATCCTGGCTTGCTTGAACGAGCACTGATTCCGCTGATAACTAGAAATGCTCAGGGAATTTATATGTTTGACCCGCCAGGCCAGCTGAACTCTCCAGCTTTGGTGCCGTTACTCAAAGGCACAGCTCCTGCAAATGAAATGAGCCACTGGCCCCACTGGGGGCTCAGGTGGGGTTCTTGTGAGGTCATACTCACAACATAAATGCATACGTGAGCTAGAGGTGTTTATGTGCCTGGTCACATCAGTGGCCGCCCTCTGTGTTTCACTGGCCGGCGGGGCACGAAGGTCTTCTCCAGGGCCTGCTCCACAGACTTGATGCTGCCTTTTCTCTCAGACTTGAATCCAAGTCAATCGCTGGCTGGTTTGCTTGTGCTCAGGGACAGATTTACCTGGAATACATGAGGCTGAGGCTCCAGGCTCTGGGAGGTACTGGGGTTTGAAGAATATTTTATGTGGAGAGGGGAATTTCTATGGAAGCTTAAAGAGATTTTGGGAGAAAGGTCTTGAATCTCTAAGGCTCCAATAATAACTTACTATTATTTCTTACCTTATTTGAAATAAATGTGCTCTTTCATACCTAATTTTTTTTTTTAAACATCTTTATTGGAGTATAATTGCTTTACAATGGTGTGTTAGTTTCTGCTTTATAACAAAGTGGATCAGTTATACATATACATATGTTCCCATATCTCTTCCCTCTTGCATCTCCCTCCCTCCCACCCTCCCTATCCCACCCCTCTAGGTGGTCACAAAGCACAGAGCTGATCTCCCTGTGCTATGCGGCTGCTTCCCACTAGCTATCTATTTTACATTTGGTACCATGCCACTCTCTCACCCTGTCACATCTCACCCCTCCCCCTCCCCATATCCTCAAGTCCATTCTCTAGTAGGTCTGTGTCTTTATTCCCGTCTTGCCACTAGGTTCTTCATGACCTTTTTTTTTTTTTTCCCTTAGATTCCATATATATGTGTTAGCATACTGTATTTGTTTTTCTCTTTCTGACTTACTTCACTCTGTATGACAGACTCTAACTCCATCCACCTCATTACAAATACCTCCATTTCATTTCTTTTTATGGCTGAGTAATATTCCATTGTATATATGTGCCACATCTTCTTTATCCATTCATCCGATGATGGACACTTAGGTTGCTTCCATGTCCTGGCTATTGTAAATAGAGCTGCAATGAACATTTTGGTACATGACTCTTTTTGAATTATGGTTTTCTCAGGGTATATGCCCAGTAGTGGGATTGCTGGGTCATATGGTAGTTCTATTTTTAGTTTTTTATGGAACCTCCATACTGTTCTCCATAGTGGCTGTATCAATTTACATTCCCACCAACAGTGCAAGAGGGTTCCCTTTTCTCCACACCCTCTCCAGCATTTACTGTTTCTAGATTTTTTGATGATGGCCATTCTGACCGGTGTGAGATGATACCTCATTGTAGTTTTGATTTGCATTTCTCTAATGATTAAGGATGTTGAGCATTCTTTCATGTGCCTGTTGGCCATCTGTATATCTTCTTTGGAGAAATGTCTATTTAGGTCTTCTGCCCATTTTTGGATTGGGTTGTTTGTTTTTTTGTTATTGAGCTGCATGAGCTGCTTGTAAATCTTGGAGATTAATCCTTTGTCCTTTTTCTTGCAGAGGGCACAAAAATATTGTAAGCTTCAGATATCACAAAACCCAGATCTGTCCCTGCTTATGCTAACACACGTGTGTTTGGGATATGTTTGCAACCATCAGTGACTAGACAGGAGTGTGTATAGGATTCTCCCAAATACACCCTGTACTTTGCATTTTTGGTGCTTTGGTCCAGCCCATTCCCCCTCCGGAGTGCCTTCCCCATCCTTGTAGGGGCTCCAAAGCCCACATCTGGACCAGCCACTCCAGGTGTGGCCAGATGTGATTTCTCCCCACCTCCAACAGTTCTGGACATTTTCTTTAAAGTCCATTTAGTGAGTTCTCATGTACAACTTTATGATATTTCTTTTGTTGTTTGTCTTGAATTGAAAGTCCAGTACCAGATTGTTATTTAACGTTCTATGTTATTTTGTCGTATCTCCCCAAATCAGAGTGTAAGCTCCTTGAAGACAGGGGCCCACCTTCACAAGAAGAACTGTATTTTCCACAGAGCTTGGCTCCGAGTAAACTTCTCAACACACACCTGTTAGTTTGTTTAAATAATAATGCCTACAATGTTTCCAAAATTTACTATCTTACTCAATTAAAAGAGGCAGAATAGGTAGATATTTTCTGTTTTATATAATTGAAAAATTCAGCCGAGATACAGCTCATGTAGGAACTATTGTTCCAAGGTAAGACAATTTTAAATCATTTCAGATAGATGGTTCCATCTTATTTTTAAGTTTTTTCCAAAAAGTAGAAATTTCCAGCAAGTCCCTTTCCAACTGGTCCTGTTTATCAGAGAGCCTTCTCTTCTGGCTACCTTAAACCTCCTCTGTTCTGATTCAAAGTTTACCTGCATTTTCCCTACACCCCTGGAGAGATCTTTTCAAAACACTAACTGTGGGCTTCCCTGGTGGCGCAGTGGTTGAGAATCTACCTGCCAATGCAGGGGACACGGGTTCGAGCCCTGGTCTGGGAAGATCCCACATGCTATGGAGCAACTGGGCCCGTGAGCCACAACTACTGAGCCTGCGTGTCTGGAGCCTGTGCTCCGCAACAAGAGAGGCCACGACAGTGAGAGGCCCGCGCACCGCAATGAAGAGTGGCCCCCGCTTGCCGCAACTAGAGAAAGCCCTCGCACAGAAACGAAGACCCAACACAGCCAAAAAAAAAAAAAAAACAGTTAAAAAAAAAAACAAAACACTAACTGTGTCAGCCCCCTGCTTAAAATCCTCCAATGAGTTGAAAGAAAACCAGCATGTAGTGACTTTCCATCCTGAGTGAGTCAGCCTGGCCTGCCTCCCTGGCTCTTCCTGCCTCCCTTTTCCTTCTCTCTGCTCTAGTCACACGGCGCTTCTTACGCTTCCTCGGACACACCAAGAGCTTTGCACGTGCAGCCCCTCTGCCCGCTCTTCCTCTTGTTCCTTATCCTTCAGGTCTCTGCTTAAATATCAAAGGATCCTCCTTCAAAGGACCTTTTGACCACCCATCACGAAGACATCTCTGCTCTTCTAGACTCTATCACAGCACTGAATTTATTTCCTGGACAGAATTTTTCACAGTCTGAAATGATTTTGATTATTGCTTGCTTCAGCTGTTTATGATCTGTCTTTTTGTCTGTTTATGATCCCCAGGAGTGGATTCTGTGAGGGCAGGGACTCTGTCTGTTTTATTCACTGTTGCACTATCCCCAGTCCCACCTCTACTTGTCACATGGCAGGGGTTCAATATATATTTGTCAGCTGGAGGACAGAAGTATGTCATTTGTTGATCTTGGGGTAAAAGAGAGCGCAGGACCCACCTCTCAGAGTTTGGTCACAAGAGGCTCAGTTGAGATCGAGAGGCCACCTGATGACAGGTGCCCATCTTTGGATGAAGGCCGTCAGTTGGCCTGGCTGGCAGGACAGTGGTCTCCTTCTCTCTCACTGCTCTAGCCCCTGTCTAGACTGAGTCATAGGCCTTCCTCTCACCCTCTCCGTGGCCTCATCCAGCAGGTCTGAGAAGGCCAGCGGGGAGTTGGTGAGCAGCAGGTGCTGCTTGTATGGCTGAAAAAAATGCTGTTCGGCACATGAAAGGATGCTCAACATCGCTAATCATTAGAGAAATGCAAATCAAAATGACAATGAGATATCACCTCACACCAGTCAGAATGGCCATCATCAAAAAATCTACAAACAATAAACGCTGGAGAGGGTGTGGAGAAAAAGGACCCCTCTTGCACTGTTGGTGGGAATGTAAATTGATACAGCCACTATGGAGAACAGTATGGAGGTTCCTTAAAAACTACAAATAGAACTACCACACGACCCAGCAATCCCACCACTGGGCATATACCCTGAGAAAACCATAATTCAAAAAGAATCACGTACCACAGTGTTCATTGCAGCTTTATTTACAATAGCCAGGACATGGAAGCAACCTAAGTGTCCATCGACAGATGAGTGGATAAAGAAGATGTGGCACATATATACAATGGAATATTACTCAGCCATAAAAAGAAACGAAATTGAGTTATTTGTAGTGAGGTGGATGGACCTAGAGTCTGTCCTACAGAGTGAAGTCAGAAAGAGAAAAACAAATACCGTATGCTAACACGTATATATGGAACCTGAAAAAAAAAAAAAGTGTTCTGGAGAACCTAGGGGCAGGACAGGAATAAAGACGCAGACGTAGAGAATGGACTTGAGGACATGGGGAGGGGGATGGGTAAGCTGGGACGAATGAGAGAGTGGCATGGACATATATACACTACCAAATGTAAAATAGATAGCTAGTGGGAAGCAGCCGCATAGCACAGGGAGATCAGCTCGGGGCTTCGTGACCACCTAGAGGGGTGGGATAGGGAGGGTGGGAGGGAGACGCAAGAGGGAAGAGATATGGGAACATATGTATATGTATAGCTGACTCACTTTGTTGTAAAGCAGAAACTAACACCCCATTGTGAAGCAATTATACTCCAATAAAGATGTTAAAAAAAAAAAAGAAAAAAAGTGTGGTTTGGGAGACCCCCCTACTGCCCCTCGCAGCCCATCTTTTCCTGAGGCCTCCAAGTGTGAACGTTGTCACTTAGCGACAGAATGGATTTGGTGGTTTGTCATCTTCAGGGAGGTGGGATCACTCAGGGAGATGAGTCCAGATGAGATTGTCAAAGATGCTATTGTCTGAGGTGACAGAGAGCAGCCCGTTTTAGGGCCCGGGGTCTCGCTTGGGAGTCCATGGATAAAAGAATGATTTAGTGGCTAGAGAAAGGGAAATCAGCTTCTGAGTCTTCCTCCAGCTGCTCAGTCATAATACCGTCCAAGAGCTGACCTTTAATGTGGGCGTGTGAGGCCAACCTGCTGGGACAGACTAGAAGAATCAAGCCAAGAGATACTGATGGCAAATCTAAACCAGCCAAGGGTGGAACAGCCAGGGGGCACAGCCTGGTGGGGAGGGCGGCCTGAGAGCTGGGAAATAAAAAACAGCAATCAAATGTTTGCAGTGGGACCAGTGAATGCTGAGGGCTTTTGCGGGGGGTTGAAACAGTGGGAGCCACACTAGGCCTGAAAGCCATGCCAGCAGAAAGACAGCAGTGTCCAGGGAGGGGATGGAACATGTTACTCCCACCCCAGAGCTGGGTGGGCATGGATACGTAGGGCTGGTGCGGGAGGTGGGTGTCATGTGCCTTTGGAGGATATTTAGTGGTGCTTGGCAAAGCCCGTTTCATGTAGACAGCCTCATTCAAGCTTAGGAGGAATGTATCATCTGCGTTTCCCAGTATATGCAAACAGGCCCTGGAGAGGCTGAATGGGTTACCTGAGGCCCCTGGCTAGTGAGTGGCAGAGCCAGGATTGGAAGTTGGGTTTTCTGAGGCTGAGGTCAGGCTTTGGTCGTTTCTGCTAAGCCAGAGAGGTGTTCTGTGAGCTTTGGAGTGCCCCCTGGAGGGTATGGCCACCCTCCCTTGCTGGATCTTCTTCCTCCTCAGTTCCAAATCAAGTCCATCATCTTCATTTCCAATCAAGTCAGGTGCCGAGAGGCTTCAAAGGACCCAAGCCTGAGCAGGTTCTGCTTCCCTGCTCCATCAGTCCCTGAGGTAACCCTCCTTACCCTGGACTCGGCACTCCAAGAGATCCAGACTGTGGGATTTGGGGCAGAGAAAGATGGCGGATTCTGGAGTCAAGCATTCTGTCTCAGGCTATGCCATCAGAGGGATGGAGAGCCTATATGTTTGTAAGAATTGGCTGATCCCACCAAAACCTCATTCAGGGTCAGGGTGGACCACTGACCTGACTTGGATGGCATTTCTCTTTTCCCAGAGAGGCTGTGGTCGATTGCATTAATGCTCCTATTCTTCGACTATAAGAATGGCCTCTATTCTTCCCTCTGTCTTTATCCATGCCCTTTACCATGTAACTTTGTGTATTTTATTTCCTTATTTCTTTTTTTTTTAGAAGACAATTTTTTATAAATTTATTTATTTATTTATTTTTGGCTGTGTTGGGTCTTCGTTTCTGTACAAGGGCTTTCTCTAGTTGTGGCAAGCGGGGGCCACTCTTCATCACGGTGCGCGGGCCTCTCACTATCGCGGCCTCTCTTGTTGCGGAGCACAGGCTCCAGACGTGCAGGCTCAGTAATTGTGGCTCACGGGCCCAGTTGCTCCGCGGCATGTGGGATCTTCCCAGACCAGGGCTCGAACCCGTGTCCCCTGCATTGGCAGGCAGATTCTCAACCACTGCGCCACCAGGGAAGCCCTATTTCCTTATTTCTTGAATCTGGGATTAGTCATGTGACTCACTTTGGCCAATAGCATAATACAGAAGTATAATTTCCAGCCTGGCCCTCAAGAGACCTTGCGTGTTTGGGCTTGCCCTCTCGCTCTCTCCCTGGGAAGATCATGCCTGGGCTCGCCTGCTGGTTGATGAGAGGAGGAGGATGAGAGACGTGTGGAGCAGTGCTGCCCTAGCTAAGGTACCAGCCAAGCATCCTGGAGAGAGCCCCCAGGAGATCTACAGATGCCTGGGGAGCCAGCCTACACCAGCCACTCTGCAGCACCATGTGAGCTAGAATTGTTTACTTTTGTGTGCCGCTGGGGTTTTGTGGCTGGTAAGCAGTAGCCTGCTGGTGGTAGCTTACAGATACAGAGGTACTTGAAGAGCTGATAAACTACCAGTACCTGAAAAACTAACTCAATATATTATGTAGAAGAAGAAAAAAAGTAAGAAATTTGGTTGAACAGACCTTTGCTCAGGAAGGGGCTCAGGGCTGCTGAGTCCCACCCCTTCGTCCTGCAGGTGAAGAATTGGAGTCCCAGAAAGGTGAAGTGACTTGTTCCAGGCCACACAGCTGTCTTGAGAATAAGAGTCCTGTTTCTCAGGCCCAGGCTCTTTCAGGCTCCTGCCTGCAGACCTGCCTGCCTCCTGGTTCAGACAGGCACACTGGGCAGGTGTGGGTCTGAGCATGTGGGTGAAGGTCAAGGGTGGGGTATGCTCCATAGCCATGCTCTTAACCTCTGAACCCTGTAGCCTCTTGGCCTCAGGGTCTGAGATTGAGTAAACAGCCTTAAAGCAGGAGGCCAGTCCCAGAGTGACCATTCCATCCTTCAGTAGGGCTCTCCTGGCTCCAGATGGCAGCTGGTTGCTGCCTTCAGCTGCTAAGCCCCAGAGGTCACTTTTGAGCTCTGCCATGCCTTATTGGTTCTGTTCCCAGAAAACTGTGACGTGGCCTCAGGCAGTCGGATTACACTATAGGCACTGGCATTTCCCTGCCCTTGGAGGCCCAGAAGCGCTCCTTTGTATACCGGGCATGGTATAGAACCGTTGGCTTGTGTCTTCCTATGCTGCTGCAACTGCACTCCTTCTCAGGTGGGACTCGAACCCACGATCCCTGACTAGGAGAGGCCTCCAACCCACTGTCTTTTCATTGAAACCACTCACCAGGGGTCAGGACTTACTGAAGCTCAGGTTCTTTTGTCTCATCGCAGAAGGAATTCAGCGTGAGGCAAAGCGGCAGGCAAAGAGTGAGTTTATTAGCATAGGATGCTTGTGAGAGACACAAGCAGACAGGTGAGAAGGCTATGCCCCGAGGACTGAGAGGACTTGATTTTTATAAACAAAAGAAAAGTGGGGAGGGGGAGAAGACCATCTTCTTCCTCATTCTTGGGCAAATGTCAAGGCTTCCATCATTAGTTCCTCCTTTGACCCTGTATGGTTTAACCGGGACTGTCATGGTGCTATTTAAATCATGTGTATGTTAGCAGAAGGGTGGTAACTTATACTAAAATATGGTAATTCATCTCAGGTTTCAGTATAATGTCGCTTTTCACCTATTTTTTTCCCCTTTCACTTAAATTTCTGTCTTGGCTATATGCAGAAATGCTACTCTTCAAGGACTTTTAACTCCCTGACTTCATGTAACAAGATTCAGACCCCATATCTACTGTCTTGTGTTTTAACTATCAGGGTTTGTGGCTTGGGTGTGTTTGGCACTTGGATGCACCTGGTCTTCCTTCAAGGTGGTGTAGATTGTTGCTAGGTTACTGGATTCTTTTCTTGAATAGTCATTAGTTTACAACAGTCTCCCAAACACCCTTAAAATTCTCTTTGTGTCTTTAATCCCCTAGTGGGATTTTTAAACTATTTAATTATCCTACTCTAGCCCTCTCACTGCCAGCTTCATAACTTGCACACCTGTTCTCCCAGAGGTGGGCCAGGGGGCCAACCCCTGCCAGGAAGCCAGGGGTGAGTTTGCGCGTATGCGTACATGTGCGCGTGTAAATGTGGGCACTGAGACTGGGGTGGGACAGTTCCAGGGTGTATATGATCAGGGATCTGTGAAGCTCTCCTTCTTCTTGGATAGACCACGATGGGTTTAATGATCCTTATGCTTTTCCATAATTCTTCTGTTCCGGGGTCTCCCACTGGTCTTGCCTCCTTTTCATTCCCTTCCTACTGGACGTGCATTAATTAGATCTGTGTTTGGGAGAATCAAGACTCCAGCCCAGTTCTGGGAGGAGGGCAGGTGTGGGGCTCCAGGCAGCCAGGCTGGAAAAGAACAAGTCCTACTGAGCCTTCTGCTTGGTCCCCACCTTCATCCAGGCTCTGGGGTTCTTGGGTCTGTTGATGGATCAGGACAAAGAGGCTGAGCTCAGGCTCTGAAAGGAGACCCGAGGCCGCCTTCCAGTTCCCCGAGGTATTTTGCACTGTGCCATAGAGTGCTCAGAGTAAGAGCAAGAATAGTAGGAGATTGGGTTCAAGCTTTTTCTCTTACTCTGAGCAAGAGGGGAAGCATGGGAGGGTATATTAGTTTCCTATCGCTGTGTAACAAATGACTAGAAACCTAATGGCTTAAAACGACGTACATTTACTGTCTCACCATTTCCAAGGGTTAGGAGTCCGGCATGCTTTCACTGGGTCCTCTACTCAGGGTCTCCCCAGGCTGAATCAAGGTGTCAGCTGAAATTGCAGTCTCATCTGGGACGTGGGACCCTTCTCCAAGCTCACTGACTGTCGGCAGAACTCAGTTCTTTGCAGTTGTAGGACTGAGATTCGTGCTTTCCTGCTGGCTGTTCACCTGGCACCATTCTCAGCTCCCAGAGGCCACTATTCCCTGCCAGGTGGCCCTCTCCACAATGTGGCTGTTTTGGAGGGCATCTCTGCTGCTTCAAATCTCTCTGACTTCCTCTGTCTCTGACTTCTGGACCTTCTTTTAAAGGGGCTCACCTGATTAAACCAGGCCCACCCATACCAGGGACAGGAATCTTGGGACCATCTTAGAATTCTGCCTACCGGAGAGGGCTTCGAGCAGGGGAGGGGTACGGTCTGGCCTACGTTTCAGCAGGATCACTCTGGTTCTGCACTGAGAATAGACTGAGGGGAGCATAAATGGACACAAGGTAACCAGTTAGGAGGCCTAGTGGGGTGTTGGGCTGGAGAGGGCTGAGAGGGCGTGTTGAGACCGCCGCCTGGCCAGGGACTGCCTGGAAGCCTCGCTGGGGATCCTGGGCTTTGAAGGGGCCGTGGTAGCATCCTGAGTTGGGGAACAAGTGTAACTTTAGATTCACTAAAGCACAAGGGCTCTGATGCACGTCTGCCTCATCCTGCGAAAGGATTTGCCAGGCATATAAAAGCACAGTGGTTAAGGTAAAATAGATAGCTAGTGGGAAGCAGCCGCGTAGCACAGGGAGATCAGCTCGGTGCTTTGTGACCACCTAGAGGGGTGGGATAGGGAGGGTGGGAGGGAGACGCAAGAGGGAGGGGATATGGGGATATATGTGTACGTATAGCTGATTCACTTTGTGATACAGCAGAAACTAACACCATTGTAAAGCAGTTATACTCCAATAAAGAGGTTAAAAAAACAAAAACAAAAACAGCACAGTGGTTACCAGTGGGCAAGAGGCAGAGTGGGGGTGAGTGTGATGTGTCCGCGTTTGCTGAGGATGCTGGGGCCAGGCGGGGCAGGTGACACATCTGGAGAGCCTGCGAGCTCGGGCTTAGGCCAGCGCCTCCATTCCTCCCTCGTCTGAGCACCTCCTGTCACCCCTTCTTTCCCTGTCAAGAAAGACGTGTCACCGGCTCCCACAGAAGGGAAGGCAGCAATGGCTCTGAGCCGTGGAAGACAGAAGCGGTGTGAAAAGCACAGCAGGGACGTACCTGTGAATATCCACTCATCTGTCTCTGAGGCTTGTCAGCGCTCCCCGAGGGAGAGAGAAAGAGCACGAGGGCGCGTGTGTGAGGCAGGGGTGGTGAGGACTAACGTGGAGCTCGGTGTGACAGCACCTAGCCCGGTGCCTGGCACAGAGCAGGCCCTCGAACCGGTGATGTTTATTGAGCGCTAGCTCTGTGTGCTGGGTGACTAGCACTCCATTTCTGCCTCAAGGAGTTCGCAGTTTTGTTGAATGTGAGTTTTCAAATAGCCCGTGTGCAACAAACACACATGTGTGCGTGTGTGTGTGAGTGTGTGTGTGTACTCTCAAGTCAGACTCTCTGGGTTGAGATCTTGGCTCCAGCACTTACTTGCATGACATTGTACAAACCACTGAACCCTCTGTGCCTGGGCTCCTTTTTGTAAATGGGGGCATAGTGAGAGTACCTGCCTCAGAAAATTGCTAGAAGGGTCGCATTAACGACACGAATTTGTGAAGTGTTTAGAGCAATGCCTGGGGTAGAGGTATGTCACATAAGTGCTTGGCGCATGAAAAGCATGAAGCTTGAAATCTCCAATGATGTCTCCTCATCTTGTGAGGTTCTTTCTCAATTCTTGGAATCGCCTTGTACTGGGTGTGAATGGAACTGAAGGGCTGATGACCGAAGGAGAGAGGGGTCCCAAGTGCTCCTGGGGGGACACCGGTGGTCAGTGGTCATCTACACGTGGCCTCTGGCTCCACCCCAGACTTCTAAAGCCCAGTGTCTGGAGACAGGAACTGGGACTAAGCTTTTAAAAGGAGCCTGGGAGATTTTGGTATCTAACTAGCTATGGCACTCACTGCCAGTATTGACTTGTCTTTTCTGCCCGTGTTTAATTTTGACTTTTGTCTGTGGAGAGTGTGCATATGTGTATGAGGTAATCCTTTGTCATCCACCTGCTCTGACAGAGCTCTGGGAACAGCAGGCTTGGATGTGGGCTTTTGTACCAAAGCTCATTCCATTGTTAGGTTGGTGAATAAAGCTCGTTTCTGGTTCTGGTGCTCCTGTCAGGATGTAGAGAGCTTTCCTGCTCTGTGCTCCCAGGCCCCTCCGTGGGCAGCAGGTATGCGGGCCTGATGCGCCCTTCCTGACCATCGCCTGCATCCTTTTCTGAGTCATGTAGAAATATCTGAGGGCCAGCAGTACTGACGGTAGCTGCTCTGGGAGGTCAGAGAGGGAAGCAGAAAGATGAGGCCTGAGCTTGCTGTGGGGAGAGCAGGAGAGCTTCTGAGACGTGGAGAAAGGAGAGTCCCTCCTCTGAGGCCTACAACCTGCTGGTGCTGCTGAAAGGAGGGTCAAGCTGAAGAATTCAGAATCGCATCTCTAGGGGGTTCTGTTCATCACCCCCCATCCCACCCGCAGAACTAGAACAGGTCACTCGGAATGGCGCTGTCGGTCTTTCTGACCCTCCCTGATTGTTTTGTTATGGCTGATGGGCTGATTTCTAGTTACATAACCTCCTCTCTGCTAGATGAGGTCTTATTATCCCACAGTGTGGTGCACGTCAGGTCTGGGTTCCCGTGGAGCTACCTTAGGGAAGCTGGAATGTGCTGTTTCTCATCATTTCCACCCAGCAAGGGAATCGGAGAGAGAGAGAGCTACACCCAGGCCAATTATGGTGAATCCTTTGGGGCTGTTGTGTAATCTTCCACGCACAGTGGAGTGGAGCGGGCCTTGCCCCTCTGGTGGCTGCACTGGCAGAGGCACCGTCTCTTCCTTACTTGGCAGTAAGTCAGTTCTCTTTCAGACCCAGAAGTTTGTGTTTTTTGTTGGCTGTGCCCACGCCGCTTGTGGGATCTTAGTTCCCCAACAAGGGATTGAAACTGATGCCACAGCAGTGAAAGCGCCGAATCCAAACCACTGAACCACCAGAACTCCCTCAAACTGAGAAGATTTTGAAGTACCTTCATATGTGGTTTGGTGGGGACTCCTGAATTCACTTGAGATTTTCTTGCACACCAATAAACAAAAGTAAGGAAATAAACAAAAGCAAAGAGAGGCCTTCCTTTCAGGCCTGGTAGCTGCTGTGTCTTAGGTCCTGAGTGAGCTTTGAACTAGGCAAATCAGGTCACCAGCACAAGAACCTTTGAATCCAAATATGAAAACCCTGACCCCCCAGGACAGGGACATGGCTGCAGTGGAGAGCAGAAGCTTCGGTGAGATGCCAGGGCCTGGAGTCCTCTGAGGCAGTGAGGTGGCAGGACGGCATGGCAGGGGGAGCGCGGGGCCTTTGGGGTCAGCAGAACTGGTTTGACTCTGCTGCTCACCAGTCATGTGATCTTGGACAAGTCACTGTATCAGTCAGGGTCCAGTCAGGAAAACAGAAGTCACTCTTAATCTTTCAATAGAGGGTAACTAATTAAACAGGGAATGGAAGAGCCAAAGAGACAAGCAGTGGGTGGGGAACACGGAACCAGCACAGCAGGAAGCTGCCATTTCTGGGACCCAGGGAGCCAGTGGTCTTATCAGAGTTCAGAAGCCAAGGCTGCTGTTCCCAGGAGCTGGGACCACAGAGACAGGGAATGTGAGGGGGAGCGGGAATCATAGGGGAGGCAGAGCCATGGCTGGACATGCCATTCATATCCAGAGAGATGATGAGGAGAGCTGCCCCCATTGGCTGAGCCTGCTCGAGGGCAAAGGAACCTGCAAAATGAGTCTTCTGTGATGCAGAACAGAGCAGGGCATGGGTCTAAGAACAAACAGGTGCATGGCTCGCACAACCACTAATGTCTTTGAATAAACGGTGTCTAATATGAACCGCTACTGCTATCCTCCGGCTGAGGCTTGGAGCCGGACTGGCGGACGGACACTCTCAGTTGTCTGGGAGGGGAAGGAAATGCAGTGTCGCCCACTTAGGTACCTTCTGTGGACACAGCACCTCAGCCCTCCATGATAACCTCAATGGGGCCGAGTCAGAGTAAATGTGACCCCATGTGCTTCCATTTTACTGCTTCGTTTCTTTCTTTTAGAAGCCAGCTACCTCTTCCTTTTTTTTTAAATTTATTTTTGGCTGTGTTGGGTCTTTGTTTCTGTGCAAGGGTTTTCTCCAGTTGCAGCGAGTGGGGGCCACTCTTCATCGCGGTGCGCGGGCCTCTCACTGTCGCGGCCTCTCTCGTTGCGGAGCACAGGCTCCAGACGCGCAGGCTCAGTAGTTGTGGCTCACGGGCCCAGTTGCTCCGTGGCATGTGGGATCTTCCCGGACCGAGGCATGAACCCGTGTCTCCTGCATTGGCAGGTGGATTCCTAACCACTGCGCCACCAGGGAAGCCCCCCCTCTTCCTTTTTTTTAATGGCTAGTAATTTTTATTTAACTTTGCAAGCCTAAGGTGCCACCTACCTCTTCTAAGAAGACTTTTCAGGCAAAACCCAAATCTGCCTGAGTGACTGCAGAAAAAGAAGTTTTAGGGAGAATAGGAAGCTGATATCACATGGGATGTGGTTGGAAGCGTGTATCAGACAAACCTGCTCTGCAGTGTCCCCTCCAGCTGCTGGTTGGAAACCTCGGCCATCCTCATCCCCTCCTCCCCCTTTCTCTCCACGTGCTTTTCACCACCTGTCTTGATCAGCCCAATTCCCAGTAGGAAAGAGATGGTTTAACTAAAGGAAGTTTAATAAAGGTTCTATTTCTGTGTGGACAGGGTTCAGGGAATCCACACGAATGGTGACCCATCAGGGACAAGTGAGATCTGGAAGTTGTTACCACCCACAGGCCTCCAAGGAGCCCTAGTGCTGGAGCCCACGGAAGAGCTGGAGCCCGGAGGAGGGATCACTGCTCAGAGGCTTATAGAAATGCAGCCGCTGCATTTCCCGAAC
The DNA here is from genome assembly GCF_009873245.2 of Balaenoptera musculus. Classification (NCBI taxonomy): domain Eukaryota; kingdom Metazoa; phylum Chordata; class Mammalia; order Artiodactyla; family Balaenopteridae; genus Balaenoptera; species Balaenoptera musculus. Next base: position 136,284,056 of record NC_045785.1, read on the forward strand.
TGTGGCAAGACGTGGAGGGAGCAGAGAAATGAATACCAAGCATCTCTCGCCTGCCCTCGCATCTCCTACTGGTGCCTTGTACTGGCTGAACCAGAAATGAGAGGGCAGGATGCCAAGTGTAGCAGCCCATGGAGGCCAGCCTCTGAGGTCAAAGCAGAGCAGAGAGGGTGGGGAAGGGATTTGGGGGACAAATCAAGAATAATCAGCGCAGTGTAACCTGTTTGTCACTTGGTGTCTTTCTTGTCCTTTATTTAGTGAAGAAATGTGTGTTTCTGCAACACAGGAAAAGCCCCAAGTCCCGTGAACCCCTCCATCATCATAGGGTGATGTTGATTCAATAACACTCCAATCTCGAAAGCTATCATGTTGGCCATTGCTCTTCATATAAAGCAGCAGAAAAAAAGTAGGGGAAAGAAACAACATAAAGCTTTTCTTTTTCCACCACTCATTTTGTGTTCCCCCAAGCCCCTGCCTGCACCTTGACTATTGGGCACCTGGTGGATGATCCAAACCTTCATTTTGGCAGGATGCACAATTGTAGTGGTCCCATCTTTACTGGGTTGCCATGGCTTCCCATTGGCCCTTATTACTGGCCGTGGGAGCACTGAAAGATGTCCCAGGGAATCCCCTCAATTGCAGTCTTAGTCCCTTTTGCCCCATGTAGCAGCAACCAACTTCCTCTTGTTTTAATTAAATTAATTCGTTAATCATCCCCTTCTCTGACCGTCCATGAAGAGCTCCAAATGGCCAAATGTAGCTCAGAGTGTGTTCTCTGGTGGCAGCCTTGCTCCAAATGCACTATCTTATTTTGGGTTCCTCCAAAAGCTGACGTTGGAACAAGGACTAGGGTGTAGGTAGTTTATCTGAGAGGTGATCTCAGAAAACATGAGTGAGGGTGTGGGGAAATGAGACAAGGAAGGGAGAAGAGCCAATGAAAGGTGAATTAATGATCAAATGACTGTGGCCACTGGGCTTGGTCCTGCTGGAGACTCTGAGAAACAGTGTGAAACACACTTCAGAGTCATCCTACCAGAGAACAGGGAGGCTGGGGCTGGGACTCCCATCCACCATTGGTAGAGGTTTCAACCTTGACTTCTAGGTGTGTCTGGGGTGGAACAAGCTCCCACAGTGCTGGAGAAAGCCCTTTGGCAGAGAAGAAGAGAGGTGTGCACCTGGCCCTTATGGCATGCTAGGATCTGCCTGCCCCACTTCGGGGTGTCTCAGGTGGGCCAAGGGAAGTGGGGCATAGCCTGAGTGGCGCGTGTCACCACCACTGAGCCCAAGGGAAGGAAAAAAATCCCTAAAGTGGGTTATTGGGCAGTAAGAGGAGTCATTCTTACCTTTGCCTCTTGGTTCAGGGACCTGGGTTATCTGACTTTAGGGGAATGAACACACATTGGCCACAGTACCTCATCTTGTAGGATAGCATCTGCACCTTGCAGAGTGTGGTCCCCCAGCTGGCACCATGGAAAAGGGACTGCCCTACTGAAGCTTTGGCCATGGATGAATACAACCTGCCAAGACCTCAGTGAGGTAGGGAAGAAGTGAGGGCATAGGGGGTGTGGAAAGACAGACCTCGACCTCTGTCCTCTATTTCTTCCTTCTACAGTCTCCTACTGGTGCCCCTCATTGGCTGAACTCAACTGGAAGCAGAAGGGAATGTGGCCTGGATGGTGCAGCCCACAGGGGTCAGTCTTCTGGAGAACAGCACAGGGCGAAGAGAGCCAGAGGGATGGGGGGAGGGGAGGGCAGCAACGGAGAATAACCAGTGTGCAGTCTGATCAATTGCCTCTAGAGCGCCTCCCCCCTTTCTATCCATCCCCACAGCCATCGTCTCTGTTCCAGCCTCATTATCCCAACCCTGGAATGTTGGGATAGTCTCTTAACACATCTCTGCATCTCCAATCCACCATTCCTAATGCCTGAGGCACAGACTGAGTCCCATCATTCCTCCTTTCAGAGAACTCTGGTGTTCCCCATTCTCTGGTCTTTACTGAAGATCCAGGTGCAAGGCATTTTAGGGCATAAAAAAAGATGATTCAGAGACTGCACTCCTTATTTCTAATAAGGAGGATAGGTATTAAGAAGCTAGAAATGGATAATTTCACCATAAAAGAGGTGTGGTTAAAAAGAGATGTAAATTTGGACTCTTAAATGTCTTAGCATCCTATTCAAGGCTCTTCACAGTTTAACTCCAAATTTTCCTTCCAGACTTGTTTTCTAAGACTTGTGTTCTACTGCATTCTCCCACATGCCCTGGGTCCCAGCTCTGCTGATTGCCTGGCATACTTTGCCCCACACACAGTCAGGATTCAATGCCTTAGCTCTTGCTGTACCTTCAGCCCAGAAAGCCCCTCCCGAGCTGGCCTTTGGGATGGTCTGATCAGTCACTCACAGCCGGGTGAGTCAGAGCACCAGAATTCTAGGGCCTCCTACTTGGAGTGTGGTCCTCAGAGCAGCAGCATGGCATTGCCAGGGGGCTTGTTAGAACTATGACACTCAGGCTCACCCGAACCTAGACCCAAAATCGGCACTTGGACCAGACCCCCAGGTGATTCCTATGCACTTGAAAGTCTGAGAAGCATCAGATGTTTTGTGAGCTACCTAAGTGAGGCTTGTAGTGTGAGCAGGGCAGCTTGCCCCCTTCCCAGTATTCCAGAATAAAGTGCAAGTGCTTAGTTCTAAGCTGTAAACTGTTTGTGTTCCTAGCTTTTAAGTTATGAGGACTAGGGGGGTTAACAAAATGATTAAGAGAATGGGCTTTTACATGATATAGCCACGGGTTCAAATCTCAGCTCTGCCACATATTATCTTGGGGCTTTAAATAAAAGCAATTAGGGAATTCCCTTGTGGTCCAGTGGTTAGGACTCCAAGCTTTCACTGCCAAGGGCACGGGTTCAAGCCCTGGTTGGGGACTAAGATCCCGCAAGCTGTGCAGCTAAAATAAATAAATAAATAAGGCAATGATCCTTTCTCAGCCTCAGTTTTCCAAAACAGAATGTATTAATGACGTCACAACACAGGTGCAAGGATCAAATGAGATAAAATATGTACATTGTTTTATAAATGTTAACTGCATTTGTTATTTTGCAAACACGTGAAGAAAAGCAAAAAGCAAGAAACCCTTGTGTGGGAAGGTCTGGGCCAGATAGCCAGTGATGCGAGGGGCAGGTCTTTGGTGCCAGAGCCCAAGGGCCTCAGAGTTACAAATCAGAGCCGACAAAGGCGCATCCTAGAGCAGCTGTGTTGACCTGGCTGAACAGATGCTTCCCCAGCAGAACAGTGTCCTTAGGCACTGTCTGGAAGGCAGGCGGTATCCTGGTGGGCTCCCTGGAGGTGGGGTTGTGACCCCTCCCCTGAGGTACGAAGTCAGCTGTGTCTGATCAGCCAGGACTAAAAAGGAGATGTGCGCCCTCTTCCTGGATGACTCGTCCCAAATAACCGCCACCATCTAACGTCTGACTAGTGTCCTACCACTTACACAACACGCATCTTCATCGTCTCGTTTCATTTGGGCAGTGACAGGGTTTAGCCTGTGGTTCAGGTCTCACACAACTGCCCACTTCTGCTGACTCACACAGGAGAAATGATCTAGTCAGGGTAAAAGACAACCTTGAACGTGTCTCCACAGACTTTTGACATTTTGAGCAGGAGATAGAAGGACCTGAGGGCCCACGATGTGTTTTCATCCCTCCTTCCTGTCGAAGGTTGTGACCTTGGAAGAGAGAGGGGGCTGTGGGACCTGCGCAGCTGGCTCTGGGGAGGGTTTTGAAGTGTGAGATCCTTGGACTTAACACACTAGAGGGGTGGGTGGCTGGCAGGGACGGAGTGAAAACCCAGGAAGTGTGGGTTTTGGCCTGGATGCTTGCCAAACCCATCTCGAAGACTTTAAAGGGGTATCTGAGACTGTGGAGAAAAATGCCCAGAAAAAAACCCAGAAAGCTCAATATGATCAATGGCATATGCAGCGACATAGAAGCAGTTGATGAATTTTCAAATGAAAATCAGAAGGAAGGGGTTGGGAATGTGACTGTAGACTCTAGACCCAACTGCTCAGGGTTTGGGCCACGAACAATTGAACTTGAATGTTAATGCAAGAAGGTAAATTCGGGCTTCCCTGGTGGCGCAGTGGTTGAGAATCTGCCTGCCGATGCAGGGGACACGGGTTCGAGCCCTGGTCTGGGAAGATCCCACATGCCGCGGAGCAACTAAGCCCGTGAGCCACAATTACTGAGCCTGCGCGTCTGGAGCCTGTGCTCCGCAACAAGAGAGGCCGCGACAGTGAGAGGCCCGCGCACCGCGATGAAGAGTGGCCCCCGCTCGCCGCAACTAGAGAAAGCCCTCGCACAGAAACGAAGACCCAACACAGCCATAAATAAATAAATAAATAAATAAATAAATAAAATTAAAAAAAAAAAAAAAAAGAAGGTAAATTCGTGTGCAGATTTATTTTCTCTATCTTGCAGGTTGATGTCAAACTGAGGACTCACCAGTGCTGTGGATATGCTGTATACCCTGTTCCAAAGAGGCAGTTGCACAGTGGGTAAGTCTTGGCCTCAGGAGTTCAAATCCCGGCTTCTACCTCTTACTCTGTGGCTTTGGGCCAGAGCTCTGACTTTGCTTAGTGGTAGTTTGCTCATCTGTGAAGCAGAAGAATAATCAAGTCTATCTCATAAGGTTAGTCAGAGGATTCAGTGAAATGATGTAAGCCAAGAACACCACTAGGTACACGGTAGATGTCCCATTTCACTCAGTGGAGCCTTTTCTGTTCTGGTGACGTAACCTGGTCCTTCCAGATGTTCTCTCCAGGCCCCCAACCTGGCCTGATCTGGATATCCAGAGGCACAAGGATGTCCAGAGTTCCCCAAAGCCACGCAAAATACCACATGGGTAGAGAAGGAGACATCCAGGCAGGAGATGGGAGGGCGCTGACAGTCAAGTAGGAGGAAACCAGGAGCAAGTCGTGTCTCGAACGCCCCAGGAGGATGGATTTGATGAGAGAGGAGTGGTCACCAGCGTCAGGAACTAGTGTGCAGGGAGCTGTGCCATCCAGGGAGAGCAGAAGAGCACCTGTGGACCTGGGAGGTGAGCTGTGGTGGAAGGAGGGAGACCTGGAGACAGCCCCACCTGCTGTGAGGTCTTGGAGTCCGTGGACCTCTCTGTCTTGACCTTCCTAACTGTTAGGATCGCCATAACAGTTAAATGCTTTAAATGATTCCATGCTTAAAGACTTGACTTTAAGCTGGACGTGAAGTCTCAATTCAATAAGCATTTACTGAGCGCCCAGGAAACTTACTGTTGTCCGAGGCACCTTTGGGAACACACACCTGGTTTGGAATCCTGGATCCGTCACCCCCTGTAGTTTGATCTGGGATGAATCATTCACCTTTCTTGAGCCTCAGTTCCCGCACCTGCTTTAACAGTTATTGAGCCCTGGCTGCCCTGTCAAAGTACCAGGTGTTTTCAAGGAGATTATCTTATTAACTACTTGAAACCCTGTGAAGAGTTTGTGTGTGAATAGGACTTAGAGAAGCTGTGTAATTTACTCAGGGTCCCATGTCTGTGAGCCAGGGAGGTGAGCAGAAGTCCGCCTCCCCCCACATGCTGCCTCTCAGTGGCTGTTTGCCACTTTATGAGCAGGAGACGCACAGCCAGGACGATGTGTGTGTACCATAGAGCAGGCCTGGTGAATTACAGTTAGTTATTCATCCGTCTCTCCTGCAAGGTGTAAGATTCTCAAGAGCAGGGGGTGATTCTGAATGACCTTTTTGTATTCCTAGAGTCTAGTAGAACATCTGGTATATAACAGGGGCACAAGAGATGTTGGACCAAGGGATTAGCACAGGTTCTGTGGACGGATTGAAATATATAGTCACTGCTCTCAAAGACTCACAATCTAATGGTGATATGGGAAATACAACTATGTAGAGACAACACAATGAGATACTTACTTTAATGGACATATGTATAATGTGCACATTTTCTTCTTATTAAATTTATCTACATGAATACATTTTTTAACTTAAAATTAAGGTAATTTTTATTATGGGATATTTCAAGCATACAAATATAAAGAATTTGATAAAGAACATCTGTGTATCTACCATCTAACTTTATCAAGTCTTAACATTTGCCACGTTACCTGAAAACATACACCACAAATGCACTGCAGATCAGCTGAAAGAATCTATATATTTCTTCAGATCCCATTCCCTTGTTAATGTGAATTTGGGTTTATTATCCCCATGTATATTCTTATATACTATTGCTTTGTATACATGTATCCATAAACAATATATAATATAATTTTTTTGTTTTAACACTTTATGTAATTGTTTTCATAATGTAGGTATTATTCCTTAGCTTTGCTCTTTTGCTCAAAATTACTGTTTGAAATTTATTCATGTTGCTATAATACAGCTCTAGTTCATTCACTTTTAACTCATGTACAGTATTTCATATCATATTTTTTGTGCTTTAAAATGAGAAGTTAGGGGCTTCCCTGGTGGTGCAGTGGTTAAGAATCCACCTGCCAATGCAGGGGACACGGGTTCGAGCCCTGGCAGGAAGATCCCACATGGCGCGGAACAACTAAGCCCGTGAGCCACAACTACTGAGCCTGTGCTCTAGAGCCCGCGAGCCACAATTACTGAGCCCACGTGCCACAACTACTGAAGCCCACACGCCTAGAGCCCATGCTCCGCAGCAAGAGACGCCGCTGCAATGAGAAGCCCGTGCACCACAATGAAGAGTAGGCCCCGCTCACTGCAGCTAGAGAAAGCCCTTGTGCAGCAACAATGACCCAACACAGCCAAAAATAAAATAAATAAAATTAAAAAAATAAAATAACAAGTTAAAAGTAATACTTGCTACATTAATCTGGATAATACAGATGCATATAAAGAAAAGTTACCCTCCCCCCAGCCTGTTCTATTTCCTCAGGTAACCGAGGAGATTACCTGTTTGGTGGGTGTCCTTCCACAACTTTCTCTTGGCTCAGACAAGCATATATACAGCATATATAGATGACTTTCCTTCTTCCTTTCTTTCTTTCTCCCTCCCTCCCTCTTGCTTTCCTCCTTCCTTCCTTCCTTCCAACACATAGGATTCTACAGAGCACATTACACTGAGATGTGTTTTGTTCCACTTAATCTGTGCAGATTTATTGAATCAATGACTTACTTGCCTTTCATCCTGTGTTGGCAAAAGTGAGAGGTTAGATCGGGTCCTATGCCTGTCACCAGAGATGTCCCCTCTGCCCTTAAACTGGCAAGAGAAGGTCCCAAGAGAGGCAGGTGGGAAAGAGGCAGAAATGCTCTACTGGGGTGTGTAGGATCACCAGGCTTTGGGCAGGAAGGGCCTTAGCCATCATCTAGAACCATGGCCCTCCACAGACGTGGGTGTGTTCAAGTTGGAGTTAGGCTAGGCTACAAGAATTTTTTTCAATAATAACTGATAGAAGCTTTAGAATTTTTGGTTCGAAGTTATCCCTAGAGCAACATAATTTTTCAGGCAACCCTGGGTCATCCATGGGCTGAGTTACATATCACATACATCTGAGACTATGATCTCAAACCCAACTCCCACCTCCTGCATTACCTTTGTATCAGTTAGGATGCAGGTTTTGCTAGTCTGACAAAGACCTGAAGCTGGAGCTGGCACAAATTTTCAGAATTCTTACGAGCTGGTTGTTAAGCATAGCCATCATTAAAAATTTAATTATATAAACTTAAAAAGGAATAAACTATCCTAAAAGCAAAGGCAATGAATACTCAAAACTCACCACTTCCTAATTACTTTACTCCATTTTACTATTTTCTGTGCTTTGCCAATGATATACATCTATCGCATGAGCGCGGTGGTACTGCTCTGCAGTGGTGTGGCACTGCAGCCCCACGGTTCTGACCATCCGGGCTCCTTTGATCTTGCTGCTCCGGCATCTCAACATCTGCATTCCATCCTGGGTCCAGGGAGGCTTGCCTAAGTTCTAACATCCTGCCTGTACCCCAGGCAGAGGAAAGAGGGGAAAGAGGAGGAGGAGGTTCACTCTTTTCCTTTTGAAGTCATGGTCTTAAATTTGCATACATCACTTTTGCTGACAACCCATTAGCCACACCTCACTGCAAATCATCCTGGGAATATGGCCTTTATCTGGGCTGCCATGTGCCCAGCTAAAACTCTCTTCACTCAAGAAAGAGAGTAGATACTAGGGGGACAGCTGGCACTCTCTGTTATTACATTTCCTGGATTCTTCTCAGCTATCCCTAGGCCACTAAGCGTTCTATCCCACCTTTGCCCTACTTCTTCTGAAGGCCTGTTACAGGGCTCAGGAAAGTCTCTTGCCATGGCCACAGCTGGTATAGACATGGCACCCTTCAGCCAATCTCACGCCTCAGCCTCCAGGCAGTGAGAAGAGACTCAGAGGCACGTGAGGCAGGACCATTTCTCCCAAAGACAGAGCTCCAACAGGTGAACAGTGGTGTAGGAGCCCCGCTCTCTTCAGGGCTGAGCTGGGCTCCAAGTGGGGAGGGGATAATGATACCAGGAAAAATGAGATAGTACCAGCCTCAAGGAGTTTCTAGTCCAGATGAAACGCTTATACCTGGAAGATCACTAACAATACAGGCAGTGACTGGTAAAGACAAGGTAATTCCTCTCTAATTTTAAATTCTGGGCAGAGAACCAGTCTCCATGAGCAACCAACTCATGGATGGACTTAGCTCTTGTTTTTAGCTTTTACAGTTATAATCAAATAAAACTTCCAGGAAAGTTAGGTTGACATTAGTTAGAGATCTACATAATTGTTGTGCTGCGTGGTAATTAGGCAGAAATGGTAAGCAATTCACATAAATGACTGTAATTAGCATTATTTTTACATAGCCAACATAGTTTTAATTTTCCCTGTTACCCTGTATAGTTTATCGGTTGTCACTCTTGGCTCCAGCAGTAACTAACACTTTGCAGTAGGTAGGCTGCCTGGCCCTCTCCAGTCTCTGGCCAGAATGGCTTCTCCTGTGCTTCCCCACCAAGCCCCCTTCATCCTGGGAAGTGGCAAAGTTGTCCCAGGCTTGGGCTCTGGAGTCAGAATGCCTTCACAACCCACTCCATGACTTAAGCCAGGTGACCTTAGCGAATTGTTTAATCTTTCGCTTCCTCAGAATCATGTAGACATCATTCCTGAGAATGTGTCTAGGACATAACTAATAATATATGTTAGTTGGGCTTCCCTGGTGGCGCAGTGGTTGAGAATCTGCCTGCCAATGCAGGGGACACGGGTTCGAGCCCTGGTCTGGGAGGATCCCACATGCCACGGAGCAACTGGGCCCGTGAGCCACAATTACTGAGCCTGCGCGTCTGGAGCCTGTGCTCCGCAATGAGAGAGGCCGCGATGGTGAGAGGCCCGCGCACCACGATGAAGAGTGGTCCCCGCTTGCCGCAACTAGAGAAAGCCCTCGCACAGAAACGAAGACCCAACACAGCCATAAATAAATAAATAAATAAATAAAAGAATGTGAATTTCTTTAAAAAATAATAATAATATATGTTAGTCATTATGTGCTCGTTTATTCATTCACCTATTCGACAAAGAATTTTAGCATCTGCTGTCAACCAGGTGCTGCTCTAGGTGCTGAGAATTGGTAGCGAACCAAAGTCCTGCCCCCATGGTTTACATATGAGAGGAGGGAGACGGACAACTAATAAATACCGCAGTTTATCAGGTGGTCATCCATTGGATGAGGAAAGCAAGACAGAGGAAGGTATCATGGTGAGGCAGGTTGCTATTGCAGCAGAAGAAGTGGATCAGGATAAACTAGGTGAAAGTGCAATAACAGAACAGCTCCCAAATCTCAGGGGCTTCCTTTTGCTCATATGCTGCTTGTCTGCTGTGGGACAGCGGGGGATTCTACTCCACATCTTCATCACTCTGGAACCCAGGCTGACTGTCTTCATCCTCTGCACTGTCCCTGGTCATTATAGGAGGTGGAAGTGGGGAACATGAAGACTTATGTCTGGAAGTGACACTGGCCAAGGCAAGTTGCATGCTGTACTTGACTTCAAGGGTAGCAGGGAATGTGGGGACTTACCTTGTGCCTGGAAGGAGAGAAGCCAGAAATACTGATGTGTTGAGTAACTTCATTTATCCCAGATCTGCCCTCTGTCCTTCTCTGCCCTGCTCCGTGCTCTTGTGCCTAAACTCCATGGACTGTATCACCAGGGCTCCCTGGCCCTCTGACTCCCGCTTGGCTTTGGCCGAAAGGGTACACCGGCGGAGAGCTGAGGGTGGGGAAGGGCGGGCCCACGTTCTTTGTGCTCCCTGCTCTGCCAGAGCTCTGCAGTGACTGTTTTCCTATAGCCACAGCTCCACCAGGCACTCTCACACCCACGGCTCCAGCCCTCAGAAGGGCTCCGGTAGCACCATTTCCTTGCCTTGCTCCTTCAGGAGTAAGGGTGAGCAAGGGTGGTGTCAGCCTCCCAGCGTTGCTAGTCCTTGAGGCCTTAAAACCTATTCTTGGTTTCCCCTGTGAATACCATCACAAAAAGATCTTTTCAAAGATGGGTGTTCCATCTACATCTGGCTAGGACCCCTTGAGACAATAGGTAAAACTATCTATGCCACAGAAGTCCCTCTGAGGAGATGACATTTGACGGGAGGGAGAAAGTCAAGCAGGTATCCGGCAGAAGATGGTCGAGCAGACAGGGAAGACCTAGGGGAGGAGTGGAGGGTGGTGCTTGGCACATTCAGGGGAGAGGAGCCAGGCCTGTGTGGCTGGAGCCGTGAGTGTGGTGAGGTGTGGCTTGGGGGGAAGCGGGAGGAGTCCAGACCAGAGAGGTGGAGGCCCAGATTACATCAGACTCTTCTAGGGGATGGGAAGGATTTTGGATTTTATTCTGAGTGACATAGAAAACCACGGGGGGTTTTGAGCAGGTGAACGACGTGAATGACCTAACTTACAGTTTTAAGGGATCATTCTGATTTTGGGGACAAAGTGGAGGTGATGAGTTACTAGGCTAATGCAGGAGTCTCAGAGGGAGATGTGATGGCCTGGACCAAGTTGAGAGCCGTGGAGGTGGTGAGAAGGGGCCAAATTAGTGTTACATGTTTGAGGTAGAGATGATACAGGATTTGCTGACTGCTTGAATGTTGGTGTGAGAGAAAAAGAGACCTAAAGAATGACTCCAGGTTTTGGCCTGAGAGGGAAAGATTGAGGAGGTATTTTGGGGGGAGGTGAAATTGTGATCAGTTTCCATCATATTAACTTAAAGATACCTGTTAGGAAAGAGAGGAACAAATACCGTATGCTAACACATATATATGGAATCTTAAAAAAAAAAAAAAAGGTACTGATGAACCTAGTTTCAGGGCAGGAATAAAGAGGTAGACATAGAGAGTGGACCTGAGGACATGGGGTGGGAGGGCCAAGTGAGAGTAGCATCGACATGCATACACTACCGAATGTAAAATAGTTGGCTGGTGGGAAGTAGCCGCATAGCACAGGGAGACCAGCTTGGTGCTTTGTGCTGACTTAGAGGGGTGGGATAGGGAGCGTGGGAGGGAGGCTCAAGAGGGAGGGGACATGGGGACATGTGTATGCATATGACTGATTCGCTTTGTTGTGCAACAGAAACTAACACGGTATTGTGAAGCAATTATACTCCAATAAAGATCTATTAAAAAAAAGAAAAAAAGGATACCTGTTAGATCATGAAGGTGAGCTGTTGAGTTAGTGGTGAGAGGGAGAGGTCAGATCTAGAGACAAAAATTTGCTGGTTTCTAGTGGTAGGTGGTACTTAAAGCCAAGGTATGGAGGAGCTTTCCTAGGGAGTGAGAGCAGTAGAGAAGAGGAGAGGTCTCAGGATCAAGAGCAGGGCTTTCTAACATTTAAAAGTTCAGAAGATAAGGAGCCTCCAGCAAAGGAGATTCAGAAGGATTAGCTGAACAGGAGGAAAATTAAGTGAAGCAAGTGTTTCGAGTGGGAGAAGGGGGTATTAAGTACATCAAATGCTGCTGAGAGACTGATTTAGATGAAGACACTCTTTCAGGTCTTAGCTTGACTGGCCCTCCTCTAAGAAGTCTGTTCTAACCCCCAGAGTGGGTTCATGAGCTTGTGATGTGCTCTCATACACCACTGCCTCTCCTCTGCACTGTAATTACCTTCTGCCAGGTCGCTGTCCCTGACTGTACACAGTTCCTTGAGGGCTGGGCTGGTGTCTTACTCATTAATCACACTGAAGTCAATGCCAAGGACTTAGTAGAGTTAAATTAACATTAGTTCACAAAAAAAAAAAAACCCATGAATCAATCAAGATGATGTACACCCTCATTCCCCCAGCCGCCACCCCAAATACCTTCACTGTCCATGGCTCCAAATTTTATTCCCAAGAGCTGAAGTTTCCTATTTTTTTCACCTTGCAGAGGACTGAAGATTTGTGGGCTCCTTTTAAGCATTTCCATTATAGTGGCTGGGGCCCCACCAATGTTCCTCCTCCTTACGACGCTGGGAACCTCTGGGACTCTTTTCACTGGTTGAGCAACCTAGGTACCCTGGGATGGAGCTGCAGAAACATGGAGATATGGATTTACAAAGTGTCTTCCTTGGTGATAACTTACTGAATTCTAAGAGAGAGACAGAAGTGGGGAGGAGGAGGTGAGAGGAAGAGGGAGGAAGGGAGGGAGGTGGGGAGGAAAGGAGGGAGGGAGAAGGAGAGAGACCCAGGACAGGGGTAGTGGCACAGTAAGTATGAAAGAGGTGGCCTTGGGGAAATGAGCTTTTTCTCCTCTGGCATCTCAGAAATGCTTTAGCGTAACCCCCTCTTTTTACAGAAGGGAAGCTGAGGCTGAGAAGTGAATGACTTACTCAAGATTTTGGCATTGGTGGTGTGGCAGAGCTGGCCTAGACTGTATTCCTTGTGTCTGTCAGTTCAGTGCACTTTTTATAACAGGGTGGTAACTTTAGAGACAGGAATAGTTGTCTCCTTTTCCAGGCAAATATCTTCTACTTATTCAATGGCACATGGAGCTGCTTTAAAAGACAAGCTTCTTGCTCCACACATGAGAGGAGAAAGGCTGAAATTGCAAAGGATGGGGAGAGAACAGTGACGGGGGTGCCTCTCTGCTGAGGGATAAAGGATGGCAGTTCCTTAGGGGAGGCAGGGAAGGGGGAGCTATCCCAGTGCCTGCTGGGAAGAGAGCGCGGAAGGGATAGAAAGGAAAGGCTAGAGGTGTGGAATTCAAACTGAAATTGAATCCCCTACGTGAGAGGGAGGGGAACAAACTAGCTATCTAACTTCTGAGTGTGAATAGAACCATCTCACGATGGAGCAGCTAGGCTGAGCACATCGAGAAGGCGGAAGAAAGGGAGAGAGGCCCCGTTCTCAGCCAGCTAATGAGAGTGGGGTATGAGTCTTCAATCTTCTCCCATTAGGGGAACAAGTGGTCTGCTGAGGAGGGTTCTGGTTCGAGGAGTCAGGTGTGACCGAGTTGGGACGTTCTCCTTCTGGTGACGGCCTCAGTGCTCTCTTGGGTAGCATCTACCCTGTCCTGTGTACCACTGCGGGTGGGAGAGTGGGGTTGTGTTCCGGGCCTTATTGAGATCTGCAAAGCTGGGCGATCCTGGGGTTCAGCAGTGGGCTTGGTCCTCAGTCCCGTGAGCTGAGCGTTCCTGGGTTGCTGGAGTCTGGAGGCTTTGCCAGACTCTGTCTCACCTAGATCTTTCTAACAGTGCTAATTTCCAAACCCAATCATTTCCACAAAGAGCCTGGCAGCCTCACCTCCTTTCTCAGTGAAGGTTTAATAGCAGAATGCTGAAACAGGTCTCATTGCTAAGCCTTCATTATTTCCACAACATATACTACAGGACTCCTACTAATATACCGTGAAGTATTGTCCTAATTAAAACTAAACGACTCATGTCAAATTAAATAAGCGGAGTACATTGCGTTAGCCAGGGCTCTGGCTTGCAATTGCATGTTTGTTTACTTGTTAATTGGCCAAGTTCAATAATCTACAGCAGCCTTTTCTTCTCATCAGTACAAATTACTGATGCTTCAGACTTGGTCTGTTGGAGAGCCCTGGCCGGGGAGATGAGATACCTGACAATCTGTCCCACTATGTCATCTTGTAAAGCTGTTGAACTGAGGTTCTCCTGGAGCAAAGGGAGCACGATATTCACCAGCCTCCCACTTCCTGAGGTTGCTGCAAAGCTACTGTAAAGTGGAGACATCTGAAGAGCTCCTACGTGTGCTGCCCTTTGGAAGATCTTTGATCCAGCAGAGCTTCGAAGGTTAGTGTACCCAGAAACAGCCTCATGGGTCAGATATTTTTCCAATTCACAGCTGAGAAAACTGTGGCTCAGAGAGATTGGGTATCTTGCCCAAGTTCACACAGCTAGTACTTCCCTGTGGTTTTGGTGTCCCTCCTCAAAGCACACACCCACCATGGCATCCATCACAAGGTATGTCTACCGCCATTTTCCTACCTGCCTCTGGTACCAGCTCTGAGCTCTTGAGCACCTAGTGGCTTCATGGTGGGCAGATGTAGTTCATGTCATTAAATGATGGCTCTACGTGTAGATGGTCACCATGGGAGCCCATTGCTGTGAGAGCATATCCCTTGCCTGTTACTTGATGACTAAATTTCTACAATTTGGCATTTATTCTTTTGGTTTAAGGCTCATATTTTGTGTAAAAATGGTGAATACTGGTGGGCAGTGCATTTGCCAGGTGTTATCATTTTCACCTACTTGCGAATGAATATACCAGGTTAGCACTTTCTCCAGAGATGCAGCCTTCTCTCACAGGGGAGGGAACTATGACTCAGAGAAGTCCCGCAGCTCCTAGGTGGCAACTCTTAGGTGGCAGCTCCTAGGTGGCAGAGCAGGGCTAGAACACACATCCTTTACGTTCCAGCCAGGTCTTTTCCCCTTTGTGTGATGCACAGAGGGATGGCTTTGACTGGGCAGGTGAAGGAGGGCACCTGTCTTACTGGGAGCCTGGGGTCAGGAGGATTGTAGGAAGCTCCTCGGGCAAGAACTCCCAGCCAATAGAGGAGGGGTCCCAGGGGAAGGGGCCTCGGGCTATTCTCGCTGCACAGCACACAGGGCATGCCCTGGGGTTCCCTCCCTCACACCAAAGTGGGTTATTGTCAGAGTGAATACCCTAACCTCCTCCTGCCACTGGTGTTCAGAAAATAACCCAGGCTGTCACTAAACAGTTAGCATAATTTAGAACCAGCACGAAAAAGAGTGAAAGAAAAGGGGAGCAAGGGAGAGAGTTTACCCAGGCGGAAGACAGCACAGCTTCCAGATGGCTCTCCCTGAAGCTGTGCTGGCATCCAGGTCTGCCTGGAGCCCCAGGTTGCAGCCAGTGTTTTGGTAGCTGAGGAGACCCACGTGTGTGAGCTGGCCCTGACCTGACCACACAATGGTCAATGTGCCCTGCTCTGCACAGACCATTCGGGGAGATGTTAGCTACAATCCAGTGCACTTTGCACAAATGCAAAAAGATGTGTATGGGATCCTAGAACGTTCGTTGCTATAGCAACATCTGCCTTTATTATCACCTAAATCCATTCTCAGTATAAATATAGTAACTATTTAACTTCCCCACCCCCCGTCCACTTGGTAGAATTTTTTTAAATTGTGACAACCAAAAAAAAAAAAAAAAGAGAAGAAAAGAAAACTCCAATAAACTGCAGTATCAGGGGTGTATGTGTAGAAGTGAATTTTGGAGGTGGTGAAAGTATGAGGACATTTGTGGTTGGGGCAAATTTTCACAGGTTGCAAGTTAGTGGAGAGACTAATCCTTATAACCAATTCAGGAAGGTGAATACCTAGAAGTAATGGGACAAATTTCCATTTGGAAAGTTGAAGAGGAATGAAGCGGTAGAGGTGCAGAAGAGGGGAATATTGTAGTGAAAAGGATGCTGATTTGTAGTCAGACAGACATGGACTCAAATCTTGACATCACTGCTTATCACCTAAGTAACACTGAGCTACTTGATCCCCTGAGCCTCAGTTTCCTCATCTGTAAAATGGGAAAACCATATCCTGCAGCATGTTTCAGCAACTTGATCTCCTTGGGCCAGAACTTGACATCGGTTCACCAGCAGACATTTATTTCCTATGCACCAGCTCAGTCCTCTGCAGGGGAAGGTGAAAAGGGGCAGGCCCAGCAGGGGTTGGGGAGAGTGATCATTGTGCCAGTTTTGGAGACCATCTGTGAAGTGAATGACAGTCCAAGGTGGAAGGGGAAATGGCATGGCAAGTACCGTGAGTACCCTTAGGATAAAACATTCTCCTTCCATCATATAATAAAGGTGACCTTAAAAATAAAGGGTAGAGGAGTTTGGGGAGGAAGGAAAGTCTAACACCTGAGCTACACGTGGATATGCCATTATTTATTTATTGAACCATTTCTCCTTTGTGAGACATTTGGTTTGTTTCAAGGTCCTTCGATTATATGACACTGCATGGACATTATTGCATATAAATCCCGGTCTGCATCTAGGATTATTTCCTTAGGATAAATTCCCAGGAGTAGAATTACTGGATCAGCAAAGGGAGGATTTTTAGGGCTCTTGACATATATTACTAACCACCTCCTAGAAAATTTGTACCAGATTATACTCTCATTAGCAGTGTACAAGATTGCTCACGTTCCCACGTGTCTGACAACATGGGGCACTTTAACTTAAAAAGAATTCTTGGTTCTCTTCTTACTTTTTCTTTGCTCTTTTTCTAGGTTATTCTTAGAAATAATTTTTTCCAGCTTTATTGAGATATTATTGACATATAACATCTGTAAGTTAAAGGTATACAATATGTTGATTTGATACACTTATATATTGTGAAATGATTACCACAGTAGTGTTAGTTAACACCTCTAACATCTCACATAATTATCAGTTCTTTTTTTGTGGTGAGAACATTTAAGATCTGTTCTTTAATCACAATGCTGTGCATTAAGACCCCCAGAATTTACTTCTTATAACTGGAAGCCCATGTTCTTTGACCAACATCTCCCCATTTCCCCCACACTCTAGACCCTGGCCACAACCATTCTACTCTCTGTTTCTATAAGTTCAGCTTTTTAGGTTCCACATGTAAATTGGTATCATACAGTATTTGTCTTTGTCTTTCTGCCTATTTCACTTAGAATAATGCCATCAAGATTCATCCATGTTGCTGCAGATGGCAGAATTTCCTTTGTTCTCATGTCTAAATAATATCCCATTGTGTGTATGAGTGTGTGTGCGTATGTGTGTGTGTATCTAAACTTTATCTATTCATCTGTAGGTGAACACATAGGTTGTTTCCATATTTGGGCTGTTATGAATAGTGCTGCAATGAACATGGGAGTACAGATATACCTTCGAGATCCTGAATTCATTTCTTTTGGATATATACCCAGAAATGGGATTACTGGATCATATGGTAGTTCTTTTTTTAATATTTTGAGGAACCTCCAGACTGTTTTCCATAGTGGCTGCACCAATTTACATTCTTACCCACAGTGTACAAGGTTTCCCTTTTCTCCACATCCTTGTCAGCACTTATCTCTTGTCTTTTTGATGATAGCCATTCTAACAGGTGTGAGGTGATAGCTCATTGTGGTTTTGATTGGCATTTTCCTGATGATTAGTGATGTTGAGCATCTTTTCATGTACGTGTTGGCCTTTTTGTGTCTTCTTTGGAAAAAGTCTCTATCCAGGTCCTCTGCCCATTTTTAAAATAGGATTGTTTGGTCTTTTGCTATTGAGTATGATTTTCTTATATATTTTGGATATTAACCTTTATCAGGTTAATTTGCAAATATTTTTCTCCCATTCTGTAGGTTGCCTTTTAATTTTATTGATTGTTTCTTCTGCAGTGCAGAAGCTTTTTAGTTTGATGTAGTCCCACATATTTATTTTGGATTTTGTTGCTTGTGCTTTTGGTGTTATATCCAAAAATTGTTGCCAAGACCAATATTAAAGAGGTTTCGCCCTGTGTATTCTTTTAGGAGTTTCACATTTTCAGGTCTTATGTTTAAGTCTTTAATTCATTTGAGTTAATTTTTGTGAATAGTGTAACATAGGGGTCCAATTTCATTCTTCTACAAGTGATTATTCAATTTTCCCAGCACCATTTATTGAAGAGACTATCCTTTCCCCAACGAGTATTTTTAGCTCCCTTGTCAAATATTGGTTGACCATATACGTGAGGGTTTATTTCTGGGCTCTCAGTTCTGTTCCATTTGTCTATGTGTCTTTTTTTATGCCAATATCATACTATTTTGATTACTAAACATTTGTAATATAGTTTGAAATCAGGAAGCATGATGCCTCCTACTTTGTTCTTTCTCAGACTTGTGTTGGCTATTCAAGGTCTTCTGTGGTGCCAGACAAATTTTATGATCGTTTTTTCTATTTCTGTGAAAAATTCCATTGGAATTTTGATAGAGATTGCACTGAATCTATAGATGGCTTTGGGTAGACTGGACATTTTAACTCTACTAATTCTTCCAACCCACGAACACGGGATATCTTTCTATTTAATTGTGTCTTCTTCAATTTCTTTCACAGAAGTCTTATAGGTTTTAGTGTACAGATCTTTCACCTCCTTGGTTAAATTTATTTCTAAGTATTTTGTTGTTTTTGAGGCTATTGCAAATGGGATTGTCTTCTATATTTCTTTTTCAGATATTTTGTTGTTAGTGTATAGAAACACAACTGATTCTTAGAAAGTAACTTTTAATGGGCTAAATTAAAGAGTCGGTTTTCTCTTCAAAAAGTAAGATGGGAAATGTCACTTTGCTTTAGAAACATGACAATCAATTTTTTTCTTTTACCCATTCTCCTCAGTCAGAAGTAGAAAACTTTTAGGTTGCTAATAAAGAACAAGAAACCCCTTCTTTTTAATGGATATTGCAAATAGCAGATGGTCATATGAGATTTTCCTGAGCCTCTCCTTAGCAACGGCCCCCAATATGTCTCTGCAAGAGTCTCAAAATCTTACTTTGGAGAACTTGTCTTCAAGCTTGAACACGCCTCCTAAAATGAATTTTAAACAAGGGTTCTTGATAGAGATTTAAGTAAAGTCATGAGTTAGTTCTTTCTGTTTGTCCTTCCAGTTGTTTGGATAAATTAATTATTGAATGCCAGCTAAGTGTCTTGCATTGTACAAGATGCTGTGAAGTATGGGCAAGCTTCCTTATTCATGGATTCCATATTTATGACTTTGCTTACTTGCTAAAATTTATTGTAATCGTAATCAATGGCTCTTTTATGGTTATTTGTGGACATATGTAGTACAGGGAATATTTGAGTTGCTCAAAATTCACATTCTCAGCTGAGGCAGAACAAGGTGTTGCTCTATTTTATCTCTCATACTCTAAATAAGCGTCCTTTGTGCAATGCATTTAATGCCATGTTTTTGCATTTTTCTTGGTGATTTCCCTATTTAAAATAGCCCCCAAGGGTAGTGCTGAAGTGCTGTCTAGTGTTCCAAAGCACAAGAAAGCTTTGATGTGCATTAGGGAAAATATATGTGTGTTAGGTAAGCTTTATTCAGTCATGAGATATAGTGTTATTGGCTGAGTTCAGTGAATCAACAACATACATTAAATAAGGTGTCTTTAAACAGAAACACACATAAAACAAGCTTACGTATGGATTGGTTGATGAAAATGTTGTGACCAGGGTCTCACAGAAATCTAACCCTGTATTTTCCCTAGGAACAGTGCTTCGGTATTCGCTAATTCAGTGTTTACAGCAACTATGCGGAACATAGCCAGCAGGCATAACCAGAATTGACTGTATGTCAAAGGGTGACAGTTTGCCTTGGGAGATGAGAGGAACACACACAAAACAGATAATGAACAACGTAAACAGTACAAGTGGTATAAATACCAAAGAATCAAAAAAATCAGGGCAAGCTAGAGGAAGGCTTTGTGAAAGTGGTGGTCGTAAGTCTGGGCTCTGCAGAATAAAGAGGGTATATGTAGACCCAGGAAGCTAAAAGTAGGAGTGAGGAGTAGTCTTGTTTGGGGAGGAGAGGCTGAAAGCCAACTTGTTTGAATTTCAGGGTAATATTGAATCTGAGGCGTATGAGAAATAAGAGTAGAAAAGTAGTGCGGAGGGTCCTGAATATTCGTCTGAGAGAATCTGAGTTTGTTCTTTAGACGAGTTGTTTGAAAAAGAAATGAAATAACTTTACTGAAGTATAATTTGCATAAAGTAAAATGCACCCATTTAAACTGTGTAGTCTGATGAACTTTGACAAATGTAAACACCACCACAATCAAGGTATAAAACATTACTACAACCCTGAAATGTTCCCTCATATTCCTTTGCAATCAACACTCCTGTCATTCATAATACGAGGCAAAAGATCTGGCATAAATTTCCTCTTACAGAATTTTATATAAATGAAATAGTAAGTGTTCTTATGAGACTGGCTTCTTTTGCTCAGTATAATGTTTTTGAGGTTTATCCACTTTGTATATAGCATATAGTTTCTTAAAAAATGCTGAACAATATTCCATTTTATGGATATACCAAAATGTGCTTATCCATTTGCCTCTTGTTACAACATTTAGCTTGTTTCCAGTTTTGAGCTATTATAAATAAAATTGCTATGTCCATTTATGTACAACTCTTTTTGTGGAAATATGTTCTCATTTTTCTTGGATAAATATCTAAGAGTAATACTGCTGGGTCATAAGATAAGTGTATGTTTAACTTTTTAAGAAACTGCCAGACTATTTCCAAAGTGGTTGAAACATTCTATATAACCCTAGCCATGTATGAGAATTTCTGTTGCTACATATCCTAACAACTAATATAGTTGGTCTAATATAGTCAGTCTTTAAAATTTTTGCCATTCTAATGGATGTGTAGCGGTATCTCATTGTA
This sequence comes from Balaenoptera musculus, assembly GCF_009873245.2. Classification (NCBI taxonomy): domain Eukaryota; kingdom Metazoa; phylum Chordata; class Mammalia; order Artiodactyla; family Balaenopteridae; genus Balaenoptera; species Balaenoptera musculus. The sequence continues at coordinate 136,304,949 of NC_045785.1, forward strand.
GTTTTAAATTAAATTTTCTTTAAGATAAATGCTGTTAAATATATTTTCATGTATTTGAGATTTTATATCTTATTTTGTGAAGTATCTGTTCAAATATATTGCCATTTAAAATATTGGTTATTTGTCAGAAGACATTATTGGCCGGAAGACGTTCCTGAAATATTCTGTATATTGGCCCTTTGTCACACATATGTATTATGAATTTTTTTCTTGTGTGGCTTTTCATTTTTATGATGGTGTCTTTCGAAGAGCAGAAGTTTTGATTTTTGATGAAGGTCAGTTTATTTTATTTATTTTTTTAATGGTTCATGCTTTTTTGTTTCCTCTCTAAGAAATCTTTGCCTATCCCAAGGTCACAAAAATTCTCTCCTCTATCTTTTCCTCTAGAAGTTTCATAGTTTTAGCTCTTACATTTAAGTGTATGATCCATATCAAGTTAGTTTTTGGTATATATGACGTGAGGGAAGGGTTGAGGTTCATTCTTTTCTGTATGGATATCCAGCTGTTTCAGTAGCACTTGTTGAAACAACTCTCTTTTCCCCACTGTATTCCCTTGACACCTCTGTCAATAGTGATAACTGACCCATGTAAGTATGGATCTATTTCTGGACCCTCAATTCCCTTCTGTTGGTTTATATGATTATCCTTATTCCCAAACCACAGTCTTGATTACTGTAGCTTTACAGTGAGTCTTGAAATCCCTTACTTTAAGTTTTCCAACCTAATTCTTTTTCCAAATTGTTTTGGATATTTTAAGTTCTCTGAAGTTACATATCAATTTTAAAGTCAACTTGTCAAGTTCTGCAAGAGAGCCTGCTGGCATTTTCATCAGAATCCCAATCTGGATCTACATATCAATTTAAGGAGAATTAACATCTTAAAAATAGTCAGTATTTTTAAGATGTTAATTCCAATCTATGAATATCGGATATCTTTCCAATTATTTAGGTCTACTTTAATTTACTCAAAACTGTTTTGTATTCCGCACACTCTCTGGCTCTTTGCTCGGTTGCAGTGTTTCGTGTTTTCGCCTTCTCTGCCGTTTCTCATCCTTTCTCGCTCTCTGCTCTGCGGTGTGACGAGGCTGAATCCTCTCCGCAACCAGCCCTCGCCTTTCTTCTTCTGCCCGCACTGTTGTTCTGTTTCTCTCCTTCGGCCGCCGCCGCCACTGCTGCACAGCTGGTGTCGGTGCCGCGCTTTTCCCCCAACGTCGTCCCCGCAGCCTATGGCCCAGGCCGCCTTGGGTATTTCTGCTCAAGGTAACCACATCCCTCTTTCAAAATTCCGCCTAAAAAGAGAAGACGCTTTACCCGACTCTTTGGGCCGTTATCTCAGGGCGAACTTTCTGACCAAGTATACAACTACCCAGAGGGCCTAGGAGAAGTGCTGTATAGAGAGCAGTTCGACTTCAACGCTGAGCCACCTTGGGAACCTAGATGATGATAGGGGGGTTCCATCTCCTAACTTGTCCATTTTGTTGCACATTCTAAGGACCCAGATGTAAGGCTTGGTGGCCCATCTCTTGTTTTTCCTGGTTTATGACTTTCGGCTTTGTGGAATACGGCTGAGTTGAAAGGATTTATTGACGATGCAAGCTACTCCGTTGGCCTGTTGGATGAAGGAACAAACCTTGGAAATGTTGTTGATAACTATGTTTATGAACATACCCTGACAGGGAAAAATGCATTTTTTGTGGGAGATCTTGGAAAGATTGTGAAGAAACACAGTCAGTGGCAGAACATAGTGGCTCAGATAAAGCCATTCTACATGGTAAAGTGCAACTCCACTCCAGCTGTACTTGAGATTTTGGCAGCTCTTGGAACTGGATTTGCTTGTTCCAGTAAAACTGAAATGGCTTTAGTGCAAGAATTGGGTGTATCTCCAGAAAACATCATTTACATAAGTCCTTGCAAGCAAGTGTCTCAGATAAAGTATGCAGCAAAAGTTGGAGTGAATATCATGACATGTGACAATGAAGTCGAATTGAAGAAAATTGCACGTAATCAACCAAGTGCCAAGGTCTTACTACATATCACAACAGAAGATAATATTGGAGGTGAAGAGGGTAACATAAAGTTTGGCACTACCCTGAAGAACTGTAGGCATCTTTTGGAATGTGCTAAGGAACTTGATGTCCAAATTATTGGGGTTAAATTTCATGTTTCAAGTGCTTGCAAAGAATCTCAAGTATATGTACATGCTCTATCTGATGCTCGATGTGTATTTGACATGGCTGGAGAATTTGGCTTCACAATGAATATGTTAGACATTGGTGGAGGCTTCACAGGAACCGAATTTCGATGGCAAGAGGTTAATCATGTTATCAGCCCTTTGTTGGATCTCTACTTTCCTGAAGGATCTGACGTTAAGATAATTTATGAACCCGGAAGCTACTATGTGTCTTCTGCATTTACACTTGCAGTTAATATCATTGCAAAGAAAGTTGTTGAAAATAAGTTTTCCTCTGGAGTAGGAAAAACTGGAAGTGATGAACCAACCTTCATGTATTATATGAATGATGGTGTTTATGGTTGTTTTGCAAGTAAACTGTCTGAGGACTTAAATACCATTCCAGAGGTTCACAAGAAATACAAGGAAGATGAGCCTCTGTTTACAAGCAGACTTTGGGGTCCATCCTGTGATGAGCTTGATCAAATTGTGGAAAACTGTCTTCTTCCTGAGCTGAATGTGGGAGATTGGCTTATCTTTGATAACATGGGAGCAGATTCTTTCCACGAACCATCTGCTTTTAATGATTTTCAGAGGCCAGCTATTTATTATATGATGTCATACAGTGATTTGTATGAGATGCAAGATTCTGGAATTACTTCAGACACAATGATGAAGAACTTCTTCTTTGTGCCTTCTTGCATTCAATTGAGCCAAGAAGACAACTTTTTCACTGAAGCTTAAGCAGGCATTAATGCTTTTTTAGATCTGAAGTTGAAGGTTAAGCTTGTCTGGTCTACATTCCAGTGTGGAAAAAATTTGAACAATCTTATTCAGTTAATTCTCTTGGAAACAAAAACTACTAATAATAGCTATTTGGGACCAGACAAAATTAGCTCTCATCTATAATTCACTGGGGGTAATTGAGATGAAGATAATGTATCCACATTTAAACTTACCAGTTTGCCCTACCCCTTAAGCGTTTAAAATAAAATATGCAACAAAATGGATGACTTAGTGGAGATGGAAGCTCATTAATTGGATTCCTCATTAAAACATTTACATACAAGTACACAGTTTTTATACTAAGGATTTGCGTTAAAAAGTCTTGTAAAGTTAATGTCTTTCACCCAGATATATCAAATATCAGTGGAAGACCAGTGTGACTTCATTAGATATGTTTAGTGTATTTAGAATGTGTAAATTTGTGCTTTGAACTGTAGTTTAATAAATGTAAAATTGCATCATAGTATTTGTTGTATTTGACCTAATGTAACCCTTGTATGATTGCAATAAAATTTTGTGTAGATTTTACTGTTTTTTCAGGCTAAAACTTTGGGAAAGGGGCTAGCTAGCAAAGGTAGTTTCGAAAGAGATGTGTATATGGACTGTTTAGAAGGTTATTTTCCTTTATAGCCCATTTAAGTTTAGTTTGGCTCAGTACATTTTTCAGTTATTTAATTAGTAATTTAAGTAAAATGTTTCGTAAATCATTGTGAAGTTGAGATTCATTATGGAGAGTTGATGTGCAGTAAGCATGATGTTTAACAATTTTAACACCAAAAATGTTAATCCTGCATAAACCAATTGTAATAATTAATAGCTGTTTCTGTACAGATAGAATGCATAGAGTACCTTAGTAAATCTTTGAATCACATATCTTTTGGCTGAAATGGAAGATTCTCTTAAGTACCTTGAATAAACTTCGGGGGAGGGAAATAAAATTGCAGAAAACTCTGCAGCTCACTAAATCTTAAAGAAGGGCTACATCTATGTCCAGAAACCTGATGCTCCTTTGCACGGAATATTATTTAAATTGAAAATTGTGAGATGGGGTGTGGTGAAGCACACCTATTTTCAATTTCTCAGTTGCAGTGATTTCAAACTTAGGGTTTGTTTTGTTTTAGCTATTCACTTAGCTTCTTGTTATTTCCTATTTGTTCAGCTTAGTGTAGTTTTAATTCTTTTCATACTAAAATTTTATGGTGATTGGGGGAAGTGAGTCAGAGTCACTAACCTGACAGTTGTTGCCAGGAATTTGTGTTGTTCACTGCTAGTATATTAGTTATCCTAGATCTCAGAATCACAATAGTAATAAACAACAGGGGTCATTTTTTCCTAACTTACTCTATGTTCAGTTGTGGAATTTCTGTCTACCAAGAGGAAATGTGACTTCACTTTGGTGCCAATGGACAGAAAATTCTACCTGTGCTAATAGGAGAAGTTCAGAATGCACTTAATAGCTGGTTCTTACACCTTGATTTCAAGGTGGAAGGAAATTGGCCATGAATCTCTATTAAATTTTAATCTCTTAAACCAGTAGGTGCTTAATATTTTTGATTTGATTAATTCCCATTTGAATTTTGTGGGTTCTATTAATTTAAAAAGAAAAAGGACCCCAATCTGTTGTTCTAATTACCCTTGGACTTTTCCAAGGTGTAATGTGGGGTTTTATGCAAAATTCCAAGCTACCATGCAACTTTTTTTAACTGTAATAAGGAGGAGGAATTGTTCCTAACCTTCTTTACTTGTTGTGCTTTTTGGTCCAGAAATGCCAAATCTTTTAAGAGATGGTACAACTTTGAGTCATTGGCCTGACTATACACCTTTGAGCTTCATGGCATGTCGATTTTGCCTTATTTATAGGAGAGCTATTCTGTGTATAACTACTCAGAGTTGCAAGTAAGATATGTAAATTACACAGTAACTTTAAGAAATATCTGCATTGCATTTGAAGACTGTTTGCCATAAATCTGAAGTTTGAACTTATGTATTTCAATTTGGTGTGCTTAAAATACTGAATTAATGTATCAATCTTTTTTTTAAAAAAAACAATATTGTAATCTCAGTTCAGAATTTAACTGAAACTATAAAACCCAAATGATTTCTATTTAGTAAATTGAACTGTAAAGGTAACTTGTGTGTGATTCTGAATACACAGATAAAATGTTTTTATTCCTCCTTAAAAAAAAAAGTTTTGTATTTTTCAGTGTACAGGTTTTGCACATATTTTGTTTAAATTCTCCCTGAATATTTCATGCTAATTGATGCTACTGCTAGTGATCTTTTAAAACAATCATTTTTTCATTCATTTTTCTCAATTTTATCCATTTTCTATGCCATTGGCTTCTGCTTTTATTTTTATTATTTCCCTTTTTTCCTTCTTAGTTTAGTTTTAATTTGCTCTTTTTCTAGCTCCTTAAGGTGAAAGTTTAGATAATTTATTTTATACCTTTCTTCTTCTCTAATATGTGTTTAAAACTATGCATTTCCCAATTAGCACTGTTTTAGTTGCATGCCGTATATTTATATATGTGTTTGCATTGTCATTCATTTCAAGATATTTAAAAAATTGTTATGATTTTTATTTGATCCATGGATTATTTTCAAGCATTTTGTTTGATTTTAATACATTTTGAGATTTACTAATTAATTTTTTTTATTGTTGATTTATTCATTTTTTTGTGGTCAGAGAACATTAAGTTCTCTGAGTACATGCTACTGAGTGGAGTGGAATGTTCTGTAAATGTCAGTTATTTCAAGTTTGTTTAAGTGTTGGTGAAGTCCTCTGTTATTTTTATTGAATTTTTTTTAGTCTACTTACTTTGTCAATTAAGACAAATTAAGAAGTTTGTCAAATTTCTTAATTTCTCAGATTAAGACAATTGAGAAACATATGTTGAAATTTCTACCTATAATTATGTGTTCATTTTTTCCTTTCAGTTCGTGTTCTGCTTCCTGTATTGTAAAACTCTGCTTTTAGGAATTGGGGCTATTATGTTTTCTTGAGAAAGTGACACTTTTATCATTATGAAATGTGGCTCTTTATCCTTCGCTATATTCCTTGTGATATTGACATAGGCATGCCAGTTTTCTTTTTGTTAGTATTTGCATCATATATCTTTTTAACATCATTTTAGTTTTAACTTATCTTTGATTGTATATTTAATGTTGCTTTCTTCTAGATGGTGTATGCTCTTTGATTATGCTTTTTTTTTTCCTAGAAACTCTTATTTTTTAATTTTTTAAAATTATTTATTTTATTTTATTTTTGGCTGCATTGGGTCTTCGTTGCTTTGGGCAGGATTTCTTTAGTTGCAGCAAGGAGGGGCTACTCTTCGTTGTGGTATGTGGGCTTCTCATTGCAGCGGCTTCCCTTGTTGCAGAGCACGGGCTCTAGGCGCATGGGCTTCAGTAGTTGTGGCATGCGGACTCAGTAGTTGTGGCGCACAGACTTAGTTGCTCCGTGGCATGTGGAATCTTCCTGGACCAGGGCTCGAACCTGTGTGCCCTGCAGGTGTATTCTCAACCACAGCATCACCAGGGAAGTCCTGGGTTATGCTTTTTTATTCAGTCTGACAATCTCTGCCTTTTAATTGGACAATTTAGATCACTTGCATTTAATGTAATTATTTATATAGTTGGGTTTAAATCTACGTTTTGTTCTTTGTTTTCTCTTTATATTTTCTTTACTCTGTTCTTTTTTCATATTTTCCTCTTTCTCTACCTTTTTCTAATTGAATATTTTGTGGTATTCTCTTTTCTCCCCACTATTGGCTTACTAGCTATACCTCTTGTGTGGATGTATATGTGTGTGTGGGTGTTTGCTCTAGGGTTTACAATATGCATCTTTAACTTAACATAGTCTGCCTTTAAATAATATTATACTTCTTCATATATAAAACAAGAACTTTAGAATAATATACTTCTGTGTTTCCCTTCCTGTCCTCCATGTTACTGTTGTCATATATTTACTTCAACATATATTATAAACTCCACAATATATTCTTGTTAGTTTTTAAAATAGTTATCTTAAAAATATGTGGAAAATGATTTTTACATTTTATCCTCATACTTATTATTTTCAACTTTCTTCATTCCTTTGGGTTGCTTCAAGTTTCTATCTGGTATTATTTTCCTTCTTCCTGAATAATTGGATTTACATTTCTTGGACTAAAGATCTCTGGCAACAAATTTTCTCAGCCTTTGTCTGAAAAATACTTACTTTCACTTCATTTTAAAATTTCATTTTGATATTTTCACTGGATTTAAAATTCTAGGCTGGCACTTTTAAAATGTCATTTTAGAGCAGAAGCAAGAAAAACTACAATCCTGCAGCCTGTGGAACAAAAACCACATTTACAGAAAGATAGACAAGATGAAAAGGCAGAGGGCTATATACCAGATGAAGGAACAAGAAAAGAACCCCAGAAAAACAACTAAATGAAGTGGAGATAGGCAACCTTCCAGAAAAAGAATTCAGAATAATGATAGTGAAGATGATCCAGGACCTCGGAATAAGAATGGAGGAAAAGATTGAGAAGATGCAAGAAATGATTAACAAAGACCTAGAAGAATTAAAGAACAAATAAACAGAGATGAACAATACAATAACTGAAATGAAAACTACACTAGAAGGAATCAATAGCAGAATAACTGAGGCAGAAGAACGGATAAGTGACCTGGAAGACAGAATGGTGGAATTCACTGCTGTGGAACAGAACAGAATGGTGGAATTCACTGCTGTGGAACAGACTAAAGAAAAAAGAATGAAAAGAAATGAAGACAGCCTAAGAGACCTCTGGGACAACATTAAACGCAACAACATTCGCATTATAGGGGTCCCAGAAGGAGAATAGAGAGAAAAAGGACCCGAGAAAATATTTGAAGAGATTATAGTCGAAAACTTCTCTAACATGGGAAAGGAAATGGCCACCCAAGTCCAGGAAGCGCAGAGTCCCATACAGGATAAACCCAAGAAGAAACACGCCGAGACACATAGTAATCAAATTGGCAAAAATTAAGACAAAGAAAAATTATTGAAAGCAGCAAGGGAAAAACGACAAATAACATACAAGGGAACTCCCATCAGGTTAACAGCTGATTTCTCAGCAGAAACTCTACAAGCCAGAAGGGAGTGGCATGATATACTTAAAGTGATGAAAGGGAAGAACCTACAACCAAGATTACTCTACCCCGCAAAGATCTCATTTAGATTTGATGGAGAAATCAAAAGCTTTACAGACAAGGAAAAGCTAAGAGAATTCAGCACCACCAAACCAGTTCTACAACAAATGCTAAAGGAACTTCTCTAAGTGGGAAACACAAGAGAAGAAAAGGACCTACAAAAACAAACCCAAAACAATTAAGAAAATGGTCATAGAAACATACATATCGATAATTACCTTAAATGTGAATGTATTAAATGCTCCAACCAAAAGACACAGGCCTGCTGAATGGATACAAAAACAAAACTCATCTATATGCTGTCTACAAGAGACCCACTTCAGACCTAGGGACATACACAGACTGAAAGTGAGGGGATGGAAAAAGATATCCCATGCAAATGGAAATCAAAAGAAAGCTGGAGTAGCTATACTCATATCAGATAAAATAGGCTTTAAAATAAAGAATGTTACAAGAGACAAGGAAGGAGACTACATAAGGATCAAGGGATCAATCCAAGAAGAAGATATAACAATTATAAATATATATGCAGCCAACATAGGAGCACCTCAATACACAAGGCAACTGCTAACAGCTATAAAAGAGGAAATCGACAGTAACACAATAATAGTGGGGGACTTTAACACCTCACTTACACCAATGGACAGATCATCCAAAATGAAAATAAATAAGGAAACAGAAGCTTTAAATGACACAATAGACCAGATAGATTTAATTGATATTTATAGGACATTCCATCCAAAAACAGCAGATTACACTTTCTTCTCAAGTGCGCACAGAACATTCTCCAGGATAGATCACATCTTGGGTCACAAATCAAGCCTCAGTAAATTTAAGAAAATTGAAATCATATCAAGCATCTTTTCTGACCACAACGCTATGAGATTAGAAAGGAACTACAGGGGAAAAAACATGAAAAGCACAAACACATGGAGGCTAAACAATACGTTACTAAATAACCAAGGGATCACTGAAGAAATCAAAGAGGAAATCAAAAAATACCTAGAGACAAATGACAATGAAAACACGACAATCCAAAACCTATGGGATGCAGCAAAAGCAGTTCTAAGAGGGAAGTTTATAGCTATACAAGCCTACCTAAACAAACAAGAAAAATCTCAAATAAACAATCTAACCTTACACCTAAAGGAACTAGAGAAAGAAGAACAAACAACACCCAACGTTAGCAGAAGGAAAGAAATCATAAAGATCAGAGCAGAAATAAATGAAATAGAAACAAAGAAAACAATAGCAAAGATCAATAAAACTAAAAGCTGGTTCTTTGAGAAGATAAAAAAAATTGATAAGCCATTAGCCAGTCTCATCAAGAAAAAGAGGGAGAGGACTCAAATCAATAAAATTAGAAATGAAAAAGGAGAAGTTACAACAGACACTGCAGAAATACAAAGCATCCTAAGAGACTACTACAAGCAACTCTATGCCAATAAAATGGACAACCTGGAAGAAATGGACAAATTCTTAGAAAGGTATAACCTTCCAAGACTGAACCAGGAAGAAACAGAAAATATGAACAGACCAATCACAAGTAATGAAATTGAAACTGTGATTAAACATCTTCCAACAAACAAAAGTCCAGGACCAGATGGCTTCACAGGTGAATTCTATCAAACATTTAGAGAAGAGTTAACACCTATCCTTCTCAAACTCTTCCAAAAAATTGCAGAGGAAGGAACACTCCCAAACTCATTCTACGAGGCCACCATCACCCTGATACCAAAACCAGACAAAGATACTACAAAAAAAGAAAATTACAGACCAATATCACTGATGAATATAGATGCAAAAATCCTCAACAAAATACTAGCAAACAGAATCCAACAACACATTAAAAGGATCATACACCACGATCAAGTGGGATTTATCCCAGGGATGCAAGGTTTCTTCAATATATGCAAATCAATCAATGTGATACACCATATTAACAAATTGAAGAATAAAAACCATATGATCATCTCAATAGATGCAGAAAAAGCTTTTGACAAAATTCAACACTCATTTATGATAAAAACTTTCCAGAAAGTAAGCATAGAGGGAACCTACCTCAACGTTATAAAGGCCATATACGACAAACCCACAGCAAACATCATTCTCAATGGTGAAAAACTGAAAGCATTTCCTCTAAGATCAGGAACGAGACAAGGATGTCCACTCTCACCACTATTATTCAACATAGTTTTGGAAGTGTTAGCCACGGCAATCAGAGAAGAAAAAGAAATAAAAGGAATCCAAATTGGAAAAGAAGAAGTAAAACTGTCACTGTTTGCAGATGACATGATACTATACATAGAGAATCCTAAAAATGCCACCAGAAAACTACTAGAGCTTATCAATGAATTTGGTAAAGTTGCAGGATACAAAATTAATGCACAGAAATCTCTTGCATTCGTATACCCTAATGATGAAAAATCTGAAAGAGAAATTATGGAAACACTCCCATTTACCATTGCAACAAAAAGAATAAAATACCTAGGAATAAACCTACCTAGGGAGACAAAAGACCTGTACTCAGAAAACTATAAGACACTGATGAAAGAAATTAAACATGATACCAACAGATGGAGAGATATACCATGTTCTTGGATTGGATGAATCAATATTGTGAAAATGCCTATACTACCCAAAGCAATCTACAGATTCAATGCAATCCCTATCAAATTACCAAGGGCATTTTTTATGGAACTAGATCAAATCATCTTAAAATTTGTATGGAGACACAAAAGACCCTGAATAGCCAAAGCAGTCTTGAGGGAAAAAAACGGAGCTGGAGGAATCAGACTCCCTGACTTCAGACTATACTACAAAGCTACAGTAATCAAGACAATATGGTACTGGCACAAAAACAGAAACATAGATCAGTGGAACAAGATAGAAAGTCAAGAGATAAACCCACGCACCTATGGTCAACTAATCTATGACAAAGGAGACAAAGATATACAATGGAGAAAAGACAGTCTCTTCAATAAGTGGTGCTGGGAAAACTGGACAGCTACATGTAAAAGAATGAAATTAGAATACTCCCTAACACCATACACAAAAATAAACTCAAAATGGATTCGAGACCTAAATGTAAGACCGGACACTATAAAACTCTTAGAGGAAAACATAGGAAGAACACTCTATGACATAAATCACAGCAAGATCTTTTTTGATCCACCTTCTAGAGTAGTGGAAATAAAAACAAAAATAAACAAAGGGGACCTAATGAAACTTCAAAGCTTTTGCACAGCAAAGGAAACCATAAACAAGACGAAAAGACAACCCTCAGAATGGGAGAAAATATTTGCAAATGAATTAACGGACAAAGGATTAATCTCCAAAATATATAAACAGCTCATTCAGCTCAATATTAAAGAAACAAACACCCCAATCCAAAAATGGGCAGAAGACCTAAATAGACATTTCTCCAAAGAAGACATCCAGATGGCCAAGAGGCACATGAAAAGCTGCTCAACATCACTAATTATTAGAGAAATGCAAATCAAAACTACAATGAGGTATCACCTCACACCAGTTAGAATGGGCATCATCAGAAAATCTACAAACAACAAATGCTGGAGAGGGTGTGGAGAAAAGGGAACCCTCTTGCACTGTTGGTGGGAATGTAAATTGATACAGCCACTATGGAGAACAGTATGGAGGTTCCTTAAAAAACTAAAAATAGAATTACCATATGATCCAGCAATCCCACTACTGGGCATATACCCAGAGAAAACCGTAATTCAAAAAGACACATGCACCCCAATGTTCATTGCAGCACTATTTACAATAGCCAGGTCATGGAAGCAACCTAAATGCACACCAACAGACGAATGGATAAACAAGATGTGGTACATATATACAATGGAATATTGCTCAGCCATAAAAAGGAACGAAATTGAGTCATTTGTTGAGACGTGGATGGATCTAGAGACTGTCATACAGAGTGAAGTAAGTCAGAAAGAGAAAAATAAATATCGTATATTAACGCATGTATGTGGAACCTAGAAAAATTGTACAGGTGAACCAGTTTGCAGGGCAGAAGATGAGACACAGATGTAGAGAACAAACGTATGGACACCAAGGGGGGAAAACCGCGGTGGGGTGGGGATGGTGATGTGCTGAATTGGGCGATTGGGATTGACATGTATACACTGATGTGTATAAAATTGATGACTGATTAAAAAAATATATATATACAAAAAAAAATGTCATTTTATTGTCATCTAGCTTGCATTGTTTCTGATAAGAAGTCTGCATAGGGACTTCCCTGGCAGTCCAGTGGTTAAGACTTCACCTTCCAATGCAGGGGGTGCGGGTTCGATCCCAGGTCGGGGAGCTAAGATCCCATGTGCCTCGTGGCCAAAAAACCAAAACATAAAACAGAAGCAATATTGTAACAAATTCAGTAAAGGCTTTAAAAATTGTCCACATCAAAAAAACTTAAAAAAAAAAAAGAAGTCTGCATAAATCTTACCTTTGTTCCTCCATATGGCTTTTTTCTTTTCTCTATGGCTTTTTGGAAAGATATTCTCCTTGTCACTGGTTTTAAGAGATAGATTATGACAGTTCTCTGGTGTGCTTAGACTGCTTTGACTATATGCTTAAACCATTTATTCAGTGTGTTTGATCTGTAGATTTATAATTTTTACAAAATTTGGAAAACATTCAGCCATTTATGTATTCAAATTTGTTTTTATTCTTCCCCTCCTCCTTTCTGGATCTCTAACTACACATATGTTAGACAGTGTGATATTGTCCTACTGGTTACTGAGGTATGGGTATTTTGTTTTGTCTTATTTTTTTCTTCTTTTTGTACTTCATTAGGATAGTTTCAACTGTTATGTCTTCAAGTCCATTGATATTTTCTTTTGCAGTATTTAACCTGCTCTTAATGCCGTTCAGTGAACTTTTCATTTCAAATAATACATTTTAATCTCTAGATGATCTATGTTATTTTTACTTATATGTTCCACTCCTCTCTTCATATGTTCATGTTTTCTTTTAAATACTTATACATAGTTGTAACATTTATAATTGTTGTGTTACATCCTTGTCTGAAAATTCCCCATCAAATCTGTCATTTCTAGATCTGTGTCCATTGACTGATTTTCTTCATGGTTTTGAGTCACAATATTCTGCCTTTTTGCATTTCTAATAATTATTTTCTTTGGAAACTGAGCAGTGTGAATTTTCTTTGTTGAGTGCTTGATTTTGTTGTACTTCTTTAAAGAGTGATGGTTTTGTTTTGGCAGGCAGTTAAGTTGCTTGAAGATCAGATTGATCCTCTTGAGTTTTGTTTTAAAGGTTTTTTTAGGGCAGGTCTACAGCTCCAATATAGTAGGGTCTATTTGCCACATTACTAAGCTATGACCCTTCTAGTGACTTTACTGAATGATTCCTGAATTAAGTGAGATCTGTCCACTCTGGCTGATGCAAACTCAAATGATTTTCACATCTGTTGGAGCTGTGGGTATTTCTTGGCTTTCAGATCTCTGCTAATTGTTCTTTCCTGGCATGTTGGAACTTGACCCTATGCGTGTACAGGTTAGTATTCAGACAAAGATTTGAGGGAACCCCTATGCAAATTTCTGGAGCTCTATCTTCATATAGCTCCCTTATTTTCAGTATTCTACTCTGCAACTTCTAGCTTCTTTGGCCTTCTCAAATTTCAATCTCTGTCACCTCAACTTGGCAAGACCAGCAAGCTTTGTTTGGATTCCCCCTCCTTGTGCTGCAATTTGGAATTTCCTTGCAGGTGGATAGTCAGGATGAATATAAAACTTTTATTATATTTAACTCCCTTTTTTCAAGGGTCATAATCTTGCATTGCTTATAGTCCAATATCTGAAAATAGTTGCTTAATATATTTTATCTAGGTTTTTATTTGTTTAAGTCAGGAGAGCAATTTCCATAGCAGTTATTTATTCATGGGTGGAACTGAAGTCTGGAACAGTATTTATCAATGTGTATTTGAGTTTGTGTAATGAGGTGTATGTGTGTATTGTGTGTGCCTTCATACAGTTAATACGGGTCATACATATTGTCTTAGTTGGCTTGGGCTACCATAACAAAATACCATAGACTAGATGCTTAAACAATATATTTTTCTCATTTCTGGAGGCTGGAAGTCCATTATCAGGGTGCCACAATGGTTGGGTTCTGTTGAGAGCTGTCTTCGTGGCTTGCAGATGGCCTCCTTTTTACTATGTTCTCACATGCGAGGGAGAGGGAGGGAGAGAGAGAGAGAGAGGGAGTGAGAGAGAGAGAGAGAGTGCTCTAGTGTCTTTCTTTATAAGGGCACTAATCCCATCATAAGGGCCTCACCCTCATGATCTCATCTAAACCTAATTGTCTCCCAGAGGCCCCATTTCCGAATACCATCTCATTGGGGGTTGGGGTTTCAACATATGAATTTGGGGGGATGCAATTCGGTCCATGGCACACATTCCTCAGAAATATGTCTCATTATTCACAATAAATTTTTCCAACTTATGTGGTAGACACTCTGCTAAGATGTGTTTTAGGATTTAAGTGACAAAACTCCCACCTTCTATTCTATTAGTGCTATGCAGATTGAGAATTACTGCATGCAATAGGGAGTCCTTACATCCAGGTTTTTGAGGAGGGAGTTGACATGATGAAATGGTGATTTAGGTGTTGAAGTATAGAGGACTAAATGTAGGAGGGTGACAGGGACAGCAGTTTATTTAATGATTATTATGGTCACCAGCTGATGAGTTCTCTCAGAGTTGGGAGTCAGCAGAATTTGTCACTAGTCATTTGCTTAGTTGGTTGCCCAAGCTTATCATTATCTCAGCACTAGAGCCTCAGACAGCTCTAGCAGTGAAGAAGTCTTCAAAGACTCATCAGCTGAAATGCATTATTCATTCAGTCATCTAGCATCTATTTTATTTAACTGTTGTTATCTAGCATTTTTAAGGAATACAAAATAAAGACTACTGCTCTTACCCTTAGGGAGCTTATGAACCCCCTGGGGAAGGGAGACAAACATATAAGTTAAAATATAATCATAATAATAATTCATTATTTGGTATTACTCTTTTAAAGTGAATTCTTATACCTTCTTTGGTCAGAAGATAACCAACAGACTGTCTTACACATTGTCCATATGCTTTAGAGAAAGAAACAGGATAGTCAGTGTGGGATGGCACTAGCCAGAGAAGACTTTCAGAGGAGGTTTTTTGAGTGTTTTTCTTGAAAGATATGCTGAAGAAGAGGTGGAGGTTCCTTTGGGCTACAGAAATCTCCTGGCAACCATCATAGGAGTTCAGGCTGACCCAACCACGGTAGAAGTCATATTTGGGAAATATGACTGGATAGAAGGAGGACCCCAGATAATAGAAATCTTTAAGGCCTGTCCGAGGCATGTGGACTTGATGCAACAACAATCAAAGAGAGGGTTGTGGGAGGTTCGCCTGCAGCAAAGTGATGGAAGATATTGTCCTATGTATTCTGTCCCCTTCTTTTTCTTCCACTTTCATGTGAGCTTAATTTTAAATTTACTTTTGACACTAAAGAGCTTTTAAAATAAGTTTTATGCTTACATTTTATTTTTTAAACAAGCCATAAAATAGATCGTCACCACAAAAACCTGTAATAAAATTTTAAGACTGTAACCATTACACAAAGCTTCAGCATTTGTTCATTCACTTGTTCAGTCAATATCTTGTGATGCTTAACATGTCCATGTCTTCAGTGTCTTACAATCTAGTGATCAGACAGGACTGAACTAAATAAGGCAGTATGGTACTGGCACAAAACCAGAAATATAGATTAATGGAACAGGATAGAAAGCCCAGAGATAAACCCACACACATATGGTCAACTTATCTTTGATAAAGGAGGCAAGAATATACAATGGAGAAAAGACAGCCTCTTCAATAAGTGGTGCTGGGAAACCTGGACAGCTACATGTAAAAGAATGAAATTAGAACACTCCCTAACACCATACACAAAAATAAACTCAAAATGGATTAAAGACCTAAATGTAAGGCCAGACACTATAAAACTCTTAGAGGAAAACATAGGCAGAACACTCTGACATAAATCACAGCAAGATCCTTTTGACCCACCTCCTAGAGAAGTGGAAATAAAAACAAAAATAAACAAATGGGACCTAATGAAATTTAAAAGCTTTTGCACAGCAAAGGAAACCATAAACAAGACGAAAAGACAACCCTCAGAATGCAAGAAAATATTTGCAAATGAAGCAACTGACAAAGGATTAATCTCCAAATATACAAGCAGCTCGTGCAGCTCAATATCAAAAAAAAAAACAACCCAGTCCAAAAATGGGCAGAAGACCTAAATAGACATTTCTCCAGAGAAGATATACAGATTGCCAACAAACACATGAAAGGACGCCCAACATCACTAATCATTAGAGAAATGCAAGTCAAAATTACAATGAGATATCACCTCACACCGGTCAGAATGGCCATTGTCAAAAAGTATACAAACAATAAATGCTGGAGAGGGTGTGGAGAAAAGACAACCCTCTTGCACTGTTGGTGGGAATGTAAATTGATACAGCCACTATGGAGAATAGTATGGAGGTTCCTTAAAAAACTAAAAATAGAACTACCATACGATCCAGCAATCCCACTACTGGGAATATACCCTGAGAAAACCGTAATTCAAAAAGAGACATGTACTACAATGTTCATTGCAGCACTATTTACAATAGCCAGGACGTGGAAGCAACCTGTGTCCATTGACAGATGAATGGATAAAGAAGATGTGGCACATATATACAATGGAATATTACTCAGCCAGAAAAAAGAAATGAAATTGAGTTATTTGTAGTGAGGTGGATGGACCTAGAGTCTGTCCTGCAGAGTGAAGTAAGTCAGAACGAGAAAAACAAATACCATATGCTAACACATATATATGGAATCAAAAAAAGAAAAAAATGGTTTTGAAGAACCTAGGGGCAGGACAGGAATAAAGATGCAGATGTAGAGAATGGACTTGAGGACACGGGGAGGGGGAAGGGTAAGCTGAGACAAAGTGAGAGAGTGGCATGGACATATATACACTACCAAACGTAAAATAGATAGCTAGTGGGAAGCAGCCGCATAGCACAGGGAGATCAGCTCAGTGCTTTGTGTCCACCTAGAGGGGTGGGATAGGGAAGGTGGGAGGGAGATGCAAGAGGGGGGGATATGGGGATATATGTATATGTATAGTGATTCACTTTGTTATACAGCAGAAACTAACACACCATTGTAAAGCAATTATACTCCAATAAAGATGTTAAAAAACAAAAAAAAAACAACAGAAAAGAAGGGACTGAACTAAATGGCTGGTTGAATGCAGGTCCCCTCCTTTCTCCCTTGGCTATGGGAAAGGTTCACTCATGTCTCAGGGCCTCTCCTTAGGGCTTTCTGATTGGTTTAGGGACACTGGAAGGAAAGGTTCAGAATGGAAATCAGGAACAGTTTTGGGGTCCTCTGAAGCTGCTGAAGCTTTTATTTTCATATCTCAGAACTCCATGTTGACATCTTCCCAGGGAGATTTCTTGGGAGGAACAGTTTCTTTTCCTAGATTGTTGAAACAGTCATTTAAAATCTATAGTTGAGGGTCAAGTAGAAGGGGTGGAAAGAACATGAAAGATGTCAGTTTCTTACATAGTTTTGGGGATAACACCCAGCTGTGTGAGGGAGGCATAATCAATGAAAATCAATGATTTCATCCACAGGTGGGAAGCACTTGCAGCTAAAGGATTTTCGTCTACAATAAGCACGTGCCATGCCATGTGACCACAACTTAGAGTTGAATGCAGTCTTAGTTTATATAAATTAGAGTATCTAAGAATCTAAAATAAAGAGTTTCCATTTTACTTTCATTGGCCAGTTTATGACTAGAGTGTTTTATTCCTTTTTAGGGGCTAAGTTTAAAAAGAGAAATAGGCAAATTGATCTCTTAGAGTCTTAAGAAATTAAATGAGAAAATGAAAGGGTTTGAAACCAGGTGATATCTGGAATGGTTGAAGGAAGTCTCTATGTTGATCTAGTGGAAGAAAGGTCTCAAAAGGATCTGAGAGGTTTCAAATATCTGATGGGCTGTCTTGTGGAACAGGAATTAGACTGGATCTGGGTGAACCTAAGAGATGGGATTAGGAGCAACTCAAAGAAGTATCAGGGAAATTCAAGTAGGGGAGAAAAGTCAATTAGAACAGTTCCAATATGGGCTAGCTTGCCCATTGTGGGTAGTAAGTTTGCTGATACACATAGGTTTGATGTACATCTGGGGGAAATGTTGTGGAAGGACTCCAATATCTGAAAGACACTAAGATTTTTCACTTCTATGATTCTGTACTCTGTGATGAATCCCATCATACGTCAGTGCCTTCTGAATGGTGAGAGGTTGAGCTTATAGGAACCCAGGGGACTTTGGATAAGCGGGTAAAGAGGGTGACTACCAGATGCCCCAATTATGAGTCATATTTGAGCTACCTTTAGAGGCAGGGTGGAGGGAGGAAGAGAAAAAACTCCAAGAGGGAAAACACCTTCTGTTGCTCTTGGCAAACATTTGAAACAGCACCACCAGATTGACGCAGCCCTCCAGCAGGGAGAATGGCCTCTGGTGCCCTGGTCCTTCTATCTGTCTGTACTTCCCAAGGCAGGAGGCTGATCTTGGACAACCTCTCTTCTGCATCTGGAGGGGGTTGTAATTAGCCCCTGGGGTGGTGGGTGAAGTGAGTATAGGTCTGTTGTGAATAACAGGAGACAGAGCTTACAGTAGCTCTGAAGCTGTATTTGATATTTCCTGATAGTCACAGTTGTTTTCTCCCCCTTTGGCTTGCGAGGACTTTCCTGGTCTCTAGAATGTGGGGCCTTATCACCAGTACAGGTGAGTTGCCTAGAGTTTGCTGCTGATGCTTTCACCCACTTGACATTAATGCAGCCCTCTTTCACTGCCTTTGGTGGTTCTCTTTTCACATGTACCTGTCTTCTATCTCCAATAAATTGTAACAGTCCTGAGGTAAAGATTGGCTTATACTTATATGTGTCCCCCATGGCACCTAGCCCAGTGCCCTTGTGTAATGAAGGTGCTTACTCAAGTATTAAGGATAAATACCAATTTGTCAAAGTAGATCTTTTTGTAAAGGACAGGATGTTGGCTAGTTTTTATCTAGAGATGTTGTGGACTCTTCATTATGAACATTAATCAGTGAATATCATGTCTTTTCTTTATAAAAAATCCTTCAGGTGGCTTATATCATTTGAAAATTCTGGCCATTGGGGTAGGTATTGGACACCTTGAGGTCTCTTCTGGCCCAGCATTGGGGATCACCTTTGAGGTCTCTTTGGATCTGTTTGTTACAGTGAGTTTTGGGGATTCTACTGCTGATGACATGAGTCTACTCAAAGTCAACAATACACTACTCGCCGCCTCATGATTTGGGCTGTTACTTCTAGCACAACCAACAGAAAGTTTTCCAAGAAGCTATACATGCCTATTAAGTCCCTAAGTGTCCAAAAGGAAAAGTAGCCTAGAGGGGGGCAGCTAGAGCCATTATCAAGTGCTGGCTTTTGTGTGGGTTGCAGTGTGATGGCGACCTTGCACACTACATCCCTTTGGTCCTTTTCTTTTCCTCTTCCCATGAAGGGCAGAGAGTGTGGCACCCCTTGAAGGAGAGCCTTCTCAAGCAAAAGCAAGCCATCTCAAAGTGAGGCTGTTTTTACTGCCTGGATGAAAGTTCGTGTTTGGGGAAACCAAGGAAACCACCTTTGAAAGGCTGCATGTAGACCAAAGAATAGAATCCAAAACCATGTTGTTGTATTTTAAAAATAACAAAACTTGGCAGGTAATGGGAGCACGCCATGATTTAATTGCTTGAGTATTAATTTAAAAAGATAGAACAGGCTTTCAGGGAGGGATTTTGATGACTGTAGGAGTGTTTGAACATTTTCTTTGTGTGTGTGTGTATATATATATATCCTATAAATCATCACGAAAACGAAAGCAGCAGCAACAGCAGCAGCAGCATGGCAAGCTCATTTTACTGCCAAAACAAAGATTGTCTGCAATAAAGCGCCCAGGGTCCTTATGGGGGGCTGTGCTGGGCAGCATTCTCAAATGCTCAGTCTTAATTTTTCCTCTCTTGATTCAGCTTCTTCATCTCTGTTGCCCAATTATCTTCCCCTCGTGCCTCTCAAATTATTTTTCCTCCTTGATACATAACAACTGTGAAACACTGAACATTGTCCCACCTTTTTTTTTTTTAATTAATTAATTAATTTATTTATTTTTGGCTGTGTTGGGTCTTCGTTTCTGTGCGAGGGCTTTCTCCAGCTGTGGCAAGCGGGGGCCACTCTTCATCACGATGTGCGGGTCTCTCACTGTCGTGGCCTCTCTTGTTGTGGGGCACAGGCTCCAGACGCGCAGGCTCAGCAGTTGTGGCTCACGGGCCTAGTTGCTCTGCGGCATGTGGGATCTTCCCAGACCAGGGCTCGAACCCGTGTCCCCTGCACTGGCAGGCAGACTCTCAACCACTGCGCCACCAGGGAAGCCCTGTCCCACCCTTTTAAATCATGACTGACAGAGCTAACCTGGGCGATTTGATCCTGCCTTCAGTTGGCCCATGTACTCACCTAGTTATTATGGTTGTTCTTCTTTGGGAAACCTACAGGTTTTTATGGTAGAAGCTAAGATAGCTGTGAGGAAATTTCCTGTTGCTCCCAGTTCTCTCTTTCTCGGGGGTGTTGTGCAGCCTTACCTCATTTTCTTGTGTTTTTCAGATGAGAGGATGTAAAATAAAGTGCCTAATGCTGTCCCTAAGTAGCTGTGACTTTGAGAAAGTCATTTCTCAGGGTCACGATTTCTCTTCTCTTCCCTCCCTCCCTCCCTCCCTTCCTTCCTTTCCCTATACGTGTATCTATCCTTTTTCAAATTCTTTTCCCATTTAGGTTGATACAGGATATTGAGCAGAGTTCCCTGTGCTATACAGTAGGTCTTTGTTGGTTATCTATTTTATTTATTTATTTATTTTTAAATAGATCTTTACTGGAGTATAATTGCTTCACAATACTGTTAGTTTCTGTTGCACAACAAAGCGAATCAGCCATATGCATACACATGTCCTCATATCCCCTCCCTCTTGAGCCTCCCTCCCACCCTCCCTATCCCACCCCTCTAGGTCATCGCAAAGCACGGAGCTGATCTCGCTGTGCTATGCGGCTGCTTCCCACCAGCCAACTATTTTACATTCGGTAGTGTATATATGTCGATGCTGCTCTCACTTCGCCCCAGCTTCGCCCTCCCACCCCATGTCATCAAGTCCATTCTCTATGTCTACCTCTTTATTCCTGCCCTGCAACTAGGTTCATCAGTACCTTTTTTTTTTTTTTTTTTTTAGATTCCATATATGTGTGTTAGCATATGGTATTTGTTTTTCTTTTTCTGACTTACTTCACTCTGTATGACAGACTCGAGGTCCATCCACCTCACTACAAATACCTCAATTTCATTCCTTTTTATGGCTGAGTAATATTCTGTTGTATATATGTGCCACATCTTCTTTATCCATTCATCTGTCGATGGACACTTAGGTTGCTTCCATGTCCTGTCTATTGTAAATAGAGCTGCAATGAACATTGTGGTACATGACTCTTTTTGAATTATGGTTTTCTCAGGGTATATGCCCAGTAGTGGGATTGCTGGGTCATATGGTAGTTCTATTTTTAGTTTTGTAAGGAATCTCCATATTGTTTTCCATAGTAGTTGTATCAATTTACATTCCCACCAGCAGTGCAGGAGGGTTCCCTTTTCTCCACACCCTTTCCAGCATTTATTGTTTCTAGATTTTTTGATAATGGCCATTCTGACCGGCCAGAATGGTTATCTGTTTTAAATATAGCAGTGTGTACATGTCAATCCCAAACTCCCAGTCTATTCCTCCCCCCCAACCCTTCCCCCCTGGTAACCATAAGTTTGTTCTCTAAGTCTGTGACTCTGTTTCTGTTTTGTAAATAAGTTCATTTGTTATCATTTTTAGGGGGTGAGGAGTGGATTGGATTGTCTCTAGAGGTTCCATCTGTGCTTCTGCTGCAGCCTGGCTTTCTCCACCCATGCTCTGTACCACAGGGCACCCTGGGTGTGCAGTAGACAAGAAATGGTTGCATTTCAAGGGAGGGAGAACTCAGCCTGAGTGAGTGAAATGGCCTTTGCCAAGCCCTGAGAAGCTGAGCCCTGTAGCACTGAAGAAATCATACATTAATGCATGAAAATTTCCCAGTACAGTGCCCTGAGCATTTTAGAGGAAAGAAGCTACAGAAATCTAATATGGAAATGATTCTTCTCTCATTATAATTCATAGGATTTCTGTAGGCTAAAGTGAGATCTCATTGGTGTTCAAGCTTGGGGTGTAGTTTTTTCACACCCTTTTGGTTTTTGTGTTGCTCAAGGCTCCTTCTAATTGAAGTACAACAAGGAGGAGCAACTGAGGGCCGAAGCTGGTCTAGGGCTGTGTGGTGTCCCACGGGTAGGACAGTAGCCTGGCATTGGGCACACATTGCTCATGGGGCCTGCTTGCCTCACGGAAGCACCAGAGTTACCTGGGGCGCCAGAGTTACCTGGGTCGCCAAAGTTACCTGGGGCGTGCAGTATTCCTCAGCCTCCACTGTAGCAATCCGGAGATGTGGAGAGGCCAAAGGAAACTTAATAAAAGCCCAGTAAGTCCTATGGTACAATGTGACATGTGACTAGGGAAACAAAGAATACTAAGAACTTTTAACTTGGAAAGGAGAAGCCTTGGGAATAGCATTGGAACAATTTCCCAATACTTAAAGGACTGTCATATGGAAGAAGAATTAGGCTTGTTTTTGTGCTTTCAGAGTACATTATTGATGGAAATTGGACCGATTTAAGTTCAATTCCAAGGAAAATATTCTAATAGCGTGTCAGAAATTGTAATAATGATATTTTACATCTTTATAGTGTTTTACATTTACAAAAGTGATTTTCCTGCCTAATTTAATGGCACCGTGAGGTAGGCAGAGCTAGTATTATTGTTTATATTATTATTAAGCATTATTACCACCAACACCATTGTTTTGAATCAGACATGAAAACAGAGAATATACTAAATGATTTATTTAAAACCATGAAATTATTAAGTGGGTAAGCCTAACTCTATATCCTAAGCTTTTCATTAAATTTACACACACACACACACACACACACACACACACTCCCCAAACTACAAAATATGTGAGGAAAGAAGTTACCCGCTGCTAAATCTTTTATGATGGCCGGTGTGACCACACCAAGCTCCTCTTTAAGTGCTTCCCCAAATTCCTCTCTTGGAATATTAACTCTTGATTGCTAACTCCAGGGTCCTCTACTCATTCTCCTGGGCCTAGAAAGGTCTTTTTCTAACCTTGGCCGGGATCATCTAGAAAGGATTACCAGGTGGGTCTGGGAACCTGGGGCTCTAAATGGCTGATTCAGGGTCTAATTTGTGGGGCTCCGCAGAGCAGCTGAGCACATCCCAAGGTGCACAGCTGGTTTCTCAAAGTGTTGCTATTATAGGATTATTGGAAATGGCAAACGGACCTCAAGCATGGGGCCCCTTTTCTAGGGCTTTAAGGGAAACTTAGCAGCAGTAGTCCACGCCCTTGACAGTCTTTGGCCTGAGGAAAGGGGAAATGAGTGGACAGTGGAGGAGAATGATACCAAACTCATTTTAGTGAGAAGATAATCCTCTTTTAAAAAGATCTCCAAGGAATAATTCCATATTTTGCTCTAGTTCCTAGCCAATTTCTGAAGTTCTTCATTTTGCTGAATCCAAATATCTCTTGCTGGCATTTAGTGAGTTGATGAGCTGAGAGCACCTACTGAGCACTCCCTCTGGGGAGATGCAGGAGAGCACATGTGCGCATGCTGCCTGAGTTCACAGTGCATTCATTTTCAATTTCCCAAAAGAACTCAGAATTATAATAGTTGATGCTATGATGGAAGTGTCAAAAGTAGGTGAAAAGAGCTATAAAAACTGGGTCACATAAACATGGTTCCATTTGCTATACAGGAATGTATGTTTTTTTAAATCATATTTTTAATATCAAGATAGAAAATATAAACAGAAAAATTATGAGCATGTGAGAGATTGGACAGGAGGAGGGTTTGAGCAACAGGCTGGGGACAGCCTTCCATCTCTCAGGTTTCTTATTCCTTTCCAACTCCTTTTGTAACCAAGCAGGACCCTACGGGGCCTTCCCTGGACAGACCTCTCCCTCATACCCTTTGCATTATCTCCTCTCCGAAGCACCTAGATATGTAGTATCTGATGCACATATCCTGAGTTGTTCTTACAGATGCTAAGATCACCACCAAATGGAAGGAATTAACTACTTGGTGACCCTGAGCATGTAGCCCCCAGGCCTACTGGCGCCTAAGGATTGATAATGTTAACCCCTGTGGCTCTGCCCTGTTACCTCACCATCAACCAATCAGAGAATTGTACATGAGCTGATCACACACCCTGGGACTCCCCTCCCTCACCTGGCCTTTAAAATTGCCTTCCTGAAACCCATGGGGAGTTCGGGTGTTTTGAGCACTAGCTGCCCTGAACTTCTAGCTTGGCGCCCTGCAATAAACACTGCACTTTCCTTCACCACAACCCGGTGTCAGTAGATCGGCTTTATTGTGCAGGGCGAGTGGACCCAAGTTTGGTACAGTAACACTTTTCCCCACCACAAATTGGAGTAGCCTAGCTCTCTCCTTCCTTTTTTCTTAAGTCTTCTCACATTGCTATGTTCAGAGAGCCTGTCAGTCCCAAAGCCTTCTTCTTTTCTATTTCTCTCAACTGGCTTAGGGGCCCGCAGGCAAACAGGGCACCTTGCAGCCTGCCTCAGAAGTCTGGAGGCCCGAGATGGTTTTGCAGAGAAGCCCTGTCTGGACACGCCAAAACTGTGGGGAGGGCTGCTGATGTGAAGGGGTGACCAGGATGGGTAGTGTAGTCAGGGAAGGCTCCCTGGAGGAGGCGGGTTGTCAGCAGTGTTCTGAAAGTGGTGCGTGTCTTGGCTTGGGGTAGAGGGGATTAGAGAGAGAACCTCAGAGGGAACAGGATGGAGCCAGACTTGAGCATGAGAAGGGAGGGGCCAAAAGTGTTCTAGTGATGAATATAATAATTCAGGTATTCAGAATTTGAGTCCCTGCTTCCCATCCCCAAACTTCCTTTTCTCTTTCCTTCTCACTCACATTCAGAGTACACCGAGAGCTTTTATTACACTGTTCTCAGGGGGCAGATGGATGGAGCTAGAACAAAAAAGTCCACTGGATTTCTGATGAAACCTGAACTTGCCTGGCATGAAAAAAAATCTTAAAAGCTGAGGCTTTACATTAAAAATGTTTGGTTTTAAATATCAAGAGCCAAAGTCCAGAGAGCTGAAGTTTTAAAATGCAGGATGACATGGCTGTGTTGGGTCTTCGTTGCTTCATGTGGGCTTTCTCTAGTTGCGGCCAGTGGGGGCTACTCTTTGTTGCGGTGCGCAGGCTTCTCATTGCGGTGGCTTCTCTTGTTGCAGAGTACGGGCTCTAGGCGTGAGGGCTTCAGTAGTTGTGGCATGTGGGCTCAGTAGTTGTGGCTCATGGGCTCTAGAGCGCAGGCTCAGGTGTTGTGGTGCACACGCTTAGTTGCTCCGCGGCATGTGGGATCTTCCCGGACCAGGGCTCGAACCCATGTCCCCTGCATTGGCAGCCAGATCCTTAACCACTGTGCCACCAGGGAAGCCCCAGGATGGGCAATTTAAATGGTAAGTGGATTGAAAGGCGCTCCAAGAGCAGTAGACACTTGTACTCCAGAAGAAATTCTAAACAGATCAGAGATTTAAATATGAAAAATTAAACCATACAAGTATTTTTTTTAAATGGGTGAATTCGTCTATATTTTTTGGAGTAGGGAAAACCTTTCTAACAATGACTTAAAACCCAGAAGCAATACAAAAAATTGATCAATTTTATTACATAAAAAATTTAAAAAACTTTTGCATGGCAAAAAATTACCATAAGAAAAATGACAAAGTAGAAAAAAATATTTGCAAGTTATTCGTAAACAAAAGAGTTAAGGATATTTAACCCTTTAATATATCGAGACTTTCCCTCATCAACTTCCCTTCATCAGTTTGTATAGGAAAAGCAGAATAAATGCTTGACTCTTTCCTTTTATTACCCATTTTCAAAAGAATGAGTTGATTTACAAGTGTGATCAATAAAGGTTTATTTTTTTTAAGTATCATAATGAATTTGTGGATGTAAACTTATTTAATATGTTTCAATTGACTGTAATTGTTCTTACTGGTAGTTGGATTGTCCCATCTTTGGCTAGTAGGAGCCTCTTCAAGTTGGCTTCTATGTCTTCAAGTTGGCTTCTATGTCCATTTGACATGACTCTTGTAGTCTTTGACATCTTCCTCGATTTCTGGAAATTTTGCTAGATGTTATCAAATTCTTAACCATAGGGGTTATATTGTCTTGTCTTCCCACCAGATTTTCAACAGAATATGATGTCACACGAGATTTTTATCAACCCGACTGGTGGGAGATGGTATCTCCATGTAGTTAAAAAACTTTTTTTATTTTTGTTTATTTTTTTAAGTGAAGTATAGTTGATTTACAATATTATATATGTTTCAGGTATACAACAGTGATTCACAATTTTTAAAGATTATACTCCATTTGTGGTTATTATAAAATATTGGCTCTATTCCCTGTGCTGTACAATATATCCTTGTACCATATTTATTTTCTACATAGTAGTTTGTACCTCTTAATCCCCTACCCCTAAATTGCCCCTCCCCACTCCCCTTTCCCCACTGGTAACCACTAGTTTGTTTTCTATATCCGTGAGTCTATTTCTTTTTTGTTATACTCACTAGTTTGTTTTATTTTTTAAGATTCCACCTATAAATGATAACATACAGCATCTGTCTTTCTCTGACTTATTTCACTAAGCATAATACCCTCCAAGTCCATCCATGTTGTTGCAAATGGCAAAATTTCATTCTTTTTTATGGCTGAGTAGTATCAGTGTAGTTTTAATTTGCTTTGCTCTTATTATGAGTGAGGGTAAACATTTTTTCATGTGGTTAGGAGCCATTTGCATTTTTTCCTATGAACTCTCAGTTCATATCTTTATCACATATTATATTTTTAAAAGTGTTGTTGGCCTCTTCTCTGTTTTTAGAAGGTCTCTAGATATTAAGGACATTAAGCCTTTGTTTATGAATAAGTTGCAAATAGTTTTTCCTACTTAGTCATTTGCCTTTGTTCTTTTCTTAGAGTAATTATTTTTGCCATGCAAATGTTTTAAAAAAATTTCTTATGTAATAAAATTTATCAATATGTTTATTGCTTCTGGGTTTTAAGTCACAGTTAGAAAGGTTTTTCCTCCTCCAAGACTGTAGAGGAATTTACAAATATTTTTTTCGAATACCCACATGACTTAATTTTATATTTAAATCTCAGATCCATTTGGAATTTATTCTGGAATATAGAGTACGAGCAATGTATCTTATTTTATCTTTTCCTATGTGGTTATACAGTAATTTTATACTATGTTTTCTCCGCTTTGAAATGCTGTCATTACCGTATACTTAATGTTCATGTAATAAATAAAATGTTTATATCTGGGTCATTTTTCAGATATGTATTTACTGTTCATGTAACAATATCAAAATATGTTATTCTAGAGGTTTAGAGTAGGGTTGAATTCTGACATGACTAGCCCCTTTCCACCCACATAGGCATTGCTCTTCATTTTAATATTTTTCCTGGTGATTCTCCCTTGTTTATTCTTCCAAATGAACTTTATAATCAACTTATCTGACTCAAGGTAAAAAAAATTATCTGATGGTATTTTTATTGAGATTGCATTACACTTACAAATTATCTTATAAAAAACTGACATCTTTAGGATGCTGAGTCATCTCATTTGTTCAAGTCTCCTTTTGTTTCTTTCTGATTATTTTATAGTTTTCCTCATATAGATTTTGGGCTTTTCTTTTAGGTTTGTGCCTAGGTATTTTATCTTCTTCTGTTACACTGAAATGGGTTTTTTCTCTCCCATTA
Source organism: Balaenoptera musculus (assembly GCF_009873245.2). Lineage (NCBI taxonomy): Eukaryota > Metazoa > Chordata > Mammalia > Artiodactyla > Balaenopteridae > Balaenoptera > Balaenoptera musculus. Next base: position 136,333,179 of record NC_045785.1, read on the forward strand.
GACTTCTAACTGGGTTTATTTCTATATGATAATTTTAGTACCTGCTACTTTACTAAATTTTCTTATTTTGTGTAGTAGTTTTTCCATTGTTTCTTTTCAATTTTCAAAATTATATCACATGCATATAGAGTTTTTCCTCTTTCATTCCAATTCTTATTCCTCTAGATGCTTTCTCTTATTTAAGTGCATCAGTTCCAAGACAGTATTAAATAGAGGAAGAGATAGTGCTTGTCTTCTTGTGTGTGTGTGTGTGTGTGTGTGTGTGTGTGAAGGAAGAAGCTAGTTTATTGTCTTAAGGTATACATCCCAGGGCTTTAGCAGGAAAGACAAGCAGGAAAGCCTTTGGTGTTTCCTCATTTGTAAAATGCTGGATTTGGAATTTTTGTCTCTTGGTTTCTTTCTCTATTGGCTCAACACTGAAATTATCTAATAATCTCTTCTTTCCCCTCCCCTTCCCTCCACTAAAGCTATTTTGAAGTAACATCCTTTTACTCCCAGTTAATTCCCATAAGGCATTCAGTGAGCTTGTTTTACTTTTCACATATTCTTTCCAGCCTCCCTCTGTTTTGTAATGGTTTTACTGCATGAGAATTGTCAGACTTCATATCACCTTACATATTCTTACATACTGTCCTTTGTAACTATATTTGGTCTAGATTTATCAATAAATATACACTTAATGTTTTTAAAAAATTCATTTTCAAATTGCTTGCTACTAGTGTATAAAAGTAGAATTTCTGTATGTTAATTTTGTATCCTACAACCTTGCTATAATTCATTTATCAGTTCTAGGAGGTATTTTGTAGTTTCCTGAGGACTTTCTCTATAAACAATCACGTCTATTATAGATATTTCCTACTTTTTAATTAATTGCAAGTGAGTTTTCCTTTACCTTACTGAATATAGTTATACTAGTTGCTTTAAAGTCTTGGTCTGAGAATTCTAACATTTGGATCATCTCAGGGTTGGCATATGTTGATTATCTTTTTCTTTGAGAATGGGTCACATTTTCCTGAGTCTTCTCTTGTTGAATAAATTTGGATTGTACCCTGGACATTGTGAATGTTATATTGTAGAGACTCTGCATTCTGTTATATTTCTCCAAGGAGTGGCGATGTTTTGTTTTAGCAGACGATTAACTTGATCTAGACTCAGATGGCCAGTTGTCATGCCTGTCCTGGGTGGTGGTGCACATCTTCAGTTCCTTAAGCCATACCTATAAACTGCTTTTGTCAGCCAGAGACTTAGGCTGGGCTTATATATAGAATTTGAGATTCTCCTTTGCTTGCTCTCTCCTTTCTAGAGCTCCCACCTTACTTTCTGGCAGCCCTGGTTGTCCTGGCTCCTTTGCATGGTTCCTGTGGTCAGAAAGATGGGGGACTTTCCACCAGAATTTAAGCCACCCACACCAGCATTGCTGTAACCGTGGTTTCTCCCAGGGCAGAGCCACAGTAAGCAGGGAGCTCATTCCATACTGGTCACTTGCTCCAAGTTTTACTCCCCTTGAAATAGGCCTGCCTTTGCTCTGTCTTCAGAGTTTCCAGGTAGTTTTTTGTTGCACTTTTCTCCAGGGTTTAGAGCTGTTTATTTGGTTTGGTTAGTGATTACTCCTCCATACCAGAAGCAGAACTTCTTTTAGTACTTGAAAAGGCCCTGGAAATGTGAAGTTCATGGGGGAATCCAGCCTGGGGCAGGCCCAGTGGGGATTATTTTTGGTTGTAAGAGTCTTTCATCAGTGATTTCTCAACTCCATCTATGGCAAAGCTGGCCTTGTCTGGGTTGAGGCTCTGGTTGAGGCTTTCTGTTTAACAAGCATGTCCCTGAAGGAGTATTTCCTGCCCCTTTTGTTCCTTTGCATGCCATGGAGTTAGATGGAATCAGGACAGGGTCAGGTGTCACACCTCCCACCTCTGAGCATGCAGGTGTATAGCCAACATGAGCAACATCTCTTTAAATCTCCCATGTTAGAGGATGTCCCTCAGTCTGACGGTGAGATGACCACCTCATCTTCATCAGAGGAATACTGTGTCCACAAAAGCACAGAGAAGGGGGATCAGGGATGGAGTTCCATTTCTTGAATCCTGAGAAATGCAATCACTGAGTCCAACACATATCTTCTGCTTTTTGTATAACATTCGTGCTATATTATGGTGTCTTTCAATTCCGACTTTGTTCGTAAAGCCTTTTCTAAGTGTCACTAATGATATTCTCTTAAAATCTCTCGAGGAATGGAGAGTCTGTGAACTATATTGTCCCCTGTGTTGTCTTCTAATAATTTCACATGTACATGTCTGTCTTTTCTACCAGTCTGTAATCATTCTGAGGGTCTGAGTCCTATTTCTAACACGATTTATCTACCCAGCAGTGCTAGCACAAGACATGTTGTCAAAGTAGAGTTGAGTTGAACTTGAAACCAGGAATGAATTTTGACAGCTCAGAGCTCTGGGTTTGCAGCAGAAAATAATGTCTGTAAATTTCACAGTAGGTAGTCTTAAAATCATGCTGAGGGCACACCAGAAAGGCCAGGGCAGTTTTACCAGTTCAAGGCTCCCAAGTATGCAGTGCCTGCAGTGCTGGATATTAGGAGTGAAGCTTTAAAAGAAAAAAGTAAATAATGGACCTGAGTATCTGAAGATTTCAACTTAGGTTGAAGGGCTTAAAGCCAAGATGAGAATTATTGAGAAAGTAAACATGGCTATTTCAACAGCTTAGGGATTTCACCAAGTTAAATCCTGGGGCATGATCCTGACACTTTAATTGAAATTAAAATTTAACATCAATAAAGTAAGCACACAATATTGACACTAAATGTCAACTTGACTTTTTTTTTTTTTACCCCAAAGGCTCTGTGACCCAAGGATTTTTCCAGCGGGGTACCTCTAACTCAGCAACTATAGTTACATTATTGTTATTTTAGTCACAAGTGGTTTTTGGACATTCTGTGTCCAAAATTTGCTTCCTGACCCAACAGGATATATTCTTTAAATTGTTTTGCCAGGAGTGCTACTGGCTGTGTTTTACTCCATGTACTTTTTCTTCTGACCAGCTTGTGAATAAACCTCACTGATTTCTCCCTCCTCTGACATCCCAACACTTATTGTTCATACAGCCCACACACTCAAGTCATTCTGTCTTTGATGCTCACTTAGTTCAACTCACTCTCATTACTCGTGAGAAAACCAAGGTCCAGAGTGCCATAGTTAGTTTCCCAATGTCATGTAGTAATTTGATTGACAAAACCGTGATGAGAATCTGAGTCTTCACTGAAAGTTCAGTATACTTCTACCTACATGGCACTGCTCACACTTATTATTATAAACATATAATAATAACAATAACAACAACAATAATAATATGATACTTCTGTATAATGCTTTATGCTTTATTTCTGTTCTTTTTAAGGCTGAATAATATTCCATTGTATGTACATACCACATTTTCTTTATCCATTCATACCTTGGAGGATTTTAAGCAAGGGTGTGACCTGGGCTGTGATTTATTTTTATTTATTTTTATTTATTTTAAATTTATTTATTTATTTATTTTTGGCTGTGTCAAGTCTTCGTTTCTGTGCGAGGGCTTTCTCTAGTTGCGGCAAGTGGGGGCCACTCTTCATCGCGGTGCGCGGGCCTCTCACTGTCGCGGCCTCTCTTGTTGTGGAGCACAGGCTCCAGACGCGCAGGCTCAGTAGTTGTGGCTCATGGGCCTAGTTGCTCCGTGGCATGTGGGATCTTCCCAGACCAGGGCTCGAACCCATGTCCCCTGCATTGGCAGGCAGATTCTCAACCACTGTGCCACCAGGGAAGCCCCTGGGCTGTGATTTAGAACAGTCACTCTGGGGGTGCAGTGTGGTTCTAGAACGGAGTGGAGGGCACAAAGTGGCAGCAGGGAGACCGGGGTGCAGTTGCCCAGGGAAGATGACAGTGGCCTGGCCTCAGGTGTGGCAGAGGGCTTGGATTCCAGACGTTCTAGAGGTAGAATCAGTGGGATTTGATAAAGGTGGTAAGATATTTGTCCTAACTTTAGAAATCCAGAGGTGGCTCAGGTCTTGATGCTTAGAGCTTATGCTTTATTTCTTGAATTATTATGTTTTTACTTTTACCAAGATAATACTGATTTGATTAGAGGACTAGCCCCTAAGCTGGGTTATACTATGCCAATATGTGGTTCCTAGAATCGAGCTCTATTTTGGGATGGGAATACTTACAAGGATTTTCCACAGCCTGGATTAAAATGTACCAACCCTGTCCTCCTTCCTTTGTAATGATTCTGTGCTCACCAAGCAGCAGCCTCTGATGACTAATTTGGTCTTGCAGATATGCTGATAGCAAGAAGGAGGTATGCTGGCTACAGAATTTAAGTACGTTACTCCAGGCCCCAGAAAGGACAACCTCCTGTGTGTAAATTAATAAACTGGCATTCCAGTTTTCCAGTCTCTAGACATTTTGGTTTATGTGACTTTCCCCCTGGTACTGGTTAATTTCAAGGAAACTAACGAAGCTGAGTTTCTGAACCTGCCCAGCTGAGGTCAGGTTCTAAAGAGCGATGACTCTCATGACTGCCTTGTGGGGTACATCTTAGGTAGCAGCCCGCCTCCCTCTTGGCCATTTATGAAGATTTCTTGAACTGCAACAGCTCCAACTAATCATAACCTTCCAAAGAGTTACCTAATCAGTGTTTTCTGTTTGGCACATTTTATGCCAAGCTAAAATTCTTTCACAGGCTGGGTTTGGTACTAACAAGGCTTGATGATAAGGTCAGGTAGAGAACAGACTAAGAAGGCCCCCAGGCAGTCCTAGAGAGCTGAGAGACAGAGGGGGTGCCTGGCTTTTAATTCAGGTTCGAGTGAATTTTAAAAAATCCTGGAGCCAATGAGATTTTGGTTTTTTTTTTTGGCTGCCACACATAGCTTGCGAGATCTTAGTTCCCCGATCAGGAATCAAACCCAACCCACAGCAGTGAAAGCCCCGAGCCCTAACCACTGGACCGCCAGGGAATTCCCGCCAATGAGATTTTTATGCCAATTTATTTATTCTGCAGAAATTTCATTCTCACCTAGATTCAGGCTAAATAGTAAATGGGCCTGTCCCTGTACTGTCAACTGTTGCCACGATAACAGTCATAAGCCAGCCCCAAACTTAGAGGCTTAAAACAATCATCATTTCTTCTCAAGGAGAAGACCTTGACCTTCTCAAGTAGGTCAACTGGGGCAGCTTTGCTTCCAGTTGCAGTGGCCGGGCTGGTTCTGTGTCACGTGCCCCTCCTGTTTCTCCTGGGACCACCGGGCCAAGCAGGACATGTTCTCTTCATGCTGGTGGCAGAGGGACAGCCCTAATGTGTCATGTCTGTGGCGTCCCAGGGGCCAGAGCAAGTCACATGGCTGAACCAACGTCAAAGGCCTGGAAGAGTTCCCTGCCTTCTTGTGGGAGGGGCCATTAAGCTACACAGCAGAGGGCATGGGTGCAGGAGGGTGAAGGACCGAGGACATTAAGGCAATCCACCCCAGGCTCAATTTGGAATTCTTGGAAACATGGTGTTATTTATGTCCCTGGGAAGGTTCTGCAGATGAGGACTTTTTAAAAGAGAATGTGTTAACAGTTTGGTGGTTCTCAAAAAGTTAAACATAGAATCACCATATGATTCAGCAATTTCACTCCTAGGTAGACATCCAAAAGAACTGAAAGTAAACAGAAATAGACTCACAGATATGGAAAACAAATTTATGGATACCAAAGAGGAAAGGGTGGGAGGGATAAATTAGGAGTTTGGGATTAACATATACACACTACTATATATAAAATAGACAACCAACAAGGACCTACTGTATAGCACAGGGAACTATACTCAATATTTTGTAATATTGAGTAATCTATAAGGGAAAAGAATAAGAAAATATATATATGTGAATATATAGATTATATATAAAACTGAATCACTTTGCTGTACACTTGAAACTAACACAACATTGTAAATTAACTATATTTCAATTAAAAAAAAGAATTGAAAGCAGGGACTCGATATTTTGTAGACCAACGTTCATAGAAGCATTTTTCATAACAAGCCAAAGGTGGGAACAACACAAATGTCCCTCAAGAGATGAATGGATAGACAAAATGTGCTATATACATACAATGGAGTGTTAGTCAATCTTAAGAAAGGATAGTCTGACACTAGCTACAAATGGATGAAGCTTGAGGACATTGTGCTAAGTTAAATGAACAGTCACAAAGGACAAATATTGTAGGACTCCACTTATATGAAGCACGTAGAGTAGTTAAATTCATAGATACAGAATGTAGAATAGAGGTTACTAGGAACCAGAGGTAGCGGGGAAGCAGAGTTATTGTTTAATGGGTACAGAGTTTCAGTTGGGGGAAGATTAGAAGTTCTGGAGATGGATAGTAGTGATGGCTTCCCAACAACATGAATGTACTTAAAGCCACTGAACTGTAGACTTAAAAATGATAAAAA